>NC_040025.1:19017789-19617789 GCF_000972845.2 Larimichthys crocea
CTGAGATGGACCAAAGATTATGTTGATGCACACCACCGAGGATGAGGAGAAGGATGGCTTTTTGTCTCGGCACAAACAGAGCCAAATTATACGCTCAGCTTGACCTGCTGTAATGGCTGAGTTTGAAAGCTTTGGTTTGCTTCTTTTTTCTTTGTCATTTAGTGATATATAAAGACCATACTTTGATTGAAATGAACTCAAAGAAGCCGATGCAATATAAGCTCACTGGCAGACTCAGAAGTAATTTATTTTGTTTGGTTAACATCTGGGACAGGGTTTGACAGAGGACAGATTTGTTTTCGAGTCTGGCTGTTTTTGCAATTATTTCTAAGTGTCAGGGAACATAAGAAATAAAGACAAGCTAGCTGAAATAAGTGTATTAAAATACATACAACAGACAGGCTGGGCAGTCTGGAAAAAGTATAGTCTGAAAGAGGAAACCTACTGTTGGTATGGTGCTCTCTGTTTACAGAGTCAACTGTGATCACCAGTCCAGCAGGTCATCTGGACGTGACTGTGGGTGAGAGTATGTACTCCCGCCAGGTATCCCATGATCCCACACTGGACCTTAAGTTTACCTGGTTCTTCAACGAGCAACTCATCCACTTTGGAAGCCCACTGGGCGTACTTTGAAAAAGTTGGTGGGGTAAGTCTAACAGATTTTCTGTGTCTTGTGGTAAGACATAAAGGAGTTGTGTTTTATGTTCGGCCCTGAAGTCGCATACATCCCTTCAAATCATCAATTGTGCTTCAGAAACACACATACTCTGAGTTGAGTTGTTTTATATTTGAACTCTTCATTATGTAGAACTGTAGAATGTACTGTATGTGAAGGACTACTGTTTTGGCCAAGCAACATTTTCTGAGATGAAAATCAAGTGCTTCTATATCCTCTAACAATCTGTGTTTCAACTTGAACATGGTGACTGTGCTTTTGACTTTAGCACTTAAATGCCATACGTGAATGGTTAGATGGTTAGACACTCTGTACTGTTCAGAAGATCTTTGTCTGCCTACTCACTTTTTATATAGATGCAATTATATATGCACACAGTAGTGATCTTAATTGCATTAACACATTTCCTTGAGCTTATTTGTAGCTTCACATTTCAGGAGCAAAGTATACGAGAGTTTTTTTTAAAACACAGGTCTGATCTTTGCTCTGCTTGGTAATAACACCTCCTCGATTGACAAAAGCAGCAACCAAGAATCATTATGCAATGCCTCAGCCATGCATCATTTGATCATTTAACACAAATATTTTTCTATTTTAATAGGAAAAGCTTTTGGCTTCTTTACATCTCGTTTTGTTTTTTTCCATTTGGCATGATCATTAACAATCACAAGAGCTTTAAATTGTGTGTAGCCTTGCAGTTTATTTAAAACTTGACTTAAACTGACATTTTGGTGGTAAAGAAAACTGATGGTGGATATATAAATGCCATTCAAAATTAAACCTTTGAATATATTGAATGAAACTTGACTGACGTCAGACTTCACGGCATCTTGTGTAATGTGTGGATGCTAAAGCTAAAAGTGAGTGACAACGAGTCAGTCCGCTCATAATCTTGTTGCAGCAATATTAAACTATGAGGACATCATTAACACTGTGTGTATGGACCAAAATTCTGCCGATACCCCGACCAATACCGTTTTCCTGACAATGAAGTTCGCTCCCTTTTTAATCGTGGCAGACATAAAACAGGCCAGGCAGCTGTTTATCAGGCCAACCTCAGCATGCCTTCAACCTCACAGGAGTGCCCCACAATATATGAAGAGCTTCTCTTTCAGTTCATGAAATCCCTGTAGCCGCAGCAGCTTCTCCAGTTCCGGAGAAGTGTCGCGTCAGAGAGCAGTGCCATTACGCACTGTTCTTTTCTGCCACCATTGTAACAAACATTGTTTTTCTGTGTCTTCTGCCTCTGTGTCTTCATTAATCTCTACAATATGTATCACACTGTGCGAGTGAGGCCATTCACTGTGTTTTACCTTCATTAAATTACCTGAAAACTATATCAAGCTAACCATACAGTGTCTTGGGCCCTTTCTTGTATACGGGTGGAGTTTGTACATTGGGTGTTGTGGGGCACACCTGTGAGGTTGAAGGCATGCTGAGGTTGGCCTGATAAACAGCTGCCTGGCCTGTTTTATGTCTGCCACGATTAAAAAAGGAGCGAACTTCCTTGTCAGGAAAACGGTATTGATCAGGGGTATCGGGGTATTTTGGCCCATACACACAGTGTTAATGATGTCCTCATAGTTTAATATTGCTGCAACGAGATTGTGAGCGGACTGACTCGTTGTCACTCATTTTTAGCTTTAGCATCCACACGTTACACAAGATGCCGTGAAGTCTGACGTCAGTCAAGTTTCATTCAATATATTCAATACAATATATGTACGATCAGCTCCCCCAAAATGTTTGAATCCCTGTGTCAATAATATTTTCATAAGATTTAAATATCTGTTACATAGAGTGATTCAACCCAGGGTAACTTTATGAATATCAGTTTGAAGTAACTTGTAAATGTTGTAATATTTAACCTTTATTAAATATCAATGTGCATGCTGGGTGAGCACTAAATTACAGCTCAGCAAAAAATAAAACAAACTGATTTGATTCAATTATATTTTATAGGCTAATGTTTTTCTGAAATTTACTATTGAATGATGACACAGGGTAGCAACAGTTAAAAAAAAAACCTGCAGCGGCATCATTTAAACCTGCAGCTCGAGAACACGCTGTATCTTGCAAGTGTTGAACAAAAAACAAAAACATATGCCTGCAGCATTGTTTACACCAGCCTCACTGTCGGTTATAACCTCCTTTTTTGTTCTATGGGTTTATACCATTTTGCAGCTCATTATAGAGAGATGCTATTTTGTGCTGTTGTTACTCCCAGAACTGTAGTCACACTACTGTAAGGGCTGTGATTAATAAAATTGTGGGACATATAGTATCTATCCAGAGAAAATGCTTTACCTGAAATTAGACGACATTAATAATATAATATTGAGTGGAAAAATATTTAAAAAACTGAATATTACTGTACGTCTTTATGACTAATTAATATCACAGTTTACAGTACACTTTGCTATTATTTTTATGTAACCTAACACTTCATAAATCAAGTCAGCCTTAACATAACGCAATGCACTTTCTCATGGATACAGTGATGTGCAGCAGACAGGGAATGTTGACATGTAATTACTCTATTTTGTAAGACTTCCTTCATCAATCTTGCAGGTCCTTTTTTCTTGCTGCACATAAAATTGGCCAAAGTGAGAGATCGGTGATGCATTCTATCCCGGTTACATTATTTTAATGATTGCAGGGAGTTTCAAAGAGTGAATAACTTGCAGTAACTACATTTTTATCTCTATAAAATGTCCCTGATTATAGATCAAAGTAATTATCGAGTCTCATCCTGTTTCACAGTCCCTTACTTCCATAGATAAGACATCATTAGCTCTAACTTTAAAGTTCAAAGCTAATAATGCATTTGGCATTGAATGGTTGTCTGTAGAGTAAATGGAACCAGGGTGAATAAAATGGATAGAGCTGCAAGAAGCTTTTTAATTCCTCACAAAGAACTGTGCTCATAAATGATCACAAAAACTTTCACTCAGGCATTTGGTGCGTCCCTGGACTTGTGTTGTACCTTTTGTCTTCCATTATGTAATAAACTGAAAGCCAAAGAAATCACTTCGTACTTGTACTTGTTTCTGTAGTCCTTTTTAGTTCATTTTTTACTTTAAATTAAATTTAGCTATTTTACAGTTTTTGACTTTTTTTGTTTGTTTGTTTTTTTGTGTGTGTGTACAAAACTGGCAGCGCTCCGCTGGTGACATCATGATCCGAAACATTCAACTGAGGCATGCTGGGAAATATACATGTGCTGTTCAGACTAAGGTGGACAGTGTATCTATTGCCACTGATGTGGTAGTCAGAGGTAAGGATGTCCTTCACACCACATGTTTAGGTCAGATTGTTGTTCTCTATTAAAAGGTTATGGAATGGAGTCAGAAAAATGTTTTGCAACAAAAATTAGTACCATACATCCATGTGTTTCCTTCTTTCTATCGTGTTAATCATCTCATGATGTACCTTGCAAACCATAGGGTCATTCTGAACCACTGCTGTAGGACATGTTATAAATAAAAAATGTAATTATATTAAAATATAGTACAATAAATTTCACATTAGAAAGGAATAACATGAGATAAAATATGCTAATTTTATTTTTAAAAATTGTTTGTTCTTTTCTGCCACCATTGTTTTTCACTGTACTGTAGTTAATATTGCACTCAAAACTGTTCTAATAATCTTTCTAATAAGTCGGTTACATCAGCTCTAAGCATGGCTCACCCACTCTGTGTCTTCTGCCTCTGTGTCTTCATTAATCTCTACAGTATGTATCACACTGTGCGAGTGAACACTGACAAATTATCTTACCAGGTCCCCCTGGCCCCCCTGTGGACTGTCAGGTGACTGAGATGTCAGAGACCACTGCCTCTGTGTCCTGGGGACCTGGGATGGACAACCACAGCCCCATCCTCAGCTACACCATCCAGGCCAGAACGCCTTTCTCTCTCGGATGGCAAGCCGTTACAACTGGTATGCTGGTTTCATCTGACAGTCTGTGTGTAGGTTGTGTGAATGTGAAGTTTATTGAGTAGATAAAAAAAAAAAAAAGTGAGCTGCGTGACTGGCATCCTTTTCAAATACCACACATGTAATGACAGTAAATAACACATCACCAGCATGGCTCACTCTCAGTGGCAGATCTCGCAGGGTTTTGATGAAAGGTTATTTTTTTGTGATGTCTCTCAGTTCCTGAGCTGCTCGGGGGGAAGCAGCTGTCAGCCACTGTCACTGACTTGAGTCCCTGGGTGGAGTATGAGTTCAGAGTCCTGGCAACCAACAACATTGGAACAGGAGAGCCCAGTAAACCCTCCAAAAAAGCCCGCACCAAAGAAATGCGTATGTATGAGAATCCCTGCTGCCAACAGTGACATTAATTGTTTGCAAATTATGCACATTGCAGAGCAATCCTACATCAGGATGGCAAAAAGATGCCTTCAAAGAACTTTGTTATACCTGTGTTTTTCAGAGAATTCTCAGGGCACAACACATGAACTAACAAAATTCAAAACAAATATATTACTGCCCTGCAGCTTCAGTTAAACCTGTGTGTGTGTCTAGAGAGAAAAACAAAATAAAAAATATATTGAATAGTTGGTTCAGAACCAACATGCATCAAATCTAGTGTGGTCAGTTAAATTACCATGTGTAAATAAATAGCCAGACATATTAGTATTATTTATGTATACATGCATAGATAAGTACATTTGCACACAAACAATTATATACTAAAACTTAAAAATATAAAGGACACCAAAGTGTAAAATAATAAACTTAATATCTTAATATCCAAATATCCCTGATTTGGCTGCATCCATTTTAATTTTCATTTAAAAACTGTCCATCTTGAGTCCGACGGTTGTGAAATGCAAAGTAGTTGAAGTGGTCTTTCTTCTTTCCATGTTGCCTGTTCCCAGAGCTCCCTGTTCATTTGCTATTTCAGAAGTGTTTTTCCTCTCTCCATCAGACTGTCCTTGCCTCTAGGGCTGTTGTTCCACTAAAGATTGTACTTCCACTTTTTTTGTATGCCTACATCCATGGACAGTCAAATAGAGAGAGGCAAATGAGCAGGGAGCCCTGAGCGCAGGCAACAAGGTGGGAAGTTACATTGTTCAATTGCATATTCTTTCTGCATTGTAATGATACAAAGGTGGTTGCAAATCAGCAAAGTTTCCCTTTAAGAAAGGTCCACCTCTTCAAAAAAGTCTTTCCATGTAATATACAGCAGAATACTCCATTTTCATTTTTGTATTGCAGATATTTGAATATTTAAACTGCTACCTCTAACACTGTAGCTGATCTGTTAGTTCCCAAGGTGACACCACCCAGAGTGAACGGTGGCGGTGGAGTACGTTCAGAGCTGGTCATCACCTGGGAGGTAAACTCACATTTACATATGTACATTTATTGTTTATGTGCTTGAAGGGAATGAAAGGGAATACAAGTATATGTATGTTTATTCTTGCATTGCATGACATCACATGAATTATAAACCTGTTTATGTTTATTGATATCAAACACAACAGTAATGAAATATTGACATTGGTGTGAAATTTCATGTGAAATTGGAACATAAATTATTAAACATAAATTATCAGGAATAAACTCACAACAGCATTGTTTAGATAGTTCTATTTTATTTCACCACACAATAAAAGCACTTAACCAGAAAGAGTTGATGCAAAGCTTGCAAGTCAGTACCTCCTTCAGCACTATTCCTCTAAGTGCCCCAATCTGTGCCAAGCTGCATTTCTTTTAGGTATTAATAGCTTTAAGATCATTCATCTTGAGTCATCCCTCTGCGTCATCTCATCCCTTCTCAGCCTGTTCCTGAGGAGCTACAGAGTGGGCCAGGCTTCGGCTATGTGGTGGCTTTCCGCCCACTCGGGGCGCAGGGTTGGATGCAGGCTGCTGTCACCTCCCCGGATGCCTCTAGATATGCCTTCAAGAATGACACCATCCCTCCCTTCTCCCCTTACCAAGTCAAAGTCGGGGTTTACAACAACAAGGGAGAAGGCCCTTTTAGTCCAGTGACCACAATCTACTCAGCAGAGGAAGGTGTGTACTATTACAACTATACCGCAAAACATGTGTTGAACTTTAATCTTTAATCTTACTTACATCAGATTTTATTTTGATTCCAGTTTTAGTAATTGTCACAGCCATGCCAAGTGGGCAAACAGTGGAAAAGTGTAGCATGGATTGATTCTAAAATCTTGTTTTCAAACACCTTGAAAGGCTGTGAAAACATATTTTCTCAGTTTCCTACTAAGACTGATGTGGGAAAAAAAGATGGTTTTCATGCACCAATTGGGATTATGCAATATTTAAATGGGGATTTGATGACAGATGCTGTTGTTTGCTGCTGCTGCTGCGACAGCACTGTCTGACCCACCCATGCAGCCAGAAGTACATCATATAAATTAAAACTCTTAATAAACAATATTAAACAAAATCTAAATTAAAATTAAAACACAAGTTCTCAGGTGTGTAACATCTTGAGTGGACAGACTCGTAGCCACTTGCAGGCAGTGGTGTCCTGAGCAGGTTTTGGTTTGGACACAAACGTCAGAATAATGTCTGTCTATCAGATAAAGCAGGCCACAAAAGCTGAAAGGTAATTACATTTTTATGTCCAAGGTTTATTTATTGTAAAAAAAAAAAAACAGCAACAACAAAAAAAAACATCCTCATCTTATTCTTTGATGTCTTGTAAACATGTACAGGAATCTTCTGTTTCCTGCCAAGTAATTAAAGGAGTTTTTGGGAGAGTGTTAAATGACTTTGAGTATTTAACAAGAACATAATTTTTCTGCTTCATGCACATATTCACAAGAAAGATAAAGAAGATAAATGTGTTTAGATTTAGCACCTTCAAGTTATTATCACAGTTTCTTTAACAATAAACACATTCATCTTATTTGTTAAATGTATTTGTGATGAAATAGTATGATTTTTTTTCCCAAGACTTTCTGTTTTCATTCACTCCTCCTCACATGTCGGTACAGATAGATTGGTTGGAGCTGCAGTGCAGTCAATAAGTCAGATTGTAGACGTGGGTGTAGTGAATATGTGCCTTTTTTCTTATCCTGAACATCCCGTGTGCTTTTCAGAGCCCAGCAGAGCTCCAGGGAGGTTGAGGGCGAGGAGTGTATCGGCGTCGGAGGTAGAGGTCACCTGGAAGCCACTGGCCTGGAGCAACAACCGCAGACGCATCCTGGGCTATGAGGTCAAACCAACACATGGCCACACAATAGGAATTGTACAAATATAGTGGACAGTGCCAACAGCTTGTGAACAATGCTATGACCTTTTTTGTATTATTGTGTATTTACTTATCCATTCATGAAGTAAACTAAAGTTTGTGAGCAGGATTCATGCCCACAGTAGTAGTAGAACAGTTAAAGATGGAAGCATTTAGTAACAAATATGAGATGTAAGGTGATAAAAAGATCTGTGTATTTGTTGTGCGTTTTTAGCTGCAGTACTGGGGCGAGCGGCAGAAGCAGGACACAGCCAGTGTGATCAGGACAGTGGGGAATAAAACGTCATTACTCATCAGGGATCTGGAGGGCAGCAGCACCTATTACATGTCCCTGAGGGCCTATAACAGCGCTGGAGTGGGTCCACAGAGCAACATAGTCAATGTCACAACCAAGAAACCACGTAAGGGCTCTCAGCATATCATAGGGACTGTCTGTGTCTTTTTGTGCATTGTTTTCCTGTTTCTTCTGGCTAATGGTGCACAGGGCCTTTGGTATATATTTCTTTTCACCAATTAGAGTGAAGGTAGGGAATATCCACAACACTAGGACAAATTATGGAGGTTTCTTGTTTATCAACACTATTATTTATTGGGTGCTCTAGTGGCTGAATGTTAAGACGAAAACACATAACTGCAACATCCGTCAGTCCTGGCTGGGGGGCCTGTGTTGCATTTCATATCCTTCCCTCTACTCCTACATTTCCGGTTGCTCTTCCTGCATTGTTTCTATCCATGATTCCATCAAGTCTTCTTCATTCCTTCTTTTTGTGGGTACATTGTTTAGATTTTCAGCATCTTACCAACATGATGATATAAATGCTACTTTCATTTACAGTCACACTGGGCGATTCGACATGCAGGCTCAACTGAAAATGATAAGCTGTTCCCTGCTGAGAGATTCCCCATAAACGTTGGTTAATTCCTCCTCCTTTTCTTCCTCTATGCCACCTGTGTGACAGTAAGCGTATACATGTGTGTCCTTTGATGGGATTCAAACAAAACTCAATGCTCCATGGTACCTGTAACAGATCCGTAGCCTGTCATGTTCATACATTATAGGCTTAAATAAATTAATGTCACAGTTATAATACATCTGTTACACACTCACATGCCACTCTCCCCGAGCATCCCCCTCACAAACAGCCAAACATGAGACTGTTCTCACTCCTACATGCGTACTCCTCGAGTCAGCGCTCGCTGTTAACAGTGGGATGATGAACTGATAATGAAAAATCTCCTTCATGCTGAGTCGGTTCTGGACTTCACTGTGTATTGACTGGGTAACTTGTGTTTTTCTCTATCCTCGTCCTCCTCCAGCCCCCAGTCAAGCCCCGGTCAAAATCATGTGGAACACTTCCAACTCCAAGGTCATCCTGAGGTGGGACCAAGTACATGCTTTGGAGAATGAGTCAGAAGTAACAGGATACAAGGTAAAAAAACACACACAAAAAACAGGTTTTACACTTCTCCACTGAAGAGTGTTGAATTGGCTACAGCACAGGCGAATGAATGGTTTCATAGATTGTAACATAACAGAAAATGACAGACTGTCACTCGGTCCATTTACACCATATGAGGACACTTTTTTTTTGTTGCCAGTTTTGACTGTGCTTATATTTCTGAATACCCTAATAAGTAAGGAAGCATCTGAACTTCTCACAGTAGTGTTTGCTGCATTTAATTAGGAAGTGCAGCTACATCAATGTTTTTTTTTCATGTGTACTTTTAAACTTTTAAATCTGAATTTATTATTTATTTTATGCTGAAGTTATGGCAATGTGACGTGTCAATGCATTTTAATACAAAAATTCCACTTTCCTCAAAATGAACAATGATAACCTCAACGCCCACATCCCATTATTTTTAGCCACATAATTTCAGCCCAACGTAAAAAATCTACAACTTTCCTGGTTGTCGCTCGGGGCTGAAAAATCAGGACTGATGTAGCTCTACATCCGCCCTTATCGCTGTTACACCCTCTCCTCAACACAGTCATGTACAGATATCTACAGTAAGATTAATCTGTGTTGGTTTCAGAGGCAGCACGTCACATCTCAGCTGTCTGAAAGAAACACGAGCTATGAACTCTTGTCAATGCATCAACAAGAACACCCTGAGACCACTCATGTGATGCACTGTACCTAGAGCGACTCGATGCCATGCCTCACACTGTTATCACCCTTCTCCTCTCTGCTTCCTGCAGGTGATGTACAGCCAGGACAAACACAGCCGTCCAAGTGTGGTAGAGACCAACACCACATCCCTGGAGTTGTCGCTACCAGTCAACCAGGACTACGTCATCCAGATTAAACCCTTCAGTGAGGGTGGGGAAGGCAGCAGCAGCCGCCAGATTACCATCCCTAAAATAGCAGGTGGGGCAGGTGATGAAATGTGGAACATGAAAATGATATCTGTGTCTGTTTTGTGAGACAACACTGCAAAAACATCGCTCTAACTGTAAAACATCAATACTCTGGTGTTTGGAGCATAATGTGGAATTATTTTGCCTCAACTTGTTCTCAACTTCTCCCTGAATTGAGTTATTCTATTCAAGGCAACTTCAGAGAACTCAAAGACTCTGATGTTGTCATTATTAATGTCAGTGTAAAAATACAAATATAGTAGTATAAAGACAACATGTTGTGTAGCTGCATTGCATTTTGGTCTTTTGAGACAGCCCCCTGAAGATAAATTACTATCTCTTGCTCTTGCATGCTTGTTTCTCCCAGTAAATGTTTGTTCAAAATGGTCTTCAAATAAGCCTTTCCTCTTTGAAGCTAAGTATAGTAGAATGTTGTGTTTACAGTTGTCTTAGCTGTAAAAATACAGTCTCTTGTCCAGAGACCAAGAAATACATATCATCAAACAACTAAATGGGCTCAGACATGCAAAGAATATTGCAAGAAGCTGCTTGTTTATGAGTGGATTTCTTTTTTAATCAACCCCAGATGTCTACAGTTGAGATGTTTGAAAATCAGTTTGCCCATAATCGAGCGTAGAGCACCAGTGCCATCTATAGGTATCGTTGCATACTCACACCACACTGTAGTTCTTGGCAGAGCTCTGCTTGAATCAGCCCTAACCTAGCCATAGCCCAACATGGTCTACAGTTTTTCAGTCTGTACCCGACCCAAACCACTACTGACAGCATCTCTCCCACACACACTTTGGACACAACGAAAGGACAGAGGTTAAAAAATTCTCTCAGATAAACACACCCAAGTCCAGTCTATAAAAAAAGCGAGGTGAGTTTGCAGACCTCTAGTTTTTTTTTTTACTGAATGCATTTTATAATTGGCTCATTGTATTATCTTTTTCTGTGATTATTAATGTGAGAATTTTCTCACAATTTTCTCTAAACCACACCAGCCATTAAGAATCCAAGACCTGATTTGTTTGTGTTTTTCAGGCTCCATAGCCGTGGGTGCAGCCCCGCAGTCTTCTGCACTTGCCATGGTCAACCTTGCAGCATTAATCCTCACAGCCAGGACTGTACTATGACAAACATCTGCAAGAAACGGGCACTACACCTGCTTATTAAGAGGAAAAAACAGCAGGTCAAAGACAACAAGAGGCTGACAGACGCATTTTCACCTGCTCCCTGCCCTTCCCTACTGTGTCTTTCCTCTTGTTTCTACAGAGATCACTTTGTGAGGAGGATTCTTTTCCTCAACATTTCTAAAGGAGATACTGAAAGGAACTAGCTCTTTCAGAAGTTGCTTTTATGGAATTAAAAGGACCCATGAATCAACTGCAGTCTCTTTTGAAGCCGTTTCTTTCATTGCTCCCTTTTAACCATGGATATTCTCATATGGTTTTAACCTTGGAGGCCCAGTGGTGTGTGATGCGCAATAGGACGTGTATGTGTTTTCTCTGTGGGACCATGCAGGTTCTGTTTAATGGATATGTATGTACTTGTGGACTTTTCTTGGATGATGGGATTTTATCTTATCTGGGGATGGAGGACCTAAAGCACTTACATTGCTCATATTTATGAGTGATGTTATATTTAAGAATTTGTCATTTCCCTCCTCTCTTTGGGAAACTGCCCACATCGTTTAAGAAGGAAAACCAACTGTTACTAATCCCTAACAAAAACAGGGAGCTAAGCCTCATGCCGCTTTATGACAAACCAGAATTTGGGACCTTTGTAACTTTGGCTGGATTTTATTCATGCTTTTACGTTACACAACATTACATCGAATCCTAAGAGTTGCCATTAGACTGACTGTAACCAAAGGTATTGAGTCAACAAGGTTCAGTTCCCCGTGTTGTATCATTGTGAGGAAATGCAGCGTGTACACCCCCAATATGGCTTTCATTGTAAACAGTAGGCTTGTGTTGATTAATTGATGTCTTACCTTCCTCCCTCATCCGTAAGTGTGTAACAAAGGCACGCTGAGCAGTGTGAGCCACATTGTTCCTCAGGTCCCAAATGAGCCTTAAGTCCTATGAGTATTATCCATGTTCTTATTGTTCAAGAGACGTTTTATTTATTTTCTTCCTCTGTTTATCTGCATTGTATTTTGGCTCACTCATGCTATAATTTATGAATAACTGACCTTACTGTACACTATGTCAAAACACTTTTGTTACTTTTTGGATCATAATTTTTTGGCATTTTAGGCTCAGAAACATGCCTTTCTCCTACGTCTTTCATGATGAGCATTGTAATACAGTATACGTGGCAGTGATTACTGACTTTTCTAACAGCTTACTACAAAGTAGGGATGGTATTTTACTGTCACCTGCTGTTTGGCATGAGATTGGTCAGTGTACGTACCTACGTTGCTTAGGATGTCTGAATGGATCAACCTGCTTTTAATAAACATAATGCCATTTTCCTAATTTCTTCATTGGATGTCAGAAGAGATCAAGAGGTTGATCCTAACCAGGGGATTTGAAGGTAATCTCTTTCTTAGCAGATGGAGTTTGCACCAACAAAAGCTGACCATGAGGTAAGCGTTTTATTGTCAAACTACTTTTTCCAAGGTCATGAATTAATTTACATACTTTAATTATTTTGACATGAAGGTCACACTGAACAGAACCTGCAACCCTTGAAGCGTTCTGTTTAATATATCGTACATGAACATGCACCATTACTTCTAGTAAACATTTAGTATAACTTAAACTCAATGGTCTGATTTTATTCAATAAAGTGTGATAATAGCTCTACAAAGTGGAATCTCAACAAGCAAATAATATTTTTGCATGCCTTTGTCAAAGCATTCACAGTTTGAGGTGGAAAATGAACGTAAACTAGTAAAATCTTTGCAGCAATTAGTTCATTCAAGCATCTTGTGTTTCAGACCTTCACAGGCCTTTCAGCCCATTCCTTTTCGGAAGAACTGATTCAGTATAAGTCATTGGGTTTTTCTTGCATTTACTTAAGGTCATGCTGCAGAATTTCATTCAATTAACAGTCAGGGCTTCACTTGGCAATTTCATGATGTAATTCTTAATCTCTTTAAGCCTTTTTTCTGTAAATTAATTTCTTTGCTTTGCCACTCTGTATGTCCCAACCTCATAGAGCTGCACTTTTTCTCTGTTCTCCTTCCATGGATGCTCCAGATCAATATTTTTAAAACAGATACTCATACTCAAGTGCAATCAACATCTGCAAAGCTATACATGGAAACTCTGATTTTGTTGCCTCCTTTACATTTGTTTGGTAACCTTTACACCCACTGCCCGCAAACGGAGGTGACCATCAGTGCTAAGCTTCTTTTTATTTCATATGCCGTTTCTGTCGGACTGTCAGCTATAACAATTAGCAATATTACCTCTGAAAAAACAGGTTCAAAACTTCAAAAATATGTTGTGTCAGTGATCCACATTATGATTTACAGGTCCAGTACATAGGATTTAGTGGCATCTAACAATGAAATTGGGGATTGCAACATTTTTCTTAAAATGGTGGAATGTGTTGGAAAAACTACAGAGCATGTAGTTTGTCTGTTCTGGGCTAAGGTAGAAACATGGTGGTTCAACATGCTGGACTGCATAGAAGAGGACCCCCTCTCCTTCATTCTTAGTAAACAAAACAGTCCTTTATAATTTTTCTAGATGAGCAAAAATGGCAAGAAAAAACATTTGAGTCATCATAAGAAAAGAACACAAGTAAAGATAGGATAGAAACTTCAAACCTTCTTTTATACTACATAATTTATATCTTGGTTGAAAAAAACAGTAGCTGCACTTCATTATTGGGCCTGGGGGACAAATATACACGCAAAGAGCAGCTGTGATAAGACAAAACACAGATATGTGGAAGACATAAAACAGAGGGATTCCCTTCTCATCTTGTTCTTTTTTTCTCTCTCTCTTCTTTATTCATTTCGAAGGAATGCAAGTACAATGTACAACAAAGACACAGCACCAAGCAATGGAGAGCAGCAGAGCAGAAGAGATGAAGCTGCTGTGGAGGGAGGAGGAGGAGGGTGCTGTACAGAAAGGAGAAGGCTAGGTTTAAGGGTCAGCCAGAGGTCATCCAATCAGACTTCAGCACCAGGTGTCTAGGCCAAATGTCTGAGATTACTCACAGTCTATTACATGTCAGACTTCCACGGGCAGACATTTTCTGGACAGAGGAAGTAAACTTTACCAAACACGTTGGTTAATTTTGCCTGTCAGTGAAGAACAGTGAGAAAGATTTGAGCAGGGTTTGATGTTGCAAAGCTCACTTTTTTTTTTCTTTTTCCAGGTAACTGGTGCCCCCTAGTGTACCTCAAGCCCATAGCCATTAACTACTTTACAATCTTCACAATCCACCAAACGGCACCAAATATACAGTATACAGTATGCATGGCTGCATTGTTTTTTTTGTTTGTTTTTTTCACCTTCCAGTTTGACACCCACACCCATCATTTTGGAACCAAAATATGTAAAAAACATAACGGGAATCACACCACACGTGAACGTTGACAGTAAGGTTTAGTGTCTGAAAGCCAAAGTTCTACCTCAGTAATACCCTCATAAACCTGACATGACAGTTTTTATAGATTTATAAAATATGACTTTTGCAAGAAGACAGAAATGTTACAAGTAATGTTAAAGACACCAAAATTAAAGGGAAACCTTGCCGTGTCAAGTTTATGCATTTGACTTTCTAGCACTTCTGTAATTAAAAGTAGCTTGTTCATATAAAGTTATTTCATACAAAATCAGAGTTTGTACAATTTGACCACTACCTTAATTGGCACACTACATGTCTATGGCATCCCTCTAACATTCATTTACCAAATCACACAAAACTATGTGTTCAAAGATGCTGCTCCTACTGTATATTTTATTTATAACACTGTTTGTTGCTTGAAAGAGTTTTGGAAGGGTTCTGATGCATAATGCCATTTCTGTAGGCTATATTGAAAGTTGAGGATTTGTTGTACAATAAACAGCAGTGAAAAAATACCAGTCATTGAATGTAGGCAGGCCTACTCCGTGTTTCTTTACAGTAAAATTAAATTTAAAGCAAACCGATATGCAAGATAGACTGAACAGCACCAGCAGCTTGAAATGAGATGTTAAAGGGTTGTAACTAAAGAACATAGCCATTTTGTCATTGGTGATTGGATCTTGGCATTAACAAAACTGGATGAATGTGTTTTGATACTTCCTAGTTTTTCTGGTGAGTACTCTTCATTTCCTGTCAGGAAGCTTAATTTCCTGATTTTACATTTCAGAGCTCAGGAGATATAAGATTGTGAATAATTTGGCCTTTCCGTCTTGATTGATGATTTTTTACTGTTTCTTTCATGATCCTGGATATCATAATCCATCCCTCTTATGAGTTAATATCAATATTACTCAATTACAATTCAATAATGCAAGAAATTATCATGCAAACATTGTCTCAAATACTAGTTTTACTGATGCAGCAGCCCGTTCTGTGAATTGAACAAGGGTGTGAGCCTACTCTATGTACTTACTACACAAGTTGTGGCATCATATCCAGCTTAATTCTGAAAGCATATCTAAAGGCTGGGAAAGGAGAGAAACAAGGCTCATTCTGAAACATCAGCATGCTCAGAAACTACGTTGCCACCATTTGAATAAATACAACAGGTATACTGTGTGTATTAACAGCACTTAATGTCCAGACACACAGAAATTCTCAAAAAGTCCAAGAAAAGTCCTTCATGATGCAGCAAACTCAAATCATGTCCTTTCATACTCACACATCATGTTAATACATTTTACAGAAGTGAAATATTGTGATGAGACCAGCCCCGACCTCTAGAGGACCTACATGATGCTCTCTGCTCAGTGCGTCCTCATCAGTCAGTGTGGTGGGGGGTAGGGGATGTAGCCCATTTGTTCATTCGACTGGCTATGCAAGTGGAGTGGAAGCTAACAGTAGGATTCACTCACAGTTTTCATTATACCCTGCTTCACTGGATGCTTACATGACTGGAGCTACACACACAATTATATCAAACGAAGTGTAAGACACAGCAGGAATCTGATGTTTTTGTTATTCAGTACAGCAGGACAGACATATAGAAGGACTATGCGCATTGTTTTTCTTATGTTCCTATTTTCCAAATGAATGCATGGGGTATGACATTGGATTATTCCAACAGTGTGAGTGAATGCACAGATTATCTGCGCTCACTCTCTTTGACCTTTCAGGAATACTTAAGGAATTAGTGGCCCTGAGAGGTTCACAGGGAATTTAGTTGGATTATCTCTTTAATTGTTCCAGATGTTTGGATCTCTAGTGGCATACTGTCGACCAATCAAGGACCAATAATGTTAACTTTCTTTTTTTTTTTTTTTTTTTTTTTTTTTTAAACCACTTAACCGCCAAACAAACTTGCTAGACATGAATGATTTCAATAGTGAAATGTTTGGATAAAAATAAAACACAAGATTTAAAAGGAGTCTTGTTTTCGGCTTCGTGTGTGCATGAATGTGTACAAGAGGCTCCATTTGTGCACCACTGGCAGTAGTCTGTTAGGATCAGTTAGGATGACGTGTCGCAATTTTAGGTACTGGGGCACTGACACTTCTGGTCCAAAGGGGGGCACTCTCATCTCAGGAAATCAGGACTGCGGAAGAAAGAAAGAAAAGAGAGTCAACCTTAAATCCCCCAACCTCAAAGGAGGGTTGAAAGGCTAAATCTTGGCCTGATATTATCATTTGGAGTCAAGATGGCACCCTGTACCTCTGATGCACCATGTCGATCCTCAGTGGATGATTCTGTTTCCCTGACAACAACTGCCTTGGTCACCTGCATGTCGGGGTGCTGCTGCTTGGCTTCCTGTATTGCAATAGCAAGAGCCTGCAAGGAAAAAGAATATAAACTTTTAACTTTCCTAAAAAAAATAAAATGTTGATTTCTGTGTTGTATGGCTCATACTGAAGTTAAGTTAGTTCCTGTACAATAATATCATAGAATTGAAACACAATCTCAGTTCAAGAAAGACTTTTTCCTGCATCATTGTCTGAGACTATTTTGTCATTTATTATTTAAATAATTAATTAATGTCTAATCCAGTTAGACACATCTTAAGATGGGTTCTTGTAAGTGGCAATGCAATGGCCATTTTCACTATAAATTCAATTGATAATAATTAATAAATACATTTCACTATAGATATTTTTATTGTCTAACAATGTTTTTATTTTTTTTTAAAAGGTGCCAGATTAACCAATAATGAAAAGAAAAAACTACTGATTTCTTTTTATATTCTTTATGTACTAAATGTGTTTGTTCAACGTCTGAAATAACTACAGTGGGCTGATGTTGATTAGCTTACTTCATTTTTTATTTTTTTAAACATATGCATGTTACAGTATTCAGTGTCTAAATTCAAGTGATATAAAGTGTTTACATAAAATACAGGTTGTAATTAGTTTAATAAAAACAAATAAGTAGACAATTAGACAACCAGCAACTACTATGCATGTGGTTCTTTTTACTTTATTGTGTCATCCTCAGCTCATTTAGCTCACCTGCTCCTGGTCTACATCATCGTCTCCTGTGATGATGATCCTCTTCTCAATCCTGGTCTCTGAATATCCTCCTTTCACTGTCTGCAACACACAAAAGCTTTTCTTTAAATAGCCTTCAAAAGTCCACATTTAACTCTATTCAAAAAGAGACAAACTGTACCTCCTCATGTTCCAAAACCACTTTATCATAATCATATTGTGAGATTTTATAAGTTCTGCTAAGGCTCCTCTACCTTAGTGACATGAGTGGTTGCTGAGGTAACGTTTTCAGTGACGAGGATGGGCGACCTGGACGCCTCCCTTCCAAGACTGCTCATGTGCACCTGAGAAAGCAGAACAGACGGCAGCTTCAGGCGTGTTCACATATACACAAATCATTACAGATGATTTACAGACAAATTGCTGTTGTTTTTTTTAAATAGATTTTAGGACATCCAGTCAGGCATACTGTATATATTCAGACATTTTTGTTGGTCTTTGAAAGTAGGTTTAAACCCTGGAGAGCAGGAGGAAGTGTGCTGCAGGTAGAGTTAAAATTGGAGAAGTCCTTCTGTGTATACTCACAGGGGAAACGCTCTGTCTCGTAGAATAAGAAACTTCACTAAGGCTGGTGATACCGTGATCCTGATAAACAAACATAAAAGCAAAAGTTCTAATTTCCCCAAATATTCATTCTATCTACAACATTTCTCTCGAATATATCCAACTAACCTGATCTGTGAACTCCACGATGGTCGTGGTGACCTCTGACCCGTTGGGCTGAGTCTCCTTCCTTACATCAGTCTTCCTCACCGCTGGTGTGGGCATGACATCACTGGCCTCCCTGCTCAGTGGTGTGACAGCCGAGACACGGCTGGCTTCTCTGTGCGACTGCTCTCTGTCCACCGACGATGATACTGGCACTGACCTCTTTGGTTTTTTGGGGACTACAGGCTTAAGTGAGGGGGGAAAAAAACAAGTTTTAGTTTTTGTACATGCAACAGATGAGCTTGTAGGTGTATTATATTGTATTCTTGTTGTATTTTATATTACAAGTAAGATAAACAAAGAAAAAAAAAAACAGAAGACATAGAGGGTCTCGTTCATCACGTCCACATTGTCGATCAGTACAGTATGTTTCATTGTACATTGTGCATATTTTGGACATTTCAAAAACACTAAGTGCAGAAAAACACATTGAAATCTGTGACAAACACTTCGGGTGTGATCACAACACTGTGTTTTTTTGTTAGTTTTTTTCATTTGAACCGCATAGAGAAATGTTGTTACTGTTCTATTTTTATATGTTTCATTCACATCAACTGCTGCAAAATAGAGTGTGTAAACAAAACTTGTGTGAACTCATCAACGGCTTGCTTTGGTAGCCTGTCATCACACTTTGTTGGAGACTTGAGTAGCGCTAAAAGGGGGATATGGTGGTGTTATAGCAGGGGTGCTGGGGAGGATGAAAATCCAGTCCTACTTCCTGCGGTTTGACAAAATACTTGCCTGCATGCTTTTCTTTTATCCACTTCCCATGTGAACTGAGATATATAACAAAACACGGAGGATAGTTCTTATTTTACCTCCCTGAACAAATCAAACTAAAGCAGTAGAAACTTCTAAGGGCTCCACACACACTCGATATGAAAACAATACCTGCACATCAGGCCGTTTGACCTCTGGTCGGACTTCCTCAGCCTGAATATGTTTAGCTGGAGGGCTGCTGCTGGCTCCTCTAGAGAGAGGCGCTGACACCAGTGGAGGAGGCAGTTCAGAGGGGCCCTGCTGCTGGAGCAAGTCGATTCCGAAACACAGACCCCCATCTGGTGACAGATCCCTGTCTCCCAGCTCTGACATGCCCCTGGAGAACTCCTCCATCCCCGTGTGTAGGTCTGTGAGGACGGTGAAATCTACTTCGGCCTCCAAGCTGGACGTAGAGCTGACCGTGATGCTGGAACATTTGCGCTCAATGCCCAGGTGGGTTTCCTTCAGGTAGAGGATCTCGTGGTCCTGGTCATCCTCTGAGACGGAGCCCAGACGTCTCTCCCATGGTTCCCTCTGCAGAAAAGAGTGCAGTGCAATTTAAACAATGAGTAAATAATGAAATAATGTGTGCTATTTCTCAATTGATCAGGATTAAAAATGTAGGCCTGTTTTCTAATAATTACAGATATAAATAAAACCTTTAACAGTATAAATAAACACATATCAGAATAAGTTATTCTGTTATGTTAGCAGTAATAAAATCATGTAATTTGGTGGTAGTTTATGAGACATAGATTTATAGCCTGTGCTGTGTTTCTGTGTGAAACCGAAATGGCTAAATAATTTCCACATTTTTCATATAAACACAAAAAAGCTTATGAAAACATCTTGAAGAAAAAAAAAGATCAAATATAAAGTGTGGTCTGTTTACTAATTTCCAAGGGAGTGGCTAAAAAGGATGAGCTGATGGAGCTGATAGATGACTCACTGAAGCTTCGTTGAGAGGCTCCTCGTGAATAGCAGGTGTGGGAGGTGTCTCCTATAGAAGAAAAACAAACGGCAAGCAAACATTAATTTAAAAAATGAACGAATCATGTGCCTAGTCGTAGAAATTACAACAGCCACAAACCATAGCTATCTATACCGTAACCAACACGTGTGTGGTTGAATCAGAAAAGGAGAGAGCAGAAAGAGGCAGCTCAGCTGATAAAATCATTATTTGTCGAATTCAGAGGAACCATGTTGCCTTCTTGCAGCTTTTACACTAGTTGCTTTTGCACTGGGAGGAGCTCACTGGATTATTTATAAAATGAAAACACTTAATTCATCCACAAACTCCAGAGCTTATGTTAAACTTACACAGTAAACACACAAGTGAGAATTCCCAGAGTCTGTCAAGCTTAAGGCTACTGTCAGAAGCATGCGCATAGGGTATATTTCACAGTTTGACATCATCAAAAATAACTGCAAGTGCAATGGTAATGCCATGCACTGAGAGGTTAGATTTTTTCAAAATCCCTTGCAGGAAAGAGGTATTCATATTCGTAAATGCAGCATATGAATGCCTAAGCCCTGAAGAGGTTTGGCAGCTCTGCAGCCTATCATTATATCTAATCGCCTTTCTCATTTTCTGCTGTTGCTACAGAGGTGCCAAGGCAGAACATTTGGTTCAAATGCCCTTCTCAGCCATTTACAAAAAAAGGATTTAAATTATGTGGAAAAGAGGTTTTAAAGAAAAATGGTGGAAAGGTCTTGCCCTCCTTGCAACAGCAGCCACCTTTATCCTGTGAGGATGTTGGAAGGAGAGACCCGGGTGTTATCGTGACAAGTTAAGGTGGGATAAAAAGGACGCCTGAAGCTTAAGCATTGTAAACTTTGCTTAAAGGCCCGAAGCGTTCTGAAATGGCCAAGCAGATGTCAAGCTTTGCAGAAGGGAACAACAGAAAGCAAAAAGCTCTCTGGGCCAATGATGCGATGTGAAGGGGCGTGAACTTTTGCTTTCTCATTCACAGCCATATGAATTCTGAAGTATGTAAGTGTGTGTGATTCTGGTTTGTTTTTAGATAGTAAAAACAAGATCTGCACGACATCGCCTGAAGCTCATGCAATGTTTTACTTTCCGATGATGGACAAACAGGTTAGGGTGGGGGGGGCAGATGGTTTACCGCTTGCTTCCTCTTGGCTGTTTCTTGGCTTGGTGTCTTGTAGTGGATGTGGCTGTTATCCATATTGCTCTGTCTGTCTCTGGACCACTGAGTTTTTAGAGGAAGAGTTCGAGGGGGAGCTGTTGGCAGTTTGGAGTTTTGAAAATGATCTTCATGTAGCATGCCTCCTCTTGTCCACTGACTTTGTCCTGTTGTGCCTCTGCAGTCCCTGAGCTCCTGTTGACCAAATAACTCCTTAATATGTTGATTGTGAGTTTGCTGCTGATATGACATTGCGCCCCTGGTGGCCCCTGTGTTTTCCTTGACAACATCTGTGGCAGATTGCAGTACAGTATTATCATCCACTCTCCTTCCTGCTTCGTAGGATCCATCTTGTGATTTTGTCATATGCACATCCCCAGTCACACCTACGATGCCCTTGTCAAACTGACTTTGAGGGTTTACAATGGCTTTGTTCTCTTTACTCAAAGACTTCTTTGATCTTTGTGGCTTGAGAGGAACTATTTTGGTGACTTCAGAGTTCCCTGTTTTGTTGCAATCTTTTGCTCCCATGTGGCTTGGATCTTTTATTTTCCAATCCTCACAATGCCTTGCGTCACTCTCCATTCTACTCCCGTTGCCCTTTGGGAGATAATCTAGACCCACCGGAGTTTCAAAAGTCTTTGGTCTCTCTCGATGAATATTGTGCTCATACTGACAATGCCTCGTATCTCTGCTGACTATTGCACTCCTCTGATTGTCAGGCGGAGATCCATATCCATTTTCCTGAACATCATTCCTTGCTAATACAGAATCATAATGCCCGTTAGTTGCTATTGTTTCATCCATAGGGCTCATATCTGTTAGCCCTGCTGCTGTTCCAGGTCTAGATTTTAAAGGATCCCTGGGAGATTGATAATTGTTCATATTTGCTTCAGTCCAAGGTGTCGCAGAGAATGTGTCTCTACCCACAGAAGAGGTCTTACTCGTTTCCAATTGAGAGTAAGTATCCAGTGCTCCTTCATAGGCATCACCGGTCGCCTATGTTGACATAGAGTAGACAGTTGCATTAGCCTAACTAGACACACTGCTCTTCCATTTGTCATATCATTCTTACCCCCTCTTAAATACTGTAGAGAAGAAAAACAGTGATTAACTGGGGGACCTACAACTGTGTAAACTTTCCGATTTCTTTTGTTTTGGCTCAATGGCATCAACATTTTGACAGAAACAAAAGGTGTAAACAGAATAGGAAAGGATGACCAACACATTTTGAGGAAAATCATGATATCCAGGAAATTCAAGCATAGTAAGTAACTTGAGAATAGGATCTCTTTCTTACTGGTTTACGCTCAGGGGTTCCTCCTGGAGGAGTAGCTGAGGAGAGGCGTTTCTCCCTCTGGGCCATCTTGCTGTTGGGCTGCCTCAAAGCCCTCTTCAGCTCATTGATGCTGGCCTGGTGCTTTTGCAGAACATCTTCTGGCTTATCCAAGAACTGCTGCTTACACAGTGAAGGGCACATCAGGGATAAAAAAAAAATACATATATATCAACATTGAAATCCCAGATCTGAATCTATTATATTCTAGTTACTCACACTTGAACGAGATATGGATTCTGCTCTGGTGATGCTGTGGTGCATGATTTTCCATTTTGTAACTGTGCTAAATGATGAATTAAATGCAGCACCACACAATGACCAGAAACAGATCTGAATCTTATTGTAGTATACTCAGATCATGGGTATTATCCACATTTTTCTTTTACCGTGCAGCATTTTAGACAAAAAGAAATTCAGTTAAAATGGTCTGGAGGTTTGAGTACTTTGCTGGTGCTGCACATCTTACACATTATGATGAATAACCATTTGCACTCTGCTTTAGTAAGCACCTAATAATCTTTGGAAGACAGTCTATTCCTAGAATATACTGTAACTCCAGACAGATAACAACAACAAAAAAGACTTTAACTAGAAGTAGTGTTAGAAAATATAAAACTGACATGCAAAAGTATAATATTCCATCTAAGGAACTGGTGATGTTAAATATTGTATAACATGAACTCCATTGCTGTTGCTGTTTACTGTGTTCTCTAACAGGAAGTGACAACCACATGACTAAGAAAAAAACATCACACCTGATGAGGGTCACAAACAGCACATGCCAAAAAGAGAGGGCAAGCAGTACCTCCTGTTTGGGCCGCGGGGTGGCCAGATCCTTGTCCAACAGATGAGGGAGCCCAAGGTGGGGCAAGTGAGATGAAGTGAAGGGTTTTTGAGCAAAGCAGGAGGTTGAGAGTATTGGGGAGGGGTGTGAGGTGGGGAACAGATGCGTGCAGAGACAAAGAGGTAAAGTGCTGCAGGTGAGTCAAAAGGCAGGCAGCCAGACGGACAGACAAACATAAACAGTTGACACCATCGAGGGATTTTTGACTAAGACTGTTAAGCCACTTAATGTTCTTCCAAGAAGACAGGGACAATCCATTTAAAAGTCAGCCAATTGATAATTAATGCAGTCATTTATTGACTGAACATAAGTGCTTGGAGAGAGGGATTATTCCCATACTTCTTTATCCAAACAGTTGGTGAGATGGCATTACGAAATCACAAATGAACAGACCCTTAGAGTAATGCGATGCCAGCACTTAATAACACTACCACACATACCTGCACAGGAATAATATGAGACACCCTTAGCATATGAATCAAAAAAAATGTATGAATTTGTGCTTCTTTACAATCAATAAGAGGGTGTACCTCGAAAGCCTGCTGGCATGAAAATAATCTAAAAATAATTATTCATGAAATAAAATGCAGCACCAGGAGATTTGTCAACTGGGGAACTACTGATCCACTGAATCATCAACAGTGCTTAAGAACCATCTGTTTATCCTCCCCAAAAAAACTACGAATCCCTCTAATTTCAGACAAGGACACTGTTAAAAGATGCACAAGCATGAACACGTGTTGACAACTGAAAACAAAGCTGCAGTGCTTTTTAAACTGAAGCTGTGCTGTTGAACATTAGAGCTCAACGGCAATGAAGGAAGCCTAATGTGAATTTCCACTGAAACTGTTTTCTAGCAGGCAGAGAAGAAAACAGACAGGAAAGAGCCCGAATAAATGTATATTAAACAAGTCGTGTCTATTCATCTGAAGATCGATTCATGCATGTTTCCATGGATTATACTCCTGGAAATCATCATATGAAAAAGGAATAACATTCCCTCCGGAGACAATCAGTCAAAACAAAGATAGGTTGTGTTTACCAAACACAGAGTACGGATGCATGACCAACAACAACCATAACCACACAGACAGACACTAAGGTCCAAGGCCAAAATACCTCTGGTTTTGAGTCTACAGGCGAGCCTGCCTCCTCACCCTGCAGGAGAGGACAAGGTGAAGCGACGGCAGAGAGGTCGGAGACAAGAGAGAGCAGAGGTTAGCAAAGTGTGTTAACATTACAGCAGGGAGAAGAAGAGAAGAACTGTTAGAGGCAGGATGCTGGGTTGAAAAAAAAAACATCTTGCAGCAAAGAGGTCACGTTAGAATTTGGGAGGCGCTTTAAAGAAATGAGAGAAGAGAGGAGTAATATTGAGACGTCTTAAAAGTCTGAGGAGGAGCAGAAAATATGGGAAATTAGGCCAAATAGTAAAAAAAAAAAGTGAGGATGGTGATTACAGTCTTAAATGAAAAAGGAGTGTGAGAGAGAAGGATGAGGACTGTTAGTCGGAACTTCATGAGGGATTTTTCCGATTTGGGGCAAAGCAGCTGCTGCGTACTTTTTTCGAATAAGCCAACACAAATGCTTTTATATCGTGTTGTCTTTGTTTCCTCAAACTTGTGATATAGTTTTCATACTCAAAAGTGAATATTTATCAGGTGAGTATTAATTGAATTTCATTTCCATTGATTCACATGAGGCTTTTGCTATAATCCAAGGCAGCAAAGGTGCAATGAAGGAGGGTTTCTGTATATTTGTGCCGTATCCTCTCATTTCGTACCTTGAGCTCAAAAGTCTTGGTGGGTGTTGAGATGTTGGCACCCCGAATATGTTTCTGAACTTCTTGGTCCTGAAAGTCATGCTGCTCTAGCTCCTGATCTGTGTACTGGTCCTGGTCCTGGTCTTGATAGTGGTACTGTTCATGATCCAGGTCCAGGCTGCCCTCTTGGTCCAGGTCTTCTCTGGACATGAACTGTGTGCGTTCACTGGAGCTTCGCTGGGACAGCTGGTCCATACTGTCGCCTAGAGCTGAGGCTGGTGAGGTGAGAGAAACATCAACGACCTGGACTCCAGTGTTTAACAGGGTCACAAATTTCAATAGGTTGATGAAATCTGTACATGAAATCACAAGTTAAAAAACTGCCTTCAGTTCTGTTTTTGCCACTGCTCAATATTGGGCTCTCAGAGGTTTGATACACTCTCCCTCCAGAGCCATAACACAAAATCAATAAGCCCTGTTGCTGAAAAATTTACACTGCACAGGAGAAAAAAATGTATTTCCATGCATATATTCCTGCCCATGTATGAATCCATTTTCTAAACCTGAGGGGCTGAAGGCAAGTTATTGTCTCATAATCCATAAAATATAAGTGAACATCTGTGTGGGCTGTGTAATACTAGCCTAATAATAACTGTGTCTGTATCTCACCTCCATCAATGCTTCGGGGCAGCATGTACCTCTTGCTAACAGACCTATCGAACTGTGGGGCAGGCCTGTCAATCAGGGCACTGGCCTGTCTGGTCTGGGCTTGGGTCCGCCCGCTGTAGCGGAACTTGGAGCCGATCACAAGGAAGCCCTTGGGAGGCGGCTCTGGGGAAACCAACCTGCAGGAGGAAGGTTCATTTTGTGTAAATTTACCACAAATACATTCTGTTGGTATATTCTTCTTAATTACACAGAGCTTTGTTAGTTTCCTGAAAGCGTGTGATTTGGTATTAAATATAGGGAAAATAAAGACAATGGACAGTTATATCAGTTTATTAGATGTGTAGAGTTTATCAACAGGTGTTGATTTCAGCGAAAATATTATAGTTTTAAAATTGTATTTGCTTTCTTGCCAAGAGTAAGATGAGAAAAGTTGTCACTCTCATGTCTGTAGAGTAAATAAACCGAATGAAACTACCACCAGCTGGTTAGTTTATCTGGAAACGGACCAACAGCTAGTCTGGCTTTGTCTAAAGATGACAAAATCCCCCAAACCAGCACCGCTAAAGCTTCCTTTAAGTCTTGTCGTCACAGTCAGGTTGCCAACCGAGACTCCAGGAAATTACTGTCCCTGGCCAAGAAATACCACAATATGTCTAGTTTGTCTAGTAGTTTTACTCAGATTAAGCATCTTAGATGTAATGTGCGTGCTTTGGCAGCACAGCCAGGCTACCTGTTTCTCACCATTTCTAAGCCATCTCCTCCTGGCTGTAGCTTCATATATACCACACATACATGACAGTGGGATCAATCTTCTCATCTAAGTTGTCAAAACCGTCAGAAGTTAATTTAAGCCCAAGAAAATATTCAGTTAATATTGGAAATTTAATACTAATTCTTGAATTGTATGCTTGTCTGTAGACAAATTCCACGTTTTTACAGATTCAGCTGACGTGCTGTGAACTGACTAAAATGTTCTCTAGATTATAATGGCAGTTAATTAAAATGAATGAATTAATTAATGGTGTACAAGCTGATCACTGTCTCCATTTCCCCTATAATTATAACAAAATTATCTTCTCCTCTTCAGGAACCTTCCTAAATTTCACATCAGGTACTATCAAAGAGATATAAACTCTAAAAAAAATGTGTTATTTGAAGGGTAGCTCTACTGTGCCAAGTGTTAACAAGTCATGCGGGGGTAGAAAAGGTGTGTCTGTGAATCCTACCTGAAGAATGTGTGGTGCTCAATGCAGACCTTCCACAGTCGCTTCGAGGCCCGATGGTTGGGCAGCTTGAAGCCTATGGTGCTCTCAAACTGTTCATACTGAGTGGTGAGGGGAGGGACCGGAGGAGGTGAATGAGGAGAAAAGGAGGCGAAGGAGAAAAGGAAAGTGAAGGGAGTGCGGGGAAAGACGGAGGGATGGTGGTGGGGTGAATTGTGTTTACTCCGCAGCAATGGAAAAATCAATGTTTTTCAGTTTACTGTTTGGAATATGTTCTTGTGCCTCCTACTGCCTCGTCTACCTACAAATAAGCCGTTCATGACCTCACTCCATGAGCTGTTCAGTGGTGTGAACAGGAAAAGACGCTCTTAAATCAATATGTTATTAGCAATATAACAGCTCATTAAACATTAAGAGTTGTCTATTTACAGGAGAAAGCCAACTTTTGCCCCCCCAAAAAAGAAAAAAAAATCTGTGGGGACTGTTTAAAATAAAATGGCTTAAAAACACAATAACAACCCTCCAGGCAAATTTGAAGTGACAGTTGACTTAAGAGGATAGATCACCAGAACAAAATACTTAAGCAGAATGGCCTTGGTATTCACTATGAAGATGTCAGTGTCAGTTGAACAGCGGGTATAAAATTCACTGTAGATACTGCCAAAAAAAGATAATACTTTTAGGGAGCAAAATCATTTTCAAGTAAAATCCTTGATGAAAGTGCAAATCCTCACGACTGGCTAATCAGTTTATAGTCACCATAGTGGAAGAGCGAAGTAGGAGAAGAATAAAAACATGACCTATCAGCCTAATCTTTAAGAAGTATATCTCAGAGCTATAAATAATACTCCTCTTTCAGTTGTCACATGGTTTGCTGCAGATAAATCACAGAACTTTTACACTTTTATCAAACCATGAAATGACTATGCTGCTTGGGACGAGTCAAGAAAGACAATGATGTAATTTTAACAACTGTGAAACCATGAAATAGAAATGTGCTATTGGCTCTTTACCAAATAATCCTTCATTCCGCTTTCTTCGGCTTTACCAGAGTGACTGTCACGGGCTGTTCGACTGGAATTGTGCATGCAATAATTGCGTGGTGAACTCCACAGTCAGGCAAAGTGCAAAAGACAACATAATGACAGTTTTTATTTACCTCTCCTGGGCGGATCTTGATGTAGAAGTTGCTTCTCTTATAGGAGATCTTGAGGATTTTTGGCCAGGCGAATCGATTGATCCTCAGTCGGTCTCGGTAGATGAGCAGACCGTTGGCGCTCACACCGAGCATTATATCAATTCCCTCTGAATCCTGGTGAACACAAGCATAAAGCATGAAAAAATAAGTGCACTGATGGATAAAAAGTCTGGGAGCACTTTCTTTTCAAAAGTTTTATCTCTGTACCTTAGCGTGATGCAAGTCCACACCATACATTGAGAGCTTCTTGGCATTTTCTAGAAAGTTCACCTCTGCATCAGCTGGACTCATTCCCCTACAACACAAATGCCACACAATTAATCACTTCTTTCATATTCACACCACAAATCAAAAATACCAGTATGTCTCATTATCCTCATGACATTCAATGTATTTATTTTCTCTGACCTATAGTTATGGTGCAGTTCCATCACTCTCTCCTCTAGCTCACGTGTCTGGTTGGGTGCAAAGCGAAAGTCGCTGACATAGTCAGGACCATGTTCCTCTGGCTCGTAGTCTCCAAGTTCGGCCTGGACAGTGTAGGAGCCCAGAAGGGCGTGGGTGACAAACGAGCAAGGCAGACGACCGGACAGGATGTCGTCTCTCAGCTGCAGGCACAGATAGTACCTAAAGAAACCCAGGAGGTGGAGGCAGAAAGGCTGCTGATACTTTGTCCAATACTTTGGGGTATGAACAAATAGTGGCAAATTAATGGCTTTCCTGTCAGCCTTAGTTGTATTTTGTATTACAGAATACATCTGAATTTAGTATTCATCCTTCTATAACTTCTATACAGTGATGGCATATTTGCCTATCTGACAATAAAAGGTATTTAATTCAAACCAAAAATGACCAATATTAACTACCAAATGTATTCTTTTCTTCTAGTGCTATTCATTGAGGATTTTAGATTGCAGGCACTGAGAACTTTAGCACCAATCCAACAGAACTGTGGTAGGACTTTATTTAATATTATATTTTTTATAGCAACTTCCATACAAATGTGCATCCCGAAGTGCTTCTTAGAGCAACAAGTAATGTTTTATGTAAAACACTTGCACCACACACACAACAAACCCCCTTGGAGTGGAGTATAATTATAAATAAATAAATAAATGAAAGTGAAAGTGCATGTTTTTGCATTTTAAGCATTTCCTCATGGGTAACTTTTGATATTTATCCACATGTACTTTTGATCTTGTTCTTTCCCTTTGATTTGGTCATGATTAAAATACTTGGTCGTGACCATAACCTCAAAATATTTCTTAACCTCCTATATGCAGTATGTCTGCATGGAGTACAATGAAGTACATACACTCCAGAAAACACTCTAGCAACAGAAACAGATTTTATAAATAGCAAACCGGCCTATTTTTTGTCACACATTCAGAGTCACAGACTGAGCTGTATTGTTTCAAATGCAAGTTCCACTGAGAGTTGATTTTTTATTTTGTGTGTCCTGCACATGGTGTCCGGCCCATATGGACATAACAAGCACTAAGCAACAACAACACTAACAGCAACAACAACAAAGAGATAACATGTCTATACATAACACAAATGCCATTGGTTTCTGTTGAACATTTTGTTGCTAGTAGCAACCACTGCCAACACAGCTCTGTAGCAGTTAACGGACAATAACATCCAGCCTCTTGTCAGAAACGTGACCAAGCATATCTTGACATCTTTTATGTACTCCCCAGGTGAACTTGTTGGAGCATTATCTGTAATACTCTGTTTGTCTTTGTTCTGCAATCAGTAGACTGCTAATCAAGATTCCACTAACTTAGCATTCTGAGGCTAATATGTTGCTCATACAACATTTCAAGCTGGGTAACTTTTACTTCTACCCTTAGCTAACTGTATTTGACTCTTTCTACTTTTACCAAAGTGGCAATCTCCATGGCTGTTAAGGTAAATCTATGCAGGAGTGCCAAAAACTGCAGTTCTTCAAATGGCCTGTTTACAGCCTGGTACAAAAAAACAGTAATTTCTCCATTCAAGACAACTGTGTCTGAATTTCTATTCAAGGCTTAAAGATGTGCATAACAGTGTGGTTGCTTTGATTGACAGGTGGATGCCTTTACAGATGGCTTGTTTGAGCAACCAGGCGTCATTGAGCCTGCCTCATCAGGTTGACTGATGATCAACGTCTTTGCCCATTTTTAGATTAGCTGTGAGGCGGAAGAGCCAGGACTGCTGAGATGGCAGCCGCCAGAGCCACCATGCTCTAAGCTTCATATACAGTTCTTCAGAAACCAGGGTGACGTCACAGATACAACGTCCATTCTTTATACGGTCTATGATTTTACCCTTTTAGACTCAGATGTGTATGATTGCTACATAAATTACAGTGTTATGTGTTACCTTAGCATATACAGTGATACTCGAGAGACGCCAATTTGACAGCTACTGTAGCTAACCTATACTTATGAATTCAGTTTCCTTGTTACTGTAGTGTTTATTTGACAGGAAAGCCATAAAGAGACAGTAAGGCAGGCAATGGACCACAGGCCGGAATCAAACCTGGGTCGCCGCTGCAAGAACTTAGCCTTTCGTGCATGGGGAAGGCACTGTACCAGTTGAGCCACCAGGGCCACCTTAATGTTTTGACCCTTTGTCTTCAATCTTTATTGAATATCGCTGCATATAGTCTTAGCTCAGATGTGTTTTCTTTAAATCCTGCCCAACTTATTTAACATATTAGCTCTCAAAGAACCAAAACAAATAGTGTCCTTTAACTATGAGTTCAAAAGTTCCTGCTCTTGTACTCAGATCTACCTGGTGATGTCTTCGATGAGCACAGATGGGTCTGGAGGGTAGAACTTGACAGAAAATCCAAAGATCCAGGAGCCAACTGTGGACAAACCAGCAGCAATGTGGTTTTGTGAAAGTCTTGTCTGTTCATTAAAATGCTGTATGTGTGCAGATTTGTGGTGTGTGTGGGTGGGTGTATGTCTGCTGCACTTACCCCGAATTTGCTTCTTAATCTCTTTGGACGGATCCAACCAATTCTGACAAAGAAAGAAAGAGACAATCCCCTTTGAGAAATTCAACCTTAACAAAATCTTCACATTTTCAAAAGACCCTTCTTAAATGCTGCTCTTCTCTTTTTAAATCAATTCCCTACGTAGAAGCCAAATATATTCATCCTAGAGTAAAATGGATGAAGGCTATAAACACTGGAAGCATCAATATTGCGACTATAAATGCCAGTTGAATGCAGCTTCCTCTTCTTAATGTCACTAGAGCTTGTGTACCATTTTTTAAAAGGCCATACTGTCTAATCACATTTTCAAAGGTTAAAGGCCATGTATGCCTCTGTCGGGCTGTAAGTGCTTAAGTGCAGTTAAAAGGGCAAAGAGGGACTCACCGTTTTTATAACACCTGGAAAAACAATCTGGTTAAATGGGCTGGTTGGCTCAAAGGGTGACTGACATTTGCTCTGAAATCGGTAACAAAATCCAGCCAAAGAAAGTAGATATCGAATAAAATCATGCATAAAGAAACATGCCAAATCTGTCAACATATATTTGGCCTTGCACTCTTTGAAGCTATTCACCACAGAGTGACCTAAATTACCCCTATATATTATTAATAATGCTCACTGTGGTAATGAGTGCTACAAATAAAAATGCACTACTTCCACAACAACATATTTTCCGAGGGCTCCCATATTCACTGAAATGCTTTATTACATACTGTATGAGTCAACGTATGAGTCAAGAGGTTCAGTCACAGTTCAGAGAATGAATAAAAATGTGTAATGTCCTAGTAAGATACATTAATGCATGTGTGTGTGCTTGTGTTTCTTTGTGTATTTGTGTTTCTCTGTGTCTGACCTTGGAGTTGTCCGTGTCCTGGAAAGTCAGGCCAAAGTAGTCCCTCTCCAGCAGGTTCAGATGGCCACACACCATGTCCAGCAGGGTCTGGCCCTTGGCAAATTTCTGTTACACACACATACACAAATGCATATGAAGATATATGAACACACAGGGAGTGGGCAGGTGACACAGTGCAGGTTCAGGCTCAGGCATCGTAAACTGTAAAAGAATAGGACAGCGTGCGTTAATGCAATTTCTGACAGACTGTGGCAGACTGTGGGGTGTCTGCTGGCATAACTCCCATAACATATAACTGCAACTGGTTTAATTCCATCCGGGAACCTTTGTTATATCTCACACTCTTCTTCCTGTTCCCATATTTCCTGTGTTTATCTACACTATGAGCTGCAGATTTTTTTTTTTAAAGACTGTGATTTTATGATTCAAAAAATATATTTTATTTTTGTATAAAATCCTTTGTTCATCTAGGTGAATAATAACTGGATAATATTTTATCAGACAATGATATATTTTCTTTTTTTTATATTAAATGTCACAAATGAGTCAGAAAATATCAGGGACATAGATAAAAATCCACCCCGACTGTGGTTTGAGGGATGAGTCTGTGCCTCTCCCTTGTTGAGGAGGAGGAGGAGCTACGCTCTGTGACTAAATAAGGGGAGCAATTCCCTTTCGCATCAGTGCCGTTTCAAGAGACCACACCTATTTTCTGTCCAGTCCTTCAGGGCTGAGAACAAGGACTCTGTGGGTTGCACAGACGGCCTTGGCAAAATGCTATTTCAACACACACATGCATAGGCACACACATGCACACAGACACACACATGCCAGATTCATCTCCTAGGGAAACCTGGCTCCTATGGCGACAAAGCAACCAAGCAGCTGTTACCATGGAAACAGAAGTAATAGGTCCCTTCTGTATGGGCGTGTGCCCTCTCACTTTCTCTGGATCTGGTTACTACAAGGCCACCACAAAGCTTTGTTCATCTCTGGTAAGAAAAGCTGGTGGCACAGTCAGCATGCATTTTAAAAATGTATGACAGGCTTATTAATTAACCATTATGAAGTGATCTGTCTCTCAATCAAATAAATAATAATTTACATCCTGCTGCACTGACGCTGCCACAGGCACACACAGTAGTGAGAGAATAATGCTGATTAACAGACAGGATGCAGATATTTGGGGGAGTGGTGCACATATTCAATTTCCCAAACAAAATAAAATTGCAACACACATCTGAGGTGGTCCCCCAAGCATGGCAACCAATTCAGGAGCTGCTGATGAGATTTCGTCGTCTCTCCAATTGGCTCCAATCACATTTCTGTATCTAGTTCTGTGGGCTGATGGTGTAATCCTAGAAATCCATTTTGCTGATTGCCTCACCCATGCAAACAAGATGAGGAGACAGTGCACATGTGCGTGAATAGGTTAATAGGTGACTGAGGAGAAAGTAAATCTACTGAACTTAGTCACTTTAACTAAGGTAAGTGGAGACGAAAGCACGGTGAATTCAAATAACGAGAGAAGAGTGAAAATGTGTTGTGTAGCACAAACCAAAAAATATATAATGTATGATTAAAGATAGATTCATGCTATTAATGCTAATTTATCTGCAATCAATCCCACCACAGAACAATTTTAGCAGTGAAAATCAAATTATGATCAAGCTCAAAAACTTAAGAAACATTCTTTTCCTAAATGTAACTCTCAAAATATAACCCCGATGACATCATAGGGGTTATTTCGTCAGACTTGAGAAAAGCTGTGCAAACTGTTTGCACAGGTTTTCTAGAACTACACACGATCAGTAAACTAAGCTTTAGGTTTATATAAGGTGGTATGAACCTTTAATAACTCAACATTGGCTCAGGGACCTCTTCTTCTTGATTTCACACTTTTTAAAGCACATTTCCAGTGTGATAAACAAACAGAGTGTTGTATTTCACACTGGATACATTAAGCAGCATTGCATTCAAGGCTACCATAAATTTGAATTTTTGAAGCAGACTGGATGAAATACCTTCTTATTCCACAGTAATGTTTGCTTGTGACCGTGAAAAGCTTCAAACATGCTGCATATCAGATGTGTTCAAGGTCATAAACAAATCTAATATCTAACTACTTTTTTTTTTTAATCAAATGATTTTGGATCTCATGAGTAGAACCAAAGTTAACTTGTTTATCTGTAAAAGTCCCCATGCTCATAGCACAGCACAGTACAGACTCAGCAAGCTCAGCTCCTTAAGACATTAAGCATTATATAAGTTAGAAAGGCCAACCTTCAACCAGACAGGTTGATCTCTGGTGTATTATACTATAATACTGAATTCATTTGAACCTTCAGAAACACGTGCTATTAAAATGAGAGGAAATTATGCAGAATATACTACTGCAGATAAACTGATTTTATTGTCTTTTAAGCCTTGTCCACAGGGGGACGACCTTGGTCCCAGTCTCATGAATCTTTCGTTTGGTTTAACCCATTAGCCACATGGTTACATGAACCTCATATTTAACCACCAGCTAGGTGGTTTTCTCTGCAGAGGTATGTTTAATTCTTCTTTTGGAAAGAAAAAGCACATTTATATTACAATTCAGGCTAAGTGAAAAATTTGGCTGAGGATAAATGCCTAAAAGGAATTGTGTTATTTTATTTCTTTCATTGTGTGAATAAGGCCCTCTTAAATTGCTGAGCTCTGAAATATCAGGGGCACAGAGGGCTTTGAAAGTACACCCCAAACATCATTGTCATGGTCATATGGTTAACCGGCAGAAATGAAGGAACCATGAAAATGAAATTTCATGGACTGGACTTGCAGAAATTACTTTCAGCCGAAAGTTAGGTCGTTAAAGTATGGGTACAATGGTCTCATTCAAAATGCCAGATGTTTCATTCAAGATGTTTCTTCAAAAATATGTAATCACTTGAAATTGTAAGCTTGAAGGCAGTGGAGTATTGCAAGCAGGTGGTGGAGTTCTTTCTTTAATACCACAGCTTTAGGTCTGGACAATCTAAATGCACTGAACTCAATCAATATCTATAACGTCGTGAGCCAAACATCAATACGAGGCTCAGGCAGCTTCCCTGAGCTTTTATCATCAAGGCCCGCTCGCTTGGTGGACATCATGACTGTAATTAAAGTAATGATTTCATTGCATTCATCATTGTGTCCCCACTTGCCTTTTCCCCCATTACAGGCACAGTGATATACACACTCATACATACTACAGTACATAAGCAAGCCCTCCTGGCATCTACCCCCTCTTCATCTTCCTCTCTACCTCCTCCCCCACTCTCTTCATCTTTTCCTCCTCCTCTTTCCTTCAGCCCTTCTATTTTCTCCCCCGGTCAAACATAAGAGCACTCATCTGTCAGCTGTATGGATTTTCTGTCAAAGCCCAATACCTCTAGTGTCACTGCCCAGGTGACACGAAGAAATGTGTGTGTGTGTGTGTGTGTGTGTGGAAGGAGAGATGGGGGGTGGTAAGGGGGTTGAGTTGAAGGATAATGTGTGTGATGCCTCATTCAGGACATATTTTTCCTCTCGCTGGCTCTGGTAAGTAAAATATGGGAGGTCACGTGAGAGGCAGTAAGCCATAAAAGGAATATAGTTGACATGAATGAGGTCGAGCAGCCAACAAGATCATTCTCGTCAAAGATCACACTCCATCATGAGCAGCAGCATCCAATGGGGTTCCAGCGCTTGCTTCAATGTGATTCATAGCAGCTATGCAAGTCCTGCCCAGGATCTCCCTCTGGTGTGGAACAGCCCTTTCGATACAACTCGCACAGCTTAAGAAGTCATTTCAGTCCAGGAGCAGATTCATTTCTCTACACTGCTCGATCATGATGAGTGTGTGGGCTGCTGTTATATTCAAATAAACCATGAGCTGTGGGAAATTGTCTGTTTACAAACACAAAAGGCTACAGTCACGATTAATGGAAGCTAGGGATTGCTCATCTGAGCCTTCCATCCCCCACAAAGTAGAGCTTGTCTTACCTCCCTCCACCCATCACTCCCCCTCTCGATGAGAATAGCAGCAGAGCTGCATTTCCTGACTCAGTAGCGTGTATTACAGAGGGAGACTAAATCCCACTGAGGGGTACTGTGGTGTGGTGTGCTGAGTCAAGGACTCTGTTCAACCAGAGAGACGGACACCAGCTTCTTTAAAATACTGTATTTCTTGTCACCCTGTACAGCAAGATATGCATTTTATGTGCATTTCAGCGTGGAGAGACAGCCAAACTGTGTTTTAATACCACTGCAAAACATCATTTTCATCGAAATCCCTGAAAAGTCCAATTATGTTTCTGCATGTTTGCAAAATTGCTTGTGTGTTTAGCTGTGGAAGAAGCTTGAAAGGTTTTATTTTGGCCATCATCATTTTTTCCTGTTATAACTATGTGATTGCTGAGATCTGGAAACGTAGTGAAAACCTGAAAACTCTACAATGAACTATGATTTAGCACCAAACATGCAATCAGGCAGGTTGTGAACACGTGGCAACCTCCGCAGCTGTGAAGTGAAGCAAAGGCAGAAGTGCTAGACACTGCCTTTCTTCGAATGGCTACAAAACAAGTCAGTCTCGCTCATATTAAAATCTAACTTCACAGCAGAAATAAACATGTTTACAGCCTGGTAGAAAAACAAACTTGCTCACTATAGCTTATTTCTCTGTTCATGACAGCTGTACTGAGTCCGATTAGTTTTTTTAACTCACCCATTTAAATCATATTAAGTTTTAGAGTTATGCACATTTCACAGCGTGGACACATTAATTGACATTTGGGTGCCATTAAAGATGGCTTGTTTAAGCAATTAGACTTCATTCAGCCCACCTCAGCTCCACCCAAGCTCCAAATCTTTGCCCATTTTTAGATTAGCGGGGAGCTGACGGATGTAGGACTGCCAAAATGGCGATGACCAGCGCCACCACACCATGAGTTTCACAAGAGCTCTACAGAAACATGTGATGGTGACACCATGTATACCACGTCCATGTTTTATCCAGTCTATTGTTGCGATCTAGTCTGATCCAAAAGAGTACAAACTCACAGATGTTTGTAAATCATCTTAGCAACCTATGAACCTGGAAAATGAAAGGTAAAGTAACAGAAAAGGTGTTTTGTTCTGACAGAGCACAACAAAAGTCAATACAAAGCATGTAATATCTTCTTATCTGTCTTGTAGGTCAATAAAACGATTTCCTGCCATCCTGTGATGGAGGCAGCAAACAACACATAGTATTACAAATTTTATGACCTGTGACTGAAAATTTTCTGAGGGGCAGCCATGCACAACCCTGATACAGAACACAGTATACCGTCCAGTATCAGTGTTAGTTGTGAACAAATGAAAAGTAACCATTTTGAGAGATGAAAGTGAAGTAGACAAGTTCAATCCCCTTGTAGAGTAAACAAATTTATAGCAAAAAAGTGAATTAATGGGTGTTTCCATCCACTAGTGTTATAAGAATATTAGGTCTTGGACGCTTCAAAAAAATAAGCATAATTAAATCAAATCAGCAACAACAACAGTGTTTCGTGTGTGAATTTGAGCAATGTTAGTCTCCTCAGCACTCTAAAAACGTCTTATGTTTGCATGCTTGATGTTTTGTTTATTTTCTACTCAACTTCTGTTTCCACTTAGGTTTTCTTATGCTGCAATTGAAAATGTATTTAAAGCCATTTTTTTCCCATCCTTGAAAAGTGAGTGAATGTGAAGTGAGTAACATACCTCAACTGCAGCCTCATAGTCTGAGCCGTCAAGTAGAGTAACTTTAACAGGGACAGTCTTGGGCCGTTTGGTGGTTTTCTGGGGAGATTTGGAGGCTTTGCTAGGGGTCTTCTCAGAGCTATCATCTTCCCCGTGGTCCTCTGGAACCTAGGAGAGAGAAAATCCATCCTCTGAGTGGGTGAGCTTCAAGTCACTCTACTTTGTCTTCTTATATTTGAATTCTGCGTCTCATGAGAGCCATTTTGCACTTGTCTTGCAAAGTGATTTAAGGCCTAAATCTCTGATCGTGTGAAGCAATCATCAGATGCATGGATTATGGTGTGAGCTGGTGCTCTAAGATGTTAAGATGTTAAGTTACTGGCACAGGCAGAGGGGGCTAGCTGCCTTGCATATCAAACAGGAAGCCGGAAGGTCCCTGAGTGATTGAAAGACCTGAGTAAAATGATCTACAGCTGCTGTGAGTGTGAGTTCCACAGTGCTCCCACCTGATTGGTTCTCCTGAAGTCACCCTCCATTGCACTCTTCATCTCCCCAGCCAAAGCCTCCTCTGTTGTCATTGAAATGGATTGCAAGTCCTGAAAACCAGACAAACAAATTCAGTCAACATCAAATATTTCCCTGCTCTAAAAAACACTGTCCGCCTATGTACTCCTGATGGATTTGACTCTTGAGATGTAAGAAAAACACTTTTCCATCTGTACACAGCATAAGGAATCTTCACTTAAACTGACATTTCGGTCTGATGAATGGCCACAGATACCTGTGGCAACATCACATCCAATTTATTTTGCAGGCAGACAGCTACTGCGATGTATCTTTTAATTAACCTGCACTGCCATGCAGATTAAGCGTCTTTGTCACATGCATGGTCATTGCATTGTGCATCGAGAGATGCTGAAAGCAGGTAGTTCAGGCAGTGCTGGCTCACAGCCTCCCACAGGAGCACTCTGCATGAAGAGTGTTGGCTTCAGGACTCTCTCTTCTCACACTAGCAAAGGAGATAGCATAAATTACATCAGCCAGAGAGCCCTGCGGCACAGCAGAAGACAGCAGACACACCGAGATAGAGAAAGAGAAAGAGGGAGGGGAGCGGTGACAAGGAAGGAATGGGCACTGGAAATGTGACAACAATCTGAGGATGAGACAGGAGGAAGGAAAGAGTAGCGGAGAATAAAAGGCAGAGGTTATGAGGAGAGAGACACCAGGGAAGGGACAAGAGAGGGGGCTGGAGCGTGAGACATAACAATGCTGATACAATATTCGGGCAAACTGGAGACAGATGAGGCTGTCATTTGAAGGTGACCATTGCCATAGTGGACTCTTACACAACGCTCTGGATGACACGCAGTTACAATAGCTGATATTCAGATTAGTTGGTACAGCTAAGAGGAATGAATTACTCACGATAAAGTCCAGAGTCAATCTGTGGCTTTAGTATGAAAAGTGAGCATGGGGTCACGGGTTTAACATTCCTGAGTTGAGATTTTTAGAGGTAACACGGGGCATTTTCTTCCTAATTACAGTTTGTTTAGATTCTATACTTAGGCAAGTTCTTGAGAGGGATTGGATTGGGATGGGATAATGATGCAGAGTTTTATGTAGGTGTTATGTAGGTTCCTCTTCCCAATCTGGCAAAAACATAGGGTGGTTGTTTCTTGGCTCAAGTATATAATTTATCTTGGAGAATTCTCATTTTTCATTTTGAAGAGAAAGGCTGCATGCTTAAAATGTAAATTCCATAGTATAATGAAACAGTTTCTTAGTAACTCCAGGAAATGTGTTGACTAAGGCATGTGTAATATTGTTTAAAACCCAGAGAGCTCCATCTACTAAATTAATGACGACCTATAAAGTTTAAAACAGCCATAAAGACAACGTGGTTTTCATTTCATAGCAAACTATCATCAATTATTGATTCGAAAATGAAAACATCAGTTGCTCTAAATTTGTATCACACATACTGAGAAGACATTTCTAATGCAAATATTGAAACTTGAATGTGAAAAAAAGCATAAAGTAAGGCAAGAGGTTAATGAGCGGAAGGGATTAGTGAGGAGGGGACCAGGGAAGCTCTTATAAAAAGTACAACGCTTCCAGGGAAAACAGAGGCTTAAACTGGTCTAATAATGGACAATAAAGTGTAAACTGGGAAAAGATATGGTAATATTTCCCTACAAATAATAGGTCCTAATTAACAATTTTTCAGTCAACCAGCTGTCCCTGACATCCCTGTGTTTACAATTTGAGAGGCTGGAACACAGCACATCTCAGCTTTCATGATAGGTCAGCCTCCCTCTGCATAATGAAGCCAGATCAAAGACGAGTGCAGTCTGGCTCCAGAAAGGCGGCAGATGTCACCCTCACCACCATGTGAGTGTTCCTTTACAACTTTGAAGAGCCTGCAGGTTGTTTAATTAATCCAATTAATTATTGAATAATAATATAATTGATTTAAAACATATTCTCATTATGACTTTATATTATAGGCATGTTTTTCAAGTTAAAGTAGTCAAAATCAAGTTAGATTATACTTTCCAAACCAGATTCTGCGTTGATTTATGTTTAGGACTCATGTTTATGCAATGAAACACTGTCAAAGTCAGACAAGAGAAGAGCCAATTTACATTAATGCATATATATACAGTGCTCTGTTGGAATAATAATAACAAAACGCTGCATGGAGCTTACTGATGAGTGAACCTGTTCAATAAATACACACATCTCATCAAAAACATCCTCCCAGTAATCTAAAAACATCTCAAAGTCATAGTGTAGATTCACAAGTTCAGTACTACACAACTTTATCTATGTATTTTATTACAGGAGCGAATTATTCAATGTTATCATAAATTGACCTTCGATGGAATCCACTATTAATTATATGTTATTAATGTCATAGCACTGACACGTTTTATGGTTGGTCAGCTGGTCCATTGTCTGAAATGTCATACATACAGTCATAGTGATGGTGATAGTGTGTCATGTAGAACACACACCACATGGTAAGGCTGAGACTAAATCTACCCTGGGCCTTTCACTGCATGCTATCCCCTGACTCTCTCCAGATGTCACTTTGTAAGTAAAGCAAATATTCTTTCACCAAATCTCAATTTTCTAACAAAAATCATGGTCCCCAGTGGATGAACTGACTTTGAACTCCCATGTCTTTTCCTCGAATGTCACCATAGGGTTGACTACTGTGGTTCTGAGTAAACTAAAGCAGAGGCTCAGAGGATGAATAACTTTGGTGATCCCTTTTATGCAGCGCCATCATCAGTCCAAAATCTTTATGGGTTTCATTTGTGTCCAAAACATTTGTTTATAAACAAATACCTGCAGAACTAATGATATTCGTATTATTCACAAATGTACTTTTGGGTTTAGTGTAAATTACTAAGCAATATCAGCATGATAGCATTATCATTGTGAGCAAGTTAGCATGTTATCAGGCTGATGTTAGCAATTAGCTCAAAGCACAACAGTGCCTAACTGCCTCTTGTTTCACGGTAAAGTGTCCATATTTGCAAATGGACCCTGGCCCTCAGCAGTATTAGTTGTTTGGCTTTAGTTGAGAACAGTAGGTGCCAGTCTATCTCAACACTGTGGTGACCAGGGTCGAAGAGACCCATTGCTGCCTTCATAGACATAATAGATAGCTTGCCGTTGACGTTCCAATCTGCGTAAACAGACATCTGTGTCTCCAGACTAGAATATACTGACAATAACACCTGCATGAATAAAAATATTCTCTCAGACTATTTCTGGGCGTGTAGTATTTGTGGTGTTATCTTGGGGTTTAAAGTCTATACACCAGGATGAGTTGGGCAGAATGTGAGACCGACTCAGGCACTTCTGATGTACTTTGAGAGTGTTTCTAATTCTCCTTGATCAAGCGTCAATAAATAATACAGCATAAGACATCAGAGGCTCCTGAACACTTTCTTCCTTCCTGACCTCACCATTGACCTTTGACTTCAGCAATTTCTCCAGAACACTACTGAGAAACACAGAAAAGATTATCCAGATTCAATTCTTTTACCCTGACATCCATCTCTAATGTGATCTCATTCCCCTGACAAACACCAGTTCTCCCAAACATTTGCTCACACGAGCCAATCAGATCTGTCCACTATAACACCTTCACCCTGTGTGAATGTCAACTCCCATGAAGCAGCTGTCAGGAAAATGTATTAGTGAATCACAAGCAAACTTGAGAAGAATTTGAATAGATCAGTGTCAGAGACTTTGGGCCGCTCATTTCACACACATCATGATCGCGAGGCCAATCAATTGTTTCATTTGGGCCACTTTGTGATTCAATCACTCTGACTCCACATCATTTCCGGTCTTCGCACAACTAATCATCTGTGTGAGGGAGATGATGGAGAGATGTGTGAGATGCTGCAGCTGTTTAGACTCAAAATTCAGTAAAAAACAGTAATAGTCTTCAAACAGGCTACCATTAAAGGTCTCTACAAAATCATCTGGAGCCCTTTGGTTCATAAATTTCAAAAATCAAGAAAAGTCTCAGGGAAGTATAACAGCATCGAGGTGAGTGAATCCCTGAAAACAATGTGCAGAATTGAAGGCCTTCAATAATAACTGCATTATTTGAGTTGGCTTTTCTTTCAGTCAGAGAGAAATCTTTTAATTATACGTTAGAAGTTTATGGATCAACTTAACAGACTAGATGTGGGAAAGTGCCTATATTCAGATGGTTATATAGCAAATGGATATCATTTCAGTCAGTCACCACTGTGATACTGTACTACAAGTTTTAACTTAGGCTTGAGTCATAGAGCAACCAAAATAATCCCAGACAGCTTCCTCTCACCTACACTCCTGTCTGTTAATGCCTGTGTGGGTAGTTTTTTGTGTTTTTGTCCTAATGAAAACAGAACCTGTACCTGCAGCTCAGTAAAGGTCGCAGGAGTCCCATACTGATAGTAATTGTATCAGACATCAAGAGGCAGAATTCAATGCGATATTGATATAACAAAAGGGGAAGCTTTGCAGCCCATTCTTACTGTTTATCCACAGAGGCGAATGATCAGTATTCACTATGGTAAAGGCCCCGAACATCTATCTAACTAAAACTCATGTTTTCCTCTGTGCTAAGGTGATCATTTTCCATTCACCAATCAGAACTGAGCAACATATCAAATCGATAATAACCAGATCGGGATGACAGCTGATGCGTTAGGTTGCCAGGGTGATGTCTCTGTTGGTAAGATCTGATCAAACCAGAGCCAAGTTTTTGTTTTTGAAAGTTTTAATTAATTAATAATAACGTTAATAAATATAATACATTGCTGTTTATTGTTGTTCTAAACATTTCATGTTATAGAGACTCAGAAATGGCCTATGTGGGGGCTTTTAGGTTGATGTACTTTTTAGCAACATCCAGTAGCCTACTAGGACTGGTAAACTAATATTCGAATTTCGAATATTATTCGAATATGATAAAAATATGTATATTCGAACGTAAAAATGAATATTCGAATATTTACTATTTGCTCAGGGCAGCGCGCGCATTGATTCTCCTCCGTTGTGTCCCATGGTGCGTCCCTTACTGACCTGTAGGCTAGCTATCTGCAGTCACGTGACACAACAAGGAAGCACCCCATCCCGCTCCCCACCTCAATGAAGAGCAGGCTACACACCAGTGATCCCGATGAGCAGTACAGTTTTGCATAAATTGCACTGAAGTTACACTAAATGTAACATGTTGAACATGACGCTTGGATTTAGTTTGAAGACCGAAAATAAATCAGCGTTTGACTACCACTGGTCGTTTTTCTTGACATTTGGCAGTGCAACGCCCTCTGTTGGATATAACGGGGTACTGTTACAATACTGTTACAAGTCCTATTCTCCGCGGGGGGAAAATAATTAATTAATTAATTAATTAATTAAGAATATTCGAATATATTCGATATTCGGACCATTTTTTAAGACTAATATTCGAATTCAATTTCTGGGGAATGTTACCAGCCCTATAGCCTACATCAAGCAGATAACCACCTGATGAATCTTAGTCCAATATTTATTCTCCTTTGTTTGTTCTGTTTTTGGTCTCTACCAACTCCTGAAAGAAATATCTGATTCTCTAGCTGTTAAATGCTTCACTCTGTTCACCAGTTATTTGCTAACTGTGTCTGTCTGTCAGTTGTTGCTGGGCAGACAGTTGGTTTTTAGAGCTATTTTGCATGGCAAACCGAAAATTTGAGTGAGAGTGAACCAAGTGAATATGATCAGAAGACCAAAACCGTTACCCAAAACGATGAAGATGATATATCTTGACTGGTTTGTCACTATGAGTGACGTCTTTTACATTACAGGTGCTTTACTCTCCTCCATGTTGCTGCTGCTTCAAGACCCATGTGCCTTGACCACCCCAAAAACAAGAACAATATCATGAGAATCATAAACTCTTACAGGTGAAATCCACAGAAATACAGAAACGCAATCCACTGCAAAAGTTATGCAATAAATTAAATTTTTGCAGCTTCAAAGTTTCATTTTATCCTGAGTCAGGTGTCGAATCTCAATTACATATATATAATTTAATTACAAGTGTGGATTACATGTTTTCATTCAGTATATAATTTTCTAACCCTGGAATTCATCATGTTTCAATTCAGGAACCAAATAATTACTGCTTGTCTGTTTGTGCCATGGGCGAATTCCTCCCACTGCTACACCACCACCCTGACATTTGACCAGAATGTAAAAAAGCTCTATAATTATTATTCATTCAATTCATTTTTTTATTACATTTTATGTAAACATTATTTCCCTACAAGGAATATTTTTTTCTTCAAAGCCTTATCTGCATCACCAGAAGTTAAATTCTGCTTAAGAAGGTTACTGTCATTTAAAAAAAAAAAGAATTTGTCTCAACCTTAAATTGCAGGATGAAATCCCAGCCCAGACTGATCCTTAAAACATCCAAATTCCCCCTAAAATAAAAAGGATATAATCTGATCGTCTTGGCTGCTGGTAGCACACAAGATCCTTCAACACTAATCACATTTACCTGTATAAACCCTGCGATTTATTCAGAATGGGATGCAGCCATGAGTCATTTACTGTACACTTCCGAGGCTGACTGTAAAAACAGAGAGTGTACAGATGGTTACTGTATTAAAATATGAGAAACTTGTATTTCTCTGCAGTGAAGTACTTGCCTCCACATTTCAAACATTTTTCACATCATTGCACTTTGTTTAAAATATTTTTTACGGGTGAGAAGTAAAGATGATAAATCTAACGTCCATGATGTACAGCATCTCCGACTGTGAAATAGAACAGATTGTATCTATAGATCAAATGAATATGCTTTGTTTCCATTAGAAGTGTTGCCTACTGAAGCGTGCTACAAAACACCGCAGGAATCAATAAGATAAGCTAAGCTGATCAGCTATTGAAAATCTTTTAAGATAAGACACAGATAAGCAAGACTCAGCCTATAGTGAGTCAAAAACACACTGTCCTCATAGGCACACATACACATGCACACAGACTTCTCTATCACTGAGTGCTCTCATTCAGGACTCTGTCAACCTTGGCATGTCAGTCTATCTCTGGAGATGACCTCCTCTGCACTCTACATTTCAGAGTCAGTCCTGATACACAGTAATCATTACTGAGCAGCGCGGCTGTCCTGATGTAAGCCAGGATCAACCACAAGACTTTGAAACCGCACTCACTGAAGAGGAAAGAAGTCTCTGCAGAACGTCAACTCCTCTCCAACAAAAGGAAGCAAAATGCAGACAATGTGATGCCTGGAAAAAAACAATTGTCTGCAGTTGGGTCAGCTCAGATAAATTGTCAGATAGTAACGGACATGATGGCTGATCATCTAGGGCAGAATGATGTCCATGATGCACCATTCACCGCAGCCTGCCTGTGCTCATTTGTCTTCATGCCATCTCCCAAACAAAGAGTCTGTCAATTTAGAGGCCCCAAAAATGGATGCGTCTTCAGGCAGGCGTCACTTGCACGCATCGTTCATCAGCAGGTGGGCAGGAGAAATCTGTCAAATATATCATCTCAAAAATATGTCACAGTAGCGCAAGGGAAACACAGCTTGTGGACTTCTTTCGCACTTCACAGTTTGTTGTCAAGAAACTGTGCATGTGCTAACAGCGTCCAGTGTTCCAGTGTCTCCCTCCAGAGTGTGTTGGAAAAAAAAAAAAAAAAGGAAGTCTGGGGTGCAGCACGAGAGCAAAACAGTGACGATAGCAGAAGTCACAGTGTCATCGGCACCACCTCTTGTCACCATTTCTAAACTTTGCACGTAAAGTGTTGTGTACTTGTACAGCTGGGCTCCAGAGATATTTTAAACTGATTTTAAACAACATATCAAAAGAAATCCCCATAAATATAGCTATTACTAAGCTATTACTGAATAATAACCCAATCAGATTGAAAAAACAACTATTTGTGTGAGGTTTTAAAGCACTCATCAGCACAACAGAGCTGCCTCCCCCTCACTGTTGATGCCGCTGATTGCACCATTTTAGAGCTTTTAGATCAAACTGCAGCATTTATATATATATATATCCTTTTTTGACAGCTGTTATGGTGTTGTTATAAGAAAAACATCATCCTCTTTAGCATTTCTCACAACATCCCCCAAGACTTTTAGCCTCTATGTAGCATTTCACACTTGTTTCCACTTGGTCAACCTACTTGCAAAAGCAATATGTTTTCATACAAACCAGTGATTCCAGGAGCCTCCTTCATTGTCAAAGCTCTTGCATAACAAGAATAAAAGAAACAACTGAGGATGCTTAAAGAATCTGGTCACCTAAATTACACAAAAGAAAGTTTTCCCACTTAGAGGATAGTGAAAGTGTCTGGCTACACAGATAGTGGACGTGAAAAAGAATTTCATTTGTGGTGCTTAAGACCTTTTAAATTAGGGGTTTGAATAATTATGACAAACTAAACAGCTACACATCTTTCCAGAAACGATGTCCCAGTTTCTCAGGATCATCCACAGGCTGCAATTGTGCTGAGTGGCAAATAAAACTCTCTGTATGGCTAAATATCATGAGGGATAAGTAAGGAAAGATGAAAACATGGTTTTATTTGTTTTGTAATTACGGTTAACTGACCCTTAAATAAAAACACTGATTTAATAGGTTAATAGTTTAATATCATTCTTATTATTTTATTTTATTTTAGCAATGGCCCATTTAACCATAAAGTTCTGACTACAAAAAGTGTCATCAGCTTATGAACTGCTTCACTTACTGTGTAAGATAAGAATACGAGTTATAATAAAGTGATGACTTTTAAGGCTCATTTTTACAGAAAGGCTTTAATAAAACATATTTTTATCACCGCTCTTTGCTCTTCCTAATTGAAGCTTTTTAAAAATTTCTTTTTAATATTGCTGGATAATTAATCTCATAACTAAAACAAAGATAGTAGTAGTTGCAATAGTAGCATTAGTACTGTCGTCATGTATAATGTGCTGTCGAGAGGAGCATGCAGATAATGTGCTTACTGTGATCTCCAGGCAGTCTTCTTCCTTTGCCAAAACGTCTTTTGTGACTACATCATTTACAAAGATGAACAAAGCATGCCTCAAACTGTGCTCCTGTTAATTAGGCTATTCATTAATTTAGAGATTTAAAGGGATATTACTTGTGCTAAAAAAAAAGCCAGTTTGCTCCAACCAAACCATCTGTCTGCTTTCAGGACATTTTAATTATAACTGACTGTAAATATGGATCTGTGTCTCTCCTCTTTCTGCCAAGTGTAAAAGTATCCTTGTTGTTTTCCACGATGTTAATTGGACAGGTTGGCTGCCATAATGGGGAGTTTGGCACTTTTTGGAGGTTAATTCCTCTACATGGTGCCTTTAACTAGCACAAACAACAACCTCACTGTTTATCTTTAAACATCTTCACTGTAGAGGGACTGATGATCTGCCATGGCAACGGGCCAGGATTCAATAAAAATTCATAAATATCTATCGTTTTGTCAGGACCTCATCTTTAGATTACATCCTGTTAATGGTCTGATGCTGAAAAAACAAAAGTCCAAACATTCATTTCTATCTGTCACTCAGCTACAACATTCACAGTCATCCGTCTGACATCACAACAGATAGGCGCAAGCTATAGCACCGCTAAATGTGATTTAAAACATTCAGTTCCAAATATGCGAATAGATTCATTTCATCTACATCATCGCAAAACACAGTTTTACCTTTAAGCAAAACAAGAGTGTTGAAGTGTTTCCCAGAGCTTCCAATTTCAAATAGCTCTGCAGAAGGTAGCTCAAATATCTTAATCTATTTTTAACATAACTGAGATGTTGATGTCATCAGAAATGCAGAACAGTACGTTGTTTTTATCATTTCAGATGTAGACTAGAAGAGTGCACTCAATAGAGTTCAGATCGCTGCCAGGCAGCAGATGGTGAAACACCTACTGCAATGCCACCATAAGTGCCAGATGCAACCTGCAGAGATTTGCAAAAGTTTTAAAATGAGTTTTTGTATACTATGGTCTCAATTTGTGAAGGTTGAAATTCTGAATATTTTACACTTGATGCTGCCTATTGATAGATGGGAGCCTGCATGTCCCAATGGAAGTTGTGGCTCCACAGTTAACTCCAACCCATGTAATTGAATTTAATTCTAATTAGCACAAATTTTGCACATTTATAAAAAGCAAATTTCATGAAAATCATTGAAGGATTAAGGGAGTCACAGTTAATTTAATTTAAGGACAGCCACACAGAGCCATAGCATGACTGTTGACTTATTTATAATATAATATTTGTTTTACTTTTTGTATTCTGTCCTTACTGATTATTAGCATTATTAGCACATGTCATGCTAAATTACAGTATCTACACTGACAACCACAGAGGCCACCTACTGTATTAACCAATCACTGAACATCCCTCAATGAGCCTTGCCATTTTATCATGCAGCTCCCTCCACATCTTGGCTTTATAATCAGTGTTTCCCTTCTAATGGCATTCGCAGCCAGTCCATCAATCCTTGCTGGGCAGAAGCTGGCTCTTGGAAACCAGGTACAGGACGGTGGGGGCTGGGGAAGAAGTGGGAGTGGCGAGATGTCCTTGTTCAGTGGAAACCACATACACACTGTCTGCAAACCTTTGGCATTCAGCAGTCTTGGGCGGAGATTGCATAGCACGACTGTTAAGTCTGCTGCAAATCATGTCACACCACAACAGAGATAAATGATGCGACTTACGAACCAATGAGGCTGCAAGATCGTCCTCCCAAAGAGAAAGCAAGCTCAGAGGGAGTGGTGCTACCTGCATCGACAGTAAAAGCACTCTCTCAGGGGAAGGTTCTGCACTACAACAGGAAAATTACAAGGACTGGTAAAGTTTCTACACTCAACAACTGAAGTGCTAAGTTCCCCTTTTTGAGCCAATATAAAAAGACAGATTGCGTGATTGCGAACTTATCTGTGTCTGCTTCATTATCACTTGCAGTCAAAGAAGGTGCCGAATGAAAAACAAATCAGGCAGTGAAATCTCTCAAAATGATCTGTCAAAATGCACTGTTGATTTATGAGATGAATATCTTAAATATTGAATCAGTTTACACAAGTGGAAAAGCCAACCTCTTCTGTTCTTGACCACAAAGTAATCATACTTTCATTTAGTGAAGGGGTGGGGGGGATGTGTAACAAGGCATGAGAATATTACTGTTATAAATTTCTACTTGAGAGTAGGCACATTCATATTAGTCACAGGTCAATTTGTTGAAATATAATCTTGACTTAAATATCTGGATAATTTCAGTCAGGCTTCTTTAAGTTAGTCTGTTTTGGGTCAAGCAGTTTACCGGGACAGCTATGTTTATGTTTGGGGGTCCTATCAGAGTCAGTGTTGTGGATGGATGTATGTATTGATCGGCCCGTATTAAAGAGTTAACAACGTCAGCGGTGTCCTTCTTGCTCTCTAACAGGAGTACGCTCACGGGTGAAGTGTCCCCAGCACAACAGTTTTCCGTCATGATTCTCTAATAATTACATTAAAGGTCAAAAGCAAATTCAATTCCTATGACATGATTGGAGTACCCAGACTGCCAGATTTTAAAAAAAATCCCCCCTAAAAAATATTTTAAGAACCACCACTGTGCAGACACTCGTGTGGGTGACACTGATTGTGAGACATGTTGACATAATGTTGATACACTCACTGACAAACACAGTCCTGTCAGACGTGCTGCAGCAGTTTGCATAGTGAGACAGAGCAAGAGTGTATACTATAAATATCACTCTTTTTTTATACAACTCCATAGTGTGTGTGTGCAGTGTGTCAAATATTGCAATTTAATACATTAAACATCTCAAACTGCACCCTTAGAACTGACCATAGAGTGGAATCAGCACCTACTTGACACAGCCCCCACAGAAACAGTCACAAAGTTAATATTTCTTGCAGTGCTATTTCACTGATTCACTGGTATTGCTCTTATTCAGCATATTCGAGCAGCCTGGTGATTATCATGACCTTAGCTGGACAGAGTAAGTAAGAGCATTTTTTGTAATTGTTTATGTGATAATGAATAGAAATGAGAAAAGAATGAAGATAATGAAAGAAAAAAGCCCTACAACTCTTAGATTATACTTCACTCTATCACAACACTCAGTTAAACTGAAGACAACCATCTTTCTCACAGTCCTACAGTAAAAGCGCCGTCTGCATGCTCATAATGTACACACGGATGAATCCCCTCTTCCTTCAATGCACTTTTAAGGGCATTTACTTGCAAATAGACAAAGCAAAACACATCTTCCCTTGTCACCACAATGACAGGAAAATGACAGGCCCCAGCAGTGCAGTTCACTGTTTTTCTGTCTGACCAAAGAGCACAGTGTCACTACTAACGATGGTTAACACAGAGACATCATGCGTGCCTGTTTAAGATGCAGTTACCATGGGAACCCTAGCCTAACAGCATCTGTCAGGCATATCAAAATAAGACAAAGAAAAAGAGAATAAAAGAGAGAGAGAGCAGTCTGGAGGCACTATTTTTGCGAGCTGACACATACACAGAGAAGTAGAGGTGCACAATCACATGGCACTGTACTGACGAATTTGACAGTTCATGTAGAGGTGGGTGCACTGAAGTTGACACGGTGGAGACGGTGGTGGTGGGTGGAAGAGGATGACCAACAGTTATTATGTACGGAGGGATGTCAGCTTCTAGTCAGCTTTAAAATGGTTTGCCATGAACACAAAAGGTCAGTAAAACATGATGTAGATTTATAGTATGTGTGTCACAGTGGAGGGGCAAGAATATTTAAGATTATACTATTCAAATCAAATATGCAATACATGATTTACAATTTAGCTTCAATAAAAATGGTGGAGTGGATTCTCTTTTTATGACAGAGATCATTCTTATGACTTTTACTGCACTGTAAATCATCACTATGTAATCTCAGTTCAAGATATGTAATGTGAAATTATGCCAGAAGTCTTTAAATGTGGGACTTGTGAATGAAAAAAAATATTCAACTTAAAATAATAGTCTGTCTTTATAGGTATTATGAAAGTTAATCAGGAGTATGCAAACTTCTACAACTTCTACATAAAGTACTGAAGTCAAGTCTTTAATAAGTTTGTTTAACAAATATTCAGATTACGTTTACATTTTTTACGATGAAAGTCCATGGGAAGATTGTAAAAAAAAAAAAAAAGTTGAAGCCTGCTGTTCAACTCTTCAACACGTTGGGTCATCCTAACTTTCAAACTGAAATATATCTCAGACTTATCTTGTCATTGTCGTTGTCTCGGAAAAACTCAGTACATTTATATATTCTCAAGTTTTAGCCTCACCCTATCAGCAGATGTACTTTTTCTCATTTTAAATTGGAACACTGTCAGTCTCATCTTATGACTGTTTTTGATTTGTGGCTTAACATTTAATGATGGCAATAGAATATACCTTTTTCACACTGTGTTACCAGTCATCATTTTAATATGATGTTAGAGAGGAGATCGGCAGAAAATGGGATGTCTTGCTGAGTTAGACACTGTATCCTACAATGCATCATTTGTGATGATAATGCAAAAAGTGACAGTTTATTACATGCTGTTATCTTTAATATGCCTTTGAAAGCTCCTCTCACTTCTAAGCGACGTGAGTTTATCTTGTGGAGAATTCCAATTTGGCTGTGAACAGACCACTGGCCCCGCTTCAATGAGCTATTACAAATCGATCACACGATGACTTGAAATAGGACTCGGGGGAGAATCGTGTCGATTGTGTCCTACCTTAAACAAGCATGCACAGAAACACACACATGCACACATAGACAAAAGTGTATCCTGCAGCTGTACAACATACAATCTAACCTTTACCCTTACAGCATGTGCATTGGTAACAGATTGCACAGAGGTCGCACATTGACCGAAAAGTAATGGAGTCACCGCCTGTGAATGCAGGGAGTACATCCGGTATATAACCTTGCTAGTCCCTCTATGTTTCAACTGAAGAGTTTTGCTTGAATGTCTGTTACAGCTTACCTGTCATAGATAAGAGCAAATGACTCTGTGTGAAATGTAGCATGTAATTTCATTACTGTAATACCTGCAGCTAAGCTCCTTGAACAACCTTGACAACATCCTAGAAAACAGGTATTCAATGTTTTTTACCTGTAGGTGTTTAACACAACATGCAGTCAAACAAAGAAGCTTTGCCCTTTAATGTGAACAAGCAAAAGTGCGTGACAGAGGAGCACCACACTGCATATAGTTGCACCATTGCATTGCACACCAGGGAGGCTGAAAGTGGAGCATGTGAAAGAAAGGGAAAATGAGACTGGAGGATGCATGGAGGGGCAGAACCACAGACGGACAGATGGATGGATTTAGGTCTAATTTGCCCCCCTGCTGGACTCTGCCCCCGCAAATTCAGAGTCTGGGAGTTACTCTAGCCTGTGGCGTGGCTGCATAGGAGCCAGATACACGAGGGCTGACAGTGTGTTTGAGTAGGATGGGGGACGAACAGAAGGATGCATTGCTGATAATGGGAATTTGTACAGTCTGACTTGTCTGTAGGTGTTGAAATAAAACTTGCTGAATGGTGCAGTTATGTAGGCTTTATTTGCTAGTAATTTCTCTTTGACATTTCTCTCTTTGCTGCACTTTTACTGTAATAGTTGTTATTTGTTTCTGTCCTTAAGAGGAAGGAAGTACTTTGGTTTATGGTTTTATGCTTCATGCAGATTGCTGTATCTGCTATAACTGTCAAAATATTATCTGTTTACACAGCAAAACAATATCAAATTTTAATTCACTTTGTCACATTATCCGAAATGCAGGGTTGAAGATAATTTTGCATTTTGAGAATAGAAATACACCGTAAAAAAATGACTCATTGTTTCATGACTGTGGTTTACAGCTGAGTCTTGAGTTACAGTTTTTTAAAATTGAGGACATTTAAAACCCATTGCAGAGACATTCAAGTAATGTTTTACACTCATATCCTAATTAACCAATTTATTATTATATATACAAATATATATTTGTGTATATACACATACAAAGAAAGCAATCCCATCCACTGAATTAAAGCCAGTTTTTTTTTTCATCTACTGAAAAAATGTGAAGTTTCTTTCTTAAATAAAATATTCTGCCAGTTTTTGGCCATCTCCAGTTTAATGGCCCACTTTCACAGAGTGCAATTCACACATTTATTAGACCTTTGGATTGCATGAGGCGCCCACGCCTGCCCCCTCTGCCACACCCGCGACAATACACTCCGTCTCCAATTAGCTCATTATCTTGAGCATCAGCTGTTAGCCTACAGCTCCACATAGAGAAATCACAATCCTCACGCACACTGCCATGTCCAAGAATAGGTTTGAACAATTGTAAGTGAGCTGTATGGGTACAGTGGAGCTGATCTGGCGCTATGTAATTCAGTAAGACGATAAGAAAAGGTGCACCTGCTGACTCTTTCTGCCTACTGGGCCTTGATATGCATGAAATAAAGGATGCCCTGATTCTATGCAGCTCATTAAAAAAGCCTGCCGACCATATTGGTCGGATTAAACCTCTGTGGTTACACCCTCTCCATCCGTCCTTGACACTTGAAGCACAAAGCGGTGTGTTTGCTGAGCACGCACAGCGCGCTTTTGTGCAAAAAAAAAAAAAAAAAGAAAGAAGCTTGTCACCGGTATGAAGCTGCTTTCCAATGTCATTTCATAACAACCGGCAAATGCAGCATGCACCTGTTCCGCTGTCATCAGCCAAACAAATAAAAAACGCATACCTGTCCTGTCAGGTCCGGGTGTCAAGCTTTTCAGTCCAGGTTCTGATCATTGAGATTGCAGGAAACTGGAAGACGGACGCCGCCACCGCCCCAGATGCGCCTTTTCTCCGCCGCGAGAGATGCAGCCCTGCAGGCTGGGACAGCAGACAGGCACAAGCCGGCAGGGATGGCTTATCGGTCGGCGAAGGGAGGAGAGTAGAGGGGCGTTTTCACGGTGTAAGCGAGGGAACTCCTTAGCGTCGTGCGTGATATGCGAGGACCGCTTCGTTTATGACACCTAGCGTCTCCTATCACTTGCTCTACTGGTTTTGGGGTCATCCTTTCTTTAAATCATAGTTCCACTAAATATAGTTAAACACAATTTGATCATTAGAATAAATAATAAATATCATCATCTTAATGAGTTTCCTGCCTCAGGACTGCACCACCTCCTCCTGTATTGATTGGTTTTATTTATAAGGGGCAGAGCACATTTGTACTCCCCAGATGTTACCTTAAAATGAAGATGGGAGAGCACCTGCTGAGCTGCTGGTCCAGAGCTTTTAGCAACGCACAATGCTGCAGCCTATCTGTGTCAAAGCCCCTTCAAATGTCTTTATGCACCTGTCAGCTCCAAACGCCCAGATGCAATGTGCATTTGACATCTTAATTGCACATCAATGCTATTGGCTTTTCAACTTGCAGTTGATGGAAAGAGTTATTGGCAGTCGTTGACATCAGGATTTAGGCCACAGAGAGCAATGCAATGTTAAAGTGAACTTATGCCTTGCTTTGACCACAACTGAGCAAAAGACATATTGTTGAATGGTCGTGCGTTATAATATTTTAGATCATTTATTGTGTTTTATTCACTTTCTGTTCTGTTGTGTTAGAAAAAAGCTCAGTTAGCAGTTTTATATTCACACACACAACCTTCTTAACCCCTGACATATATTACATTCAGGGGCAGTGTAAAATTGTCATACTGCCTGCATAGAGAAGCATGTTGAATGGATAAAGGCTAAGTGGGTGGGTATTGCATTGGTGACTCATAAGAACCTTCTGTGCTGAACGCCCTCTTTGGCTTTCAAGCACAAGTGTTCTGTTCAAATGCAAATATGCATACAGGAAAATCAATTCCTGTCACGCTCCAGTGGGTCTCCTCCAGTTGCTTACAGGATATGCTAAAATGAGCAGCGGAATGACTTCATTGCCATATGGGGAAGATTTTCTGGAGTGTAAGCTCATGCTATGTAGGATATATCTTCATTTTTATACATGTATTTAATGAGGGAAAAAAAATATTGAATAAACTGACTAGCAGATAGCCATGTTAACGTCATCAATGTCACACTTTTCTTGTGAGTGTAAGAAGCCAAAGTCTCTCCAAGAAGCTGTGAAGAGATTTCTCCACATGGTGGCAGTCATATTCCATCAACACACTCATAACACTCATAAGGGCAGTGTACAATGTACTCTAATGTAAACTGTATTTCTCACACATAACAATGTATACATTTTGCAGTTATTACTCTGTGCAGAGCCATAAATCTTTTTACTACTGTACTAAGTAGGCCTACCTTACATCATTTAAACTGCCATCTTGTATCATATGGTTGTATTTCCCTGAGGCACAGAAATTAAATATTTCTCTGGGAAGGATGAGAATGGGACTAAAGATAATATCACCATGTCCCCTTACACATGATGTATATATGCTGCATTTTTTAAGAGCAACCTCGACATCCCTGCTTTGTTGCCCCAACGGCAAAGAGCTATGCATCTTCTTCTTTTTTTAAATATACATATGCAACGTTATAGCTACTGATTTTCCTTTTGAGATATGAGAAGAGGTATCCAAGTGTTAAAGAAATTTCAGTTTCAGCACTGTCAGAGGAATGTTTTATTATTAACTTGAAGTAAATATATTATTAAATATAATGTCAGTTCATTCAACTTAAAATGTATGCATTTCATTTTCGACTTGAAGTCTTTTGCCCTGGAATTATGAATGAGTGTAATTCTGAGAGTTTATTTAACCATTTATGTATGATTAGTGTCTTTGCAGACTTCCCAGAGTTAAAGCCCTCAAAAAGACCCCTCTTTTTATAATTTAAAGACAACAGACATGAAACTTGCAGTGTGACTTTAATACATGTGAAGTGAAGTCATAGTTATTTCTCTTGGTATTATGTAAACCACTGTAACAAATTATGATGAAATATTAAAACCAGATTAAGGAGATAATCATAAATTATGAAAATAAAGTTGCAATTTTTAGAGAAAAGTTACAGGTTTCAACAATAAGTGCATTATCTGCTATCAGAAAAAAATGAAAACAGGTACATGTTGTTCGAGTCAAAAACCAGATGTGTTTTGAAGCAGCAGCTGGAGGCATTTTACACTAGTAATTCTTTTATGACATTTTTACTTAACTTTTTCACCAAAATGTTTTATTTTATTCTTGTGATATATACATATATATATGTATGTATGTATGCAATTTTGGAAATGTCAAATTTATTATTGTAACAATGGCCCTAATACTCATACAGATTTAGCTGCTACTCCAGTAATTTATTTGACAAAGTCACAGAAAGCAGCCTTCAGTGTTGCCAGGCAGATCTGTCCCTAACTTGAACTTTAATCCTCAATTTATTGAACTTGTTTATCTTAAAATAAATAAACTTAACTCAATTTTTTCAATTGATGAGCCAACGTTGGAGTTTTTAAGCTGAACCAGCTTGAAATGTTTTACAGAGAGAAAATGCTGGAATAAGATAAGATAATATGAGCCTTTACTCATGTCAAGAGGGAGAATTCAGTTCAGGACAGAAATAATCCCAGATAAATAAAGAAAGTAAAACAAATCAATAAATACTAAAAGGCATATGAAACTTAGAATAGAAATAAAAATAGAAAGTATACAATAGCAATTAAAGAAAAAGAAAGCGATTTGATGTGATTAGTCTATTACCATATGAACAGTACAGCAATATAACACACAATCAAATATAATATAGTATAGCACAAGCAGTATAGTATAGAATACACCACAGTTTCAGTTTCAGTCGGAATGGCTTTTTCTAATAAGTCTTCATTAAAAAATACAGGTCTTTCAGGTCTGTTTATGCTGAATATTTGCCAGTTAAATAGAACAATGGCACCAATCCCACTTACAGTTGAGTGTTAATCCGGTTGTAAGTGGTCAATTAAATGTTCTGTGTCAAATAATTAAACGAGAACACTAAAAGTGCAGGTTATAAATGTTGACTGGTGGAAAAACACCCACAGTGTGCTCCTGTCTCCTTGGATTACAGTTGTTTTTTCAGCTTCCCTGCTGTTTTGTTTATGAGTCCCTCAGCTCCTCATTTACGAGATAAGATGCAGAAAGTTTTGTTTCAAGTTTCAAGCCTTTAACTTCCATCAGCAATTTTTTATCCTGTTGAGTGCAACATTACGACCAACTACTGAGCACTTAAACCCAAGACAGAAGCCCTCGACCACATGTCTTTCTTTATGATTGACAGCTTGTGAACACTCAGACTCACCCGGGCTTATTAGATAAACGTCCAGAAAACCCATGTGACAGTTACTGATAAAGCTGCAGTAAAAAGCCAACAGGATCAGGTGAAGGTGGGGACTGACAGGGTAACCAAACACATTACTCAGATGATTTTCTTTTTTAACTGAGAACATCTTGTCAGTGAACATGCTTACACCTGTAGACCACAGACTTTGCTTACCCACTCCTTAACATGCTGCTCGTCCATCAGCACCATCTGACAGGCTGTGTACTATGTTCGTCCTCATTTCAAGACCACCAACCAACCTGCTTACTTCATCTGACTGCTGCCATCTCCTCCCCACTGAGGCTTTGCATAATTTAGGCTGAGCCAAAAACACTGAAAATGAATTCAACATCTGGATCTCAGTGAAATATTGCACTTATCATAGAGTTACAATGTGTGTGCTTTTTAAAAATCACACTGTACTGTATGCAGCTGTCTAGAACATGTGGCTTGTAACAGACTTTGGCTGAACCATTTACCATGAATTGAGTGTAATGGATGAAAACAGTACACATTTGTATTGAGATCCTGGGATGATTAAAATGATACTTTATATATGTTGAAGTGGTGATGTATGAGGTACTTATACATCATGTGAGGCACACAGTCAGTGTTTTTTGTACAGGGGAAAGCGATCAGCACATCCCCAGTTTGGAGAAGCAGACAGAGATCCTGGCACAGATAGTGTAGTGATAGTCTATGCACTGCTGTGCACAGGGTCAATAGAAAAAATGTATTTTAGCCACATTAAAAAAGGCCCACTGCAGAAAAATCATTTTTTTAGAAGAAGAAGAAGAAGATATACTTTATTAATCCCTCAATGGGGAAATTCTTTTTTCACTCTATTTTTTTTTTTATTTACATGCATTTTACCTGGACACACACACATGCAGTACAACGGCATAGACATGCAAATGTGGAAAGAGAGATGGTGGAGTGATGGGCAGCCAGCCAGACCAGCACCCAGTGAGAGGTTGGGGGGAGTCGGTGCCTTGCTCAAGGGCACCTCGGCAGTGCTTAGGAGGTGAACTGGCACCTCTCCAGCTACCAGTCCACCTTCCATATTTGGTCCATGTGGGACTTGAACCGGCCACCCTCCGGTTCCCAAGCCAAGCCAACTTTACTGGTTTATCTTGCCATCAGACAGCTTTTTACTTTGACACTAACCGTAGTACTTCCTACACATAAGACCGAATGTATTATTGTATTACATCATAGATCAGCTATTTGGATCAGAGTTACACTCCAGGAAAACTCTAACACGCACCAAAATTGAAATGAGTAGCAATGTGAAGTTTTATTTCAGACCAGTCTTGCAACTTTTTAACCCAAACTGCTAATCTGTGGTATAATACAGTGCACAGCACAGCAAGGAGCAGTGCATAGCTCTGCTTCTCTAGCAGGATTTCTGTCTGCTTCTCCAAAGTGGGGGCTGACAGGGGCTAACGTATATTGGCAATGTGTACTGAAGCAATAAAAGTAAGTGTGGTAGGATCAGAGGCTCTGCAGTTCTTCATATTAAAAACAATAAAAGATGAATTCATTGTGATCATTCAATTAGCTGGTGAATCAGAACATATGGTCTACCCAAGCAGTGCAGAGCTGAGCATAACATTTTTACAGCTCTTGGTAGTGACCAAGACACTGAGGGGGCATTCCTCATTTGCTCCTTGAGAGAGACAGGGAGTGAGAGGTGAAGAGCCTTCCAGAGAAACTTGATTAGAAAAACCTAGCAATAAAACCATGAGAGGGGGATCAAAGGAAGAATACATTTTATTTTATTTGAATAATTCATTTCTGTGCACTTTCCAACAAACTTTCTGGAGCCTCATTAAATAACCAGGCTTGACGAGGAGTTGACTGAAGTTGTGACATTATCCGAATAGCTTCACTTCTCTTTGGAACCTCCGAAAGTTTTTATTAATTTCACATGGATTCAGACTCTCTTTCTGCAGGACATAATTATATTACAGCCAAAAAATCAATATTTTAATCCTCCTGTTAAATCCCAGCAACGCATTCGTAAATTCTACAATACATGTTCCGTGGAGGATCAATGGAAACAATGAAGATGTATAGCTTTTGCTTTACTGTTGGGCCATAAATGTTTGATTAATTAGTTAAAAGACCATCAAATGTCCTAATATGTGGCTATAAAATAAAGTTAACAAAGTCACTGATGTTTTTGATGCATGTTTATCAGTTTCAAAGACTTTGTGTGTGTGTTTATGAATGGTTACATTATAGTCTTTTATCGCCTTAGTCTGTAATACATTGCAATAATTGGAATCAAGCTATTCAAACTGAAGGAAAAATGCATAAAATCTAACATCTTATTTTCACACCTATTGTGCAGCATAAAAAAGAAATTTACTGAAATCATAAGAAAATGGTGTGACCGTATACTTCCCAGAAACACAAGTCTAACACATTAAATCTCTACAGTAAATCACAGTAAAACTAAATTCTACGAAACCAAAACCATGCAAAACAGTCTGTGCTATGGGCTTCCTGGCAGCTGCTTTTAAAGCACAACTCTGGCACTTTGTTTCTGTTTTGTAGAAAATGTGAAAGTCATAAGCAGACACATTTTTTAAGAAACTGAAAGGATAAGACAAGTAACCATGTTTCTTTCATGGATTTGATGAGTTTTTGAGCTGTGGGCATCTGTGACTGCATCTTTTACAGCCCTGCGAGTCACATCCATTCAGTCAAGCTTGGACTCCAGATGTGTTTCTTGTGTGAAGTCATGCCAGATGTCTCTTTGGGTAGCAGCCTCAAACAAGAACAAATACTTGTACAGTAACATGCTTTACACAGATTTTCAGACTCTGTTTGGGCGTCTTTTGTTATTCTTTGCCACTCCCTGTAGTGCTGAATGAGAATAACGGTGTATAAGACGCAAATACTGATGTAGGTAAATACCCCCACATCCCCTCCCCAAAATGTCAGCCATGATTTCAGGCATTGCATAGTAGGAACACTTGCCCCTTCACACTAAACCACTCTTCAGAGTGCTAGTTTCACATAATGATCAAAGGAACTAATCTTCTCTGCACCTAAACATTTGGGGAGGGTTGTAAAGTTACAAAAGGTGTGTGTGACAAAAAAGCTTTTTCATTTTTTCATTTTTTTCTTTTTCTTTTTTTTTTTTCTTTTTTACTAAATTATTGTTTCCAAAGTGAACTTTTGCACCCAAGATTCATACTGCATACTTACTTACAAGGTTAGAGGAACTTATTGCGCCAGACTCCTGTGTAGAAAGTTACATAAATGTTTCATTGTTTTGTACTCTTGTACGTGCACACAGAGACTGTTTGGAAGAAACATGTTAAAATCTGTCAGTGATCTTGACATCAAGAGGTGCAAGATGACTGATGATGTTGCACCTAATTACTTCATCAATCTGACAATAAAATGTGGCCTTGAGGCGTGTTCAGTGATGCCAACATAAATTTTAAATAAAAAATCCAGACAATCAAGAGATAAACTGATCACCGCAGGATATTTTTGTTTTATATATTCTATTATTTTTTCCTGAGCGTCACAGAAGTAGAAGTCTGGATTCGTATTACAGAATGATGCTTCAACTGTGGGATTTATCAGAAGCATGTTGAAGTACACACATCCCAAAAATCCCAAAAGTGCTGAAAGCAGAAATAAACCCAGTGGGTAAAAGTAAGTCCAAATATTACTTATTGCTCCCAAGGTGTATAACCACATAATCGGTATATTCTATCACTGTCACTCATACTAAATCCCTCTGGCCTGCAACCATCTGATCACTTATGGTTTCTATTCCAAAGAATAAGAGGGGGAAAAAGCCTTTCACACACATAATAGCTGTTGACATTCTTCTACAAAATTGTGAAATCTTTTGCGAGCCTTAACCACAGTGGAATGAAAATGGGGATCATGTATGACATTTCTTCAAAAGTAAGAATAATCACACTGAAGTAAATTGGAACAAATGACACACACGTTGCCAACAAATCATTAAATTATGCTTTTAAATTCTTTTAGGAACCCTCAAACATAATTGCTTGTAGTTGCAGCAGGTGAGGTGCTACAGCATGCTCTGATACACTATATAGTGCTTCTCAATACCCTGTAGGCATGTTATCGAAATAAGGATCTGACAGACATGTCTATTCAGCTAAATGAAGTGTAATCTTGATCCAAAACAGCCTGATTTACAGAAGTACAAACCTTTTTATTGCAGCTAATAAACATGTTTTACTTTGAGATCTTATTTAGCACTTTTGATGATGCTTTTACTTATATGTGTGTTTTCCTCTGTTGCGTACATAAGCATTTGGTAGTGTTTTGAAGCCTGTATGAATTCACTTCCTTCATTCATAGCATCAATCATCAAACTAGAGAGAGAGAGAGAATGATTCATTGATGCAACTGGTCTGCCAAAATCAGTACTGGAGAATCCGGAGGATTCCTCTTGGTGAATGTCATTAGCTCATGTTTTTTTTTCCTCTTTGTCAATATATCTACACTGTCACTACATTTGACATGTAGATATTTTTAGATTGTCATTTCAAAATACAGTTTGAAGCCCCATTTAAAATAAATCAAAATAATAAAAGTTTTATTTTCATGTATGACCTTGAAAATGTACTTAGTGACTTAACAGACAGGCTTAAATAATGTAATACATATACATCAAGAGACTGCTGCTTTCGTTGAGCCACATTTCTTTCTTGCAGTATTATTGTTCATCTCAACTCTTTCATCCAAAACAAACATTTTTCTTTTCCTGGAAGTTCCTGGAAACTTTGGCTTAAAGAGCAATAATATTTTTAGCCATCCTCTAATCTTCCATGACTAAAAAAGCAACAAAGTAAAAACAAATATTAGTTTAAGTGGAACTAAATTACTTTTTTGTTTTAATTTATCATTATGAAGTAAATTTTCGTTGCACAGTGTTCGTGTTTAGATTGGTTCCCTATGAAGTTATTTATTTCTACTTCAGGATTTTTACATTCAGCAGCACAGCTAATCTGCTTCATGAGGACTGACTGGGTGTGATTTGATGAGATTTGATTGACAGTAAATTTAGCAACCCGTCATCTGTCATCAGATTTTTAATCAAATTCTTCTAAATCCTGATTGGTGGATGGTATGTGACATCATTGCTCCTTCTCTATCTCAAACCAATGGGAAAAACACAGTGAAATACAGAAATCTCTCATGAAAAAAACATTATTTCAAAGTTTAGCAGCATCTTCCTGTCAGATTGAATCACTTGGAGTAAGGCAGATTGAGAAAATACATTTTCAGAGACTTTAAAGCTCTATTTTCTAAAAGAGTTGAGTCCAAGAGCTTAAAAATACTGGAGTGGTAAACATGGAGCACATTTAAAATCTCAAAACAACGCATGATGTTTCATTAACTACTTGTTTATCATAATTTTAATGAAGCAACAGAGGTCACTGAGTGTGAACGGTTCAAATGGCAACACCCTCTCACATTCCGCACTTGATGGAACCAGTGTTTGCATGTTACTCCTTTCCTTGAGGTGAGATTCAACTCTCAGCTGCTTAAGAACTCTAATGTTATGAAAGACTTGTATGATTTACCTTTGTGGTGAAGAATTTTACAGATTCATGCCTCAGGCCAGCACTAAGTCTTGAACTTTCTGAAACAAACCACCTTATTCTAGCAGATAGTTTGTGCATGCAAGTTTCTCAGGAAAGACTTCATTCTGATTAAACAGATGGGTAAAGAAAGAAACATGAGAGTCTTTGATTGAACCCCATCGTACTGTGATCATTTTATGGGGGGTTGTAGTTTTACGAAATGGTGTGATGGTGAAGGTGTGAAGAGAATCTTGGCTGAAGATCTGGATGGGAGGAGAAGAAAAGCTCCACTTGGGCACCAGGTGTGATGGACTGGAGGTAAGTAGGGTGGAAGAGGGTCACAATGATTTCACATTGAAAACACAGTTGATGACAGCTGGTAAAAAGAAGAGATTTGATGTTCCCCATGCAGCAAAATGACTGGCTGATGAGATCATGTCAAAATCTCTTTAGTCTAACTGAAAGAATAAACTCAGTCAGCTAATTAAGAAGAAGCAGGAAGAGAGAAATTATGAGAGAATTGTGGATCAGTGAGGAACTTCATATGCCCAGCATGTTGTCAATTTACTGGACACTTTTATAACCTTTTCCCCAATCAATTCTAGATCTGCCTCATCAGTGTTGGGAAGAGCCACAAGGAGAAAAGAATGTGCTTCTCTTGAGGTGAAGAGGCACCAGAACTTAAAATTGTCATTGTTCAGATACCAGAACAGCTCTTAGGTGATAATAGTGGGGTCAAGTTCTTTAAAAACTGCCTTTTCAGAGCAAAGGGCAGGACCATTTTTACATAATGGTCACTGTAAGTTGGTGGGAGAGGCACAACATGGCCCTTGTTTGCTCAAGGTTGTATTGGGACTGAAATTCAGCCAGAGACTTTGAGATAGAGAGGTCTTTTATGTGAGCACCCAGACCCAGTCTTGCTGTGTCTGCCTGAAAAAACATCTTCACGTTAGATATGAACATATGCCAGACAGATGGCAGCTCTGAATTCCTATTTCATGCGTTCACAAGCTAGTTGGTGACTTTACCTGTTGGTTATTAGGTGGTGGGCAGGTAGTATAGAGTGGGTTTTTAGGGCCTTGAAAATATTTCAATCCTTTTTCAAGAGGGTCCTGGACAATGCATGTGTACAACTGTCCATAATTATGACATTGGTAATGGGGATGTGGAATTGTAAAATACTAATTTTTATGTAATGTAGAATGTAGGCAATGGTATGTGAAGAATTTATCAAGTTCCTTCTCCTCCAAATAATTCATATGAATAAATTATAATAAATATGCACAAAACTTATTTTGTTCTTGGCATCACTATAAAGGTTAGTATTTTAAGTAGCTTTACATTCTGATTATGCCAGTTATAGTGTTGTCTGCATACAGTGGATTGTTAGAGACTGTTTTGTTTTTCTCTACATTATTTCAAGCCCAAACATGAGCCTTTGGGCAGTTGAAATATGTTTTCTCTTTAGTGTGTTTTCTTTTTACACTGCATACAATATACATTGGAAAATGGCAAGTGATGCAACAAGGTCATGTGTCAGACATCCTAATAGAGTTGTACCTATAGGGATGCACTTTGTGTTGAAAAGTGGTGAGGACATGAGGGCTCAAATGAAAAAACATATTTCAACATGCGGGATGTGATTTTTGGCAATGTAATTGGGGGACTGGTATGAGGCCAGAGTAGATAATTACAGCAGGTTGGGGAAACGTGCACAATGGCACGTCAAAAGGACATCGCCTAGACTACTACAGAGTCGACAATCCGAAAATAAATGCACAGAAAATGTCAACCATGCAAGTAACAGCCATCCATCATATCCAAAGCTGCAACACCATTGACCACGATCAAACAATCACATCTAAAGCACCAGGGCCTGTCAATCAGCCCAGAGATAACAATATCTAATATCGCTGCCTTTAGGTATGACAAAATAGAAACAGCTGAAGAAATAACAGTAACAACATTGGCTTAACATAATAAATCAACCATACCTTTTTTTGATGGTGCATATGATTTAATAAATTCAGCCAACCATGACTCATTCTAAGCATAAGGTTTAAATATTGATGTGCACCAACTTAATTTAAGTGGAGTATGCATTAGACTGTTTATATTTAGATAGTAACATGCATTAACATGCATTCATGAGACATGTATGTTTACATGTCTCACCATCTGTAAACATGTATGTTTACAGATGGTGAGAGAGAGGAAGGGAGAGAGAGAGAGAGAGATAGAGAGAGAAAGAGAGAGAGATTCTCCTGAACACTTTCTTTCTGACCTCACCACTGACCTCTGGCTTCAGCAATTTCTCCACAACACTATAGCAGCATAACTAAGAGATGGTCTGAGCCAGCCCTAACTATAAGCTCTATCAAAAAGGAAAGTCTTAAGTCTACTCTTAAAACGAACCCAAAATGGTAGTTTGTTCCACAGAAGAGGAGCTTAATAGCTGAAAGCTCTGGCTCCCAATCTACTTTTGAAAACTTTCGTAACCACAAGGAACCCAGCATTCTGAGAGCACAGTGTTCTAGAGGGGTAGTAAGGTACTATGAGCTCTTTTAGATATGATGGTGCCTGACCATGAAGAGCTTTGTATGTAAGGAGGATAATTTTAAATTCTATTCTAGATTTAACAGGTAGCCAATGCAAGGAAGCCAAAATGGGAGAGATGTGATCTCTGATCTTGGTTCCTGTCAGAACACGTGCAGCAGCATTCTGAATTAGCTGCAAAGTCCTAAAAGACTTATTGGAGCTGCCTGATAACAAAGAGTTACAATAGTCCAGCCTAGAAGTAACAAATGCATGGACTAGTTTTTCTGCATCCACTTGAGACACGATGTGTTTCATTTTGGCGATGTTACATACAGTATGTGGAAGAATGCAGTCCTCGAAATTTGTTTTATGTGGAGGTTAAATGGCAAATCCTGGTCAAAAACAACTCCACAATTCTTTACAGTGGAGCTGGAGGCCAGAGTGATCGAGTCTAACGTAACTAAGTCTCTAGAAAGAGAGTTTCTGAGGTGTTTGAGTCCAATTACAAAAACTGCAGTTTTGTCTGAATTTAACATCAGAAAATTGTAGGCCATCCAACTTTTTATATCCTTAAGGCATGCTTAGAGTTTAGTTAACTGATTGGTTTCATCAGGCTTGATCGATAAATAGAATTGGGTGTCATCGGCATGACAATGAAATAATGTTCCCTAAAGGAAGCATATATAAACTGAATAGAAGTGGTCCTAGTACAGAACCTTGTGGGACACTGTGACAAACTTTGGTATGCATGGAGGATTCATCATTGACGTGAACAAACTGAGATCGACCTAAGAAATACGACTTAAACCAACTTGGGGCGGTTCCTTTGATGCCAATTTGATGTTTCAGTTTCTGTAAAAGAATTTGATGGTCAATGGTGTCAAATACAGCACTAAGATCTAACAGGACAAGTACAGAGATGAGCCCTTTGTCTGATGCAGCAACAAATAAACTACATTTATTACAAGTACTGTAAAAGAGGACGAGGAGTAGCCAAACATGTGGCACACCAGGCAGAGGAGAGCAGGAGAGGAGAGATTAGGAGAGCAGAGAGAAGCCATTGCTATAGTTCGGCTAGTTAATGAAAAATAATAGAAACTGGTGTTTACTAAAGTTATAAGACCTGTTCGTGCACAGGCAGAATAAGTCTAAGGATAGTGTAGAGATATGTAGATAATCACTGATGTGAGAAATATACGAAAATCTGTTTAGGTGAGCAGAACAGAGAGCACTGTGGCAGTAACACCGATAACTTACAGTACTGCAGGAAGCTTCATACAGATCCTGTCCATACAGGTAGACAAACAGACAGACAGGGGTTCGGGTTTCAGAACATTTTTTAACAAATGTTGCTTTTACTAAATTGACTATTTTAAAAAGTATAGTAGAGGGTCCTCAGCATCCCCAGAATAAAAGGACACCTATGCCTGCAGTTCAAAATGCAGTTGAGAAATTCAATCTTGCATGTTTAGAAATGCAATCTGGAAAGACAGAGGAATCCCGCTGTGTCTGGCTGAAAAAAAGGAAATGTGTCTTCATGTTAGTTATGAACATATGCCAGACACATGTCAGCTCTGGATTCTTGTTTCATACTAACATATCAGCTTTATGCAACAATGGTTCAACACCAACTGCACACTTCCACTCAGCGATGACTGTAGGCTATATGTGGAGTAACATGTACAATTTAATGTCTTAATTTGCACTGAGCTATTATATCGTAAATTAGATGTTGTTTTCCCCATTCCATATGTCAGAGAATTGTGTTAAACATGCATCAGTGTGTGAGAGCAAATAAATTAAAAACATCATGGGCCCACAAGGCAGCAATAATACTACAGGATTACTGAAGCTACTAGAAAATAACCCTTACTTGTCTTACCTCATTGTACTTTTGCATATATGTAATTATGTGTATGTGCTGTATTAGTGAAGTGAATGTAATATAATAGATTATATTGCATAATTTCAGTCCATATCAACACATTTCCTTCCATGGGTAAAATGATAAAATCACTGACAAAAAGAAATTAAAAACTTAACAGATAAGATCTCTTCACTGGCACCATCAAATGAGTAGAGGAAATGTAGTGTATCTTATATTCTTATTATTATATTCTAATATCTCTAAACCGAGTCTCATGTGATGAGGGCGAGGATGACATTCAACAGAGTAATATCAGCTGTCTAACCAATAGGGTAAAGAAGGTCTTCTTTCATTTTTGGCAGGGACACTGGATCCAGTATTACCTCTAAGAGTGCTGTTAATGCAACTGCATCGAAGGGTGCCTATGGTTATAACGTTTCAAAAACATTAGACTAGTAATTTTAAAGAGATGGCTAATGTGATGGTACACACAATAAAAATTTTGCTGAAACTGCATCATATTTTATGGGGAAAATGTTTATTCCTCCGATGCTCCCTCTAATGTCATCAACTCTATGATTTACAGAAATTCTTGGTAGACAGTAAACTCCTGTGATTTTTAGCTGCTGTTAGCTTGTATGTGTGTTAAACTAAAACTGTATGCTCAGAGGACCGGGGGAGTGTTTGTTGTAAGTTTGCGTTTTAGACCCCTTGTTGGCATGAACGAATGCTGATGGGGAGTGGTACTGTGCTGTGCCAGAACCAGAGCTGGGCTCAGCAATGACAGAAACAGAAAGACAGAAGAGGACATTAACAAAGCCGCTCGATAAGAGTTAATCTAGGACTGTCTTATAATCGTTGGCGAGAGCTTTGTGAAATAAAAGGCTAAAAGACAGACGGTGAGCTGGACTTTTTTGCTGTTGGACTAGTAAGCAGCCTAATATTTTTTTGACCCTCTCTTTATTTCAGCATATACTACAATGACGATAATGACGACATATCAATTTACAATCAATTTAAACAGACATATTAGTACAGCAGTGAAAAATAAACCAGTAAAGTTAGTTTGTGATCGCTCCCTCCTCCGTGCGTAACCATGCTGACAACGCAGCCGCAGTGGTTGGCAACCGCTGCATTGTGGGTATCATTATTTTCGCTGGTGTGGGAAATTACAGTTTTTTTCCATTTGCTTAAACACAATTTTGCCAACTAGGCTGGTTTTATCAAAATACTAACACAATTCACCAAACCACACACCCAAACTGCAAAACACCTCATATATCACACACTTCATTCGTATTCTTAGATTTTTCTCTAACCAACTACACACTGTTGGGCATAATAAAAAGCACTCTCATCTTTAGTATGCTTTGCCATAATACTAACATAGTTCAAACTGTAGAGAATTCTTCAGATTGTTCACATGCACAGAAATACTTGCATATACACACAGGTGCTATTGAAATATTTATTTTATTTATTTTTCATCCAAACAAGTCAGTGCAGTGTATGCACAGCAGATATATTTACATTGGACTGAACTAAAATATGCTCACAAAGAAAAATCTCACCCTCCCTCTTCCTCTTCCTCTCTCAACAATGTCTTCCAAAAATGCTCACCTGTTCTCTTTTATTGCTTACTTCCTGACTGAAGTGTTAACAATTACATAACATCTGTTTGGCCAGGTGGCACATATAGTGGCCAATGAGCTCATGTAGTGTCATTTCAAATGGCGTATTTTGAAACTGCAAACATGTGACTTTATGTCAGATTGTTGTGTCTTATGCAGAGAACCACGTTCGGTACACCTAAAAAGTGCCACTTTGAATTGCAAAATGTGTGTAAAGCAGAAAATGTGTTTAAAGTTTTGGAGATTTGAGATGAGGTTTTGCTCCCTGTGTGTCAGTTTAAATATTTGTGCTATCCATGTCATTTCAGTGTGTTAGCAACTGGACAAAACTGTAACAACACTACAATGGCTCTTAAAAGAAACTTTCGGAGTGGTGCGGAGGGACAAAAAAGAAAAGAAAAATCGAGACGGAAAGAAGATCACAAGATAAAGGTATGTTATAATGTGACTGTTTGATTCATTTGATTTCAATCAGATTAAATAATCTGCTGCTATTTCTTGCTAGCACCGCAGCTTTAAATGAAGAATGGACTATGAACAGACTTGCAAGCAGTTCAAGACAGTATGTTTCAAATAAGCACAAATCCTTTGTGATATTATATAGTCAATCAATCCATTTTACTTTAGGATGCAGAAGCACTCTGTTATATATTATTTAGTCCTCACTACACTTGATATGAGAAAAGATGAACTATAACATCTGTGTATAATGTAAATGTTAGTTTCTTTTGCCTTGTTGGTATACTCATTCACACATCACATCAGTAGTATTCATTTTTCTATGTGTTGAAGCAACAATACCAGAGGCCAAGCATTAACATGAGTAGGAGTCTAGTTTTACTTGTTAACTAGCTTCTAATATTTTGTGTTATTAATATTCTGTGTTTTGATATATTATTTTAATACAGAACATATTAAATGTCCAAATTGGCCCAAATAGTTTCAGGCTATCCATTTACTTTCCAAGCTATGTTAAATTGTATTTTTGTATCTCATACAAACATACATTAACACATTATGTTAATTCAAGTGTCATTCAGGTACGAGCAGGGCATGTGATTTGGTGGTTGCCCTGTGAGTGTTTTGGGGCCACACACAAAGTCTTGCTTAGGGCCACCAAAATCGTAGGGCCGGCCCTGGCTGTCCATTGACAACAGTGGTATTCCACTGAAATTGTTGTTGTAAATTCTCAGCCTTTATCCTTCTCCCATTATGTCTTGACAGCTAACAATGATTAACGTCGAAGTAATAAAGATTAGAAGATACCTTCTGACGTTGGGGCTGGTAATAAAAAAGCATCGATGGAAGGGCTTGCAGGCGGAGAAGGAAATTGGGAGCTTGGAAGTATTTTAAAAAGTGACTTTTTGGAATACTAAATTCATTTGAATTCTGTTGGAAGGATGCAAATATGCCTCCAACTCATTAAATTAGTTTATGCAAAGTTTAAACCGCATGGAAAAATCTCCATCTACAAGAGAGGGATGGAAAGTGTGATTTTTAAATACAGAAGCTTGTAGTGAACATGTTTATGATCCAAAATGTCATCTTAATTTAACTAATCTATTGTAATCTTAACTGATTAAACACTTTTTTATATATATAAGTGAGTGGTGCTATATGGTGTTCTGTATAATATTTCACAGCCTGGCAGCAGTTTACAATTGTGATTTATGTGCTGTAACACAGAGTTGCAGTTATTTGATCTACTCCCTGTAGAGAGACACAGTGCAAATATCACTCAAAACACATTATAAAATGTTTGACTCAAAATCAACCCATCAGACCTTTTTATATCCAGCCACAATTTAGTAGTCCGGTTTGTCATAAATCACAGGCTTGGCTGGAAAACAGTAAATTCTAAGTTGTCTTTAAAGTCTGGGATGATGAAGATTTATGAGGATCTATTGGCAGTAATGACACCTGTTTGACCTCTATATTTTCTCCTAACTTGAGGTGAAGGGTATTCAGTTGGTTGCAATCTGCAGCTTCACCTAAATGCCACTAAATATTACACAGGGCCTTTTTTTTCCAATTGCTTACAGTTTTTTTTTTCCAATTGTTTAAACACAATTTTGCAAACTAGGCTGGTCTTATTAACACAATTCACCAAACCACACACCCAAACTGCAAAATACCTCATATATCCTGCAAAATGAAGCACTGCAACCAAAATCTAACTTTTGCACCAGATGGCACACACTTCATTTGTATTACGGATTTTTGTCTAACCAAACAAGTCAGTGACACATATACACAGCAGATATATTTACATTGGAGTGAACTAAAATATGCTCACAAAACAGTAAGCTGAAAAATACAATTGCATAAAAAATGCTCTACCCTTACCTCTCACTCTTCCTCCCCCTCCCATTCCCACCCTCCCTCTTCCTCTTCCTCTCTCAGCAATGTCTTCCATTGTTTTTGTAAAAGAAAAAAGATGCTCATCTGTGGTCTTTTATGGCTTACTTCTTGATTGAAGTGTTAACAATTACATAACACCTGTTTGGCCAGGTGGCACATGTAGTGGCCAATGAACTCATGTAGTGTCATTTTAAATGGCAGTGTTTTGAAATTGTTGTGTCTTATGCAGAGAACCGTGTTCAGTACACTTAAAAAGAGCCACTTCGAATGGCAAAATGTGTGTAAAGCAGAAAATGTGTTTAAAATTTTGGAGATTTGAGATGAGGTTTTGCTCCCTTTGTGCCAGTTTAAATATTTGTGCTATCCATGTCATTTCAGTGTGTTAGCAACTGGAAAAAACTGTAAAGTTAGGTATGAGTTGTTCACTGATCACTGAATAGGAAAAATATGAAAGGAAAATAACACAACACATGCATTTATAAGAAATTATTTATTTCTACACTCTACACAAGTAAATAAGCACATCTCCAGCACTCCATACAACATTAATAATTGTTTCTTATGCACGTAAAATAAAATAAAATAAAATAAAAATAATAAAATCACAGATGTGGGTTATGTTTTAACCAAAAGAAAAAGGAGTTTAATGCATAATTACATCATAATTACATACATATCTCTGTGTACAAAACCCTACTGCATATATTATATATTATATTTAGACTTGTTTTTTTGTGTGCAATTAGATAAATATAAAACAATGCCTTTGGAATGGATTATGGTAAAAGATCCATATAACACTGCAACTCCAAAACAGCACAGACACTCTCCAAAATATGAACATGATACTATTGTGTCTGGAAATGAGGCCGGGGCAGTTGTTATTAACCTTCAGTTGTCAATAACCAGCACACATTTACTGTATGGCACAAAAGGTTTATTCATTAAATGAACCTGAGCACAAACAACAAATTGTAAGCCATGGTAGGGGCCCTGAACCTGGGGTTGCATGGTCAGGATGTCTGCACAGAAATATTTCCCAGGGTATACTGTGGGAATAAGGCCTTTCTCCTTGAGTGATATTACTAGTGCTCACCGCAGAAGGTTTACATTGAGGCTCCAGGGTAGGCTTATTGAGAATAGACTTAGCGTGACATTCCAGGATGATAAGTGGTATTGGGGTTTCAAGGGGTCCAGTTAGTCTCATGTTCTATCTTATTAAGAGAGAGGTGTTTGCATGGCAGGAATGCAGCTCTGTGATGGAAAATGGAAAAAACAAATAATTCATGAAAAAGAAAGACAAAAAAAAAAAAGTCTTGTTACCTCAAGTTAAATTATCTCACAATTTCGAAATGATAGTCCTGTAATAACAGGGTAACTTTCTTCTTATCTTGGGAAAACATTTTATTAACAAGATATTAACCTATTATCACAAGAAAATTATATTTGTTTTCTCCAGATAAAAAAGAAAGTGGTGCTGTTAACATGAAAAATCAACTTTGTTATTAAGATAAATAACTTATAACAACTAATGCCTTTTCAGTTTCTATAAATATTGTGTACTTTTGTACAGAGTTATGTCAGTTTCCGGCAATTCATTTTTGTATTCCTCACCTCACAACATGGGGGAAGAATGGAGTGTTGACATGCCATAAATTAATTTCAGTACACATGAACACTACTCAAATGGCCATGACCTATAGCAATCCGGGCACAATGAGGGTTAAAGCCCTGCAGTTAACCTCATACACACCCGAAACACAATAAAGCCCCAGGCTACCCAGCTGTGCACCTCCCCACAACTATTCCCCCGCCTAGAAGCACAAATATCCCCATGAAAGAATTTCACTTCACTGAGTTTGTATTCTGGTTTACTGTTCACTAGAGGGCTGTAAATTATAGGAAAATATATTTGTTCCACACAAAAGTAAAACATACATGTTCATGTTATCTATGTAAAGAGCAGTGTACGCATAGGCCAAATGACAATTCACGATTCACTTTAAAATTAGTGATGAAGTTTGTCAAACCCACAGTGCCATTTCTTCCACTCCATAAAATGTGTACGACTAAAAAAACATCAGTATTTACATGTAGACGACATACAGATCAACATCAGAAGTCAACATAATCTCATTATTTTTAGTGACAGAAGACACAAGTGCACAAGAATGAAAATAGAAATTGATAATGGTCAAAGAAATTTGAGTAGTACACACAGATATTTTACTTCTATTACTAGCCAATTGTCATGTGCATACCAACAGTGAAATAACTCTCTGGCAAGAAGTATCTATTTATAAAATATAAATACTAGCGGTTTATTCTGAGTAATTAAAGATTTACAACACAGTTTCTGACCACATGTTTTTCCATGTGGTTAATATATTGCATAATGCAAAATGCATATTGCATTTTTCCTTGATATCATCCCATTATGTGTTGGTGTATTAGGATATATAAATATGAGATTTATAAATGTACATTTTGTAATACGTACATACTATTCATAATGTCAATGTGAGGAAACATCTATTTTTTGAAAGGGTGGGGGTTCATTTATTTTCCCATTTTTCCTAGACGACCAGATCAGCCTTGTGTCATCGGATGCCAAAGGAAAGGTAATTCTTCATTTTGGTAACAGGGTAAATAGCTTGACCTTGTACCTTGACAACAATAAATATGTTTTATAACTGAACTATCATCATAATTCTATTTTTATGTGAATAATGATTCATAACAAATGGAAACGACAAATCTCAGGACCATAGGGTCTCTCATTTAAATTATGTTGGATAAGAAACTAGAAACAACAATTTCACACTAAGATTTAAGGCACTGTCAGTGTGTTAAAAAGCTTGATAACACTGGTGGCTGTTCCTGCTGATTGATGGCTAGCTTGAGTGGAAGGCTTCTGTATAGCAACATCAGTAAACATAACTGTCGTCTCCAGACTAGCCTGGATCAAACAGTTGGGTATTAAAATGTTGATTTTTTACAGACAACACTTAATGCTTACAGTAATACTACCTGGTGATTTGGTGAAATATCTATAGATGTTCAAATATGTCTGGCCACTGTGGGTCATTGACCTACTTGGACAGGGGAGGACTAGAAAGGGGTATGACAGCTGACCAATTGATCTTAACTTATGAAGATACAAAAGCTCAGGTTCAGGTAACATAATTATTAGACATGTCTATAAGAGAAAGGATTGTTTATTATGTTAGGAATGCATACAAACTTGTCAAAATTGTATTCCAAACATTTTAAATTGAACTGTCAGCTATAGACGTTGTACCTGTATGTGCCGGTCTGGTCTATATGTCAGATCATGGGTATGATCAGCGTTAGACTCCTGAAGAAGAGTTTTGTGACATTTTAAAAAACTATGAGAACTGTAGTTATTCACTGAATGAGAAACTCTCCTGTATGCTTGTCAGATAAAATAGGTTTTATAAAGTCATAAAGCACCTTCTTTAATGTTCCTCTCTCTCACACACATATATATATACACGCATTATATATATGGTGTATGTACTACATTCACCATTGACACCAAGAACTACACCATTATTGTGATTGTAGTGGAAGTATTTTATATCATGTATTATATATATATATATATATGTTGTTTGTTCGCCCAGGGCGCAAATGTAGCCAGAACCGTATATATATATATATATATATATAATTCATATAAACAAAAAATATTAAACAAATACATATCTTGTATACAATGTGACATAATACAGTTTGTGAAAAGTCACTGTTGATTTGATTTGAAATGTTGACCAGTTCACCACCCACTTTGAGCCAGCTTAAATCCTGTTTACGGTACTTTTATTAAACCCCTTAGCCACAACCGAAGTGGTGATGCATTCTTGGTAAGAAATTGGGAAAATTGTTATAAATTTTATAAACTGTAATACACAGGAACTTTGTGCCAAACTGAGTGAAATGTCTCCTCAAATTAAACTCCATTTTCATGAGTGCTCCCCATGTACTGTAACCACATGGCCCGCAAACCAACAGGCACCGAGGAATACTTGTTCACATACTGTTCTTCATTGTTTTGTTTTGTTTTGTTTTCTAGAGTAGACCACAAAATTTTACCAAACAATTTGGTTTCATGAGTAACAGTTCTGCCTGACTTATGTATGCGAGTGACAGGAGAACTATTTATGCTATAGGTGGTCAATTATATACGGAAACATTTAAATTTGGTAAATAAGTTAAATACCTAATAGGGGTGGTCCAAGAGAGAGCAACTGGAAGGGTTCAATTATTGGTCAGTGGGAGAGCACATGGAAAGAAACAGAAACATGGAATACAATCATCCAACTATGGTGGAGCAATGCTTATTATTTTATAATTTTTAACTCTATTAGTGGTATAGCTTCATGAAATTCAACACACTTAAACCACAGTCCATTTAGTTCTTAGGCAACATTTGCATGATTTAATTTTTTCTTTACGCCAAAGACTCACTGAATAAAAGAACTCACTGAATAGTGAGTATGTGTGGCAAAAGGACCATGCATGTGGGATTGATTTAAACTATAGTTCCCTTGTTTGTTAATTACTGGCAACTACAGCAACTGATGCCTCCATGTGTTGTTAATAGCTACACTGAAACATGGAACTACCGAGTATTTGGCCTCATCTGGGGTAAAAGCGATGATGGATGGCTGAATAAATTCACTGCAGCTATAGCGGTCATACAGTTCCTACAGATTACAGCATGTTAGCCAAGCATAGTGAGGTAAAAGAACAAACAAATATACCAAATAGTTTGGTGATAGATTGATATCTTATTGCTGAAAGACGTGATATGAACAAAATATGCCAACTGTCAGGGTGTGAATGCTTTCCATACCGACTGTAAATAGTCTCATAAATCAAAGTTCAACAATATGCCCTGTAACACAGGTGGAAAAAAGCTTCTCCCACTTTTTTTGTTTGCATGTTTCAATATTTTGAAGTCGTTATATGACAGTGTCATGCCTTGCGACTACTTTCCATTGCTCCTTGTGACACTTTGTTGTCTATGTTGTTGTTGTCCCTGAAAGATTTAAATAAGTTGATCTCATAGTTTTGAAAGAGAGAATCGAATGTAGTCCACTGGGTTAGTAGGTGTAAAGTAGAAACGGTTGGTCTGATCAAGCTTGACAGACACAAGGTCACTGGCTATTATATCATGATGAAAATAATCCCCATGTTGTGTTCAAGGGGGAACAAAAAGGGGATAGCCTCCAGGGATCTGTATCGAATTTGCTGAAGAGTTCTTGAAACCACACGGCCTGATGGAACTTGCTCCAAGAGTTATTGATGCAGAGGAATGTCGGCAGTGTCAAACTCCAAAACTCTTTTCTTGAATGTGAGTATACCTGCGGAGGCAAGAGTGCCAAATGGAGAGAGAAGGGGTCGAAGAAGAGGGAAGGGTCCATTCTCCCGAGGAGAAGAGCAGAAGATGGAGAAGCTTCAAATTTTCATCCAGGACCAGGGACTCTGTGGAGATTCCTGATGGGCACTGTCTGCAGGGGGCTTTAAAGAGAACATTTACACATTAAATCTGTAATATCAAAGGACCAATCCAGTAACTGAGTATTAGACATCCATAAGTATCAGGGAATCACAATAGGCTGAGATATCCTTGATATTTAATTATGTATTTTTTTGTCCCCTGTATGGATCAAGCTTCAAAACCTTTGAATCCTACATCCTACAATCCTACAACAGCTACTTCTTTTTCAATTTCCCCTGTCTGATGCCTGATCAATGTCAATGATCAATGTCACAGTAAATGTCATTTCTTACAAAAAAAAAATCAGACTCACCTTGACAGACAAAAATCATGGCACTCAGGGTCTGTGTCAAGCATGGCACAAATGCAGCGCTGAGTCTTTGCCTCCTCACGTTCAGTTGCTTGTTCACCAACAGCACGTCTAACTCGCTGAGATCCTCTGTAGCTCGACATTCCATAGGGCACAGTGTGTCTGAGGAATTAAGACAAACAGAGAACTCTTTTTCAGTGATGGTAAAAATGTGACATAAATCACATTCTTGGGCACACAGAGGGAGAGACTTGAAAATTAATATTCGATATGGTTAGGCTTATAGAGTTCTTGGACATATCTCCTAGTCTTCTAGACATATCTTCCTTTTTCCGCAGTAGTGGAGGAGGTATTCAGGTCCTAGTAATAATACCACACTGTAAAAGTACTCAAAAGTGTATTAATCAGGGAAATATACCTACTACTTGTAATTGTTATTTTGAAGTATTTCATTTAAATAAATCAGAAAATAAAGTGACACAATAGTGACTGAGCCTATGGCCCACTGAGGAGAGCATATTAAAGCTATTCTGCAGTATTGTTACAGTATTGTTGTTGCTGAATGTTGTTGCTAATGGAAACTGTACATTTCCTGCAGCTTCACATCAAAAGGATTTGACTGGTGAAACACAAATACATTTTTATTATTAGGAAGTCACAAGAAGTGCAATGTGTTTTTCAACTGACAATAACTTATTATAAAGACTTTAAAATAGCCAATTTGTACCATATGACATTACATGCATTAAATTGTTTTCACAGTGGATCAATTTAAAATATTGCCGTGAGTAAGGAAAAAGAAGGAGCAGCCACAGTGAGATGTTAGATGAAGAGCTTCAGGCGACAACCTGCCTACCTCCAACTTCTCAACCCAGCAACAAACTACTTCTTTCATGCTATGTGCAGGATAGAACGGTCCATGGTTGCTCACATAATGATAGAAAAAGGCCAATTATTGCTTGGTATGTTTGGCTGCACTGTAAACAAATACACCAGTTGCTCCTATGTTCTGGTTATTTCTGAAAAATTAACTTGAGGAGTGTTTTGACCATAAACTGTTTACCTGCAGTATTAAACAGAACCTGCTCTAATCACAGGTGTCGCTGAATCATCCAGGACCGAAATCTTATATCTTATCTGTATTATTAAATATTATATCATTACATTATGCTGTAATAAATGAATTGCTTCACCTCCAGGTTCAAGTTTTTATGATTGTCCATAAACAGTTTCACCCTATCTATCTGTATCTGTTATAGACTCAGGTTTTGGGGAATTGGTAATGGAAAAACAAAGATCTTTGAGGCGTTTGAAATAAATAATTCATTAAGTATAAAATGATTTCCCTGCATAGATTTCTGTCAGGCTGTCTGCTGCCTTTGTCTTACTAAGTAGTGTTGTTGATGTGCTGTCTGCCAGATCCTGCAGCCTCTCTGTTTAGGACGAGCATGACCTCTGGGCAAAAGGTCTTTCCAACATGGCTGCTGAGAGTCAAAGTTCTGTCTTAATGTTTCACAAACGGTCTGCTGTCATCACTTGGGGGCTATTATCTCAGAGAGAAAGAAAGGCATTTTAAGCCTTTGAAACAACATGGTAAGCTGGGGAAAACCACTGAAGTCAGACAAACACACACTGACACTTGGAAGATACCCACAGTTTAACCCCAGTCTCGGGAGCCAGTAATGAGTAACTATTGGAGAGGAGTGACATTCTCTTATTTACTTACCATACTCCATAGGCCATACTACATTTTATGAAAGTTCTTTCTTTGTGAGTTTATCTTCCATGATATGAGCACACACTTTAGCTTTTTTATACTGTTGATACTGTGGCACATGTCAATATCTCACTCAGTCTTTAAAATATGTCAATTTGTCCCAACTTGCTATAAAGAGCGCTGTTTACCTGAAACAGCCCACAGCAGTCCTGGAACAAGAAGACAGAGGAAGAAAGAATGCTGTCCTGCCATCTTGCCAAGGATTTTAATATGCGGTTAGGAGATGGCATAACAAAGACAGGAAAGTGTTGGAACTATATTTGAGGTATTACATATATTATGTGGTATGATAGGCCACATGTTGAACGCACTTGGTGTGAAAAAAACTGCTACCTACTGCAATTATGCCAGCTGGTAACCAGCTGTTCAATTTTCATGGTTCTTCGTCACCTGCAGAGCCAACATACTGCAACTCCTGAGGTGCAGTTAACACACCTATGCCCAAGAAAGGCCGCTGGGCTTTGGTAACAGGAACATTCATGCATTGATGGCTCTGGGATCAATCCACCAAGTTATTTCAGTCATTATCAGTAACAATAATAACTGAATTAAGTTGTCCATACATGACAGCATAAGATGCCACAGGCCAGTTCTGCCTTTATCTAAATGAAAGATTAATTAATCTTTTAATGAATTCAGTGATATTGTTATTGATCTATCTATCTATCTATCTATCTATCTATCTATCTATCTATCTACAGCCATAGTGACTATTGTGGTGCAATTTTGGTAACCAGTAAACTCTCTTTAAATAAATCCTAGCTGTGTGTGATGACTAACTATTTGAATTTGGATAGATCCACCATGAAGAACTGTGTCAATTCTTCACCAGCCCATGTAGACCATTAGCTTTGCATGACAGATTTCTCTCTGATCTCCATCCATTCAGCCTCACAACCTCTGCACTGCAGATTAAAAATAGTTCAGCTGACTGGGATCCCCGAGTCTTTGTTAGCCCATGAAAGGGGAGTTATACAGTAGCTGCACCTATTATGATGATTAATGAGGAGTAATCTGTAATTTCTGTTCATTTTTCTCTTCCCCAGTGTTGTGAGTGAATTGAGGATTCGACTATTTCAGATTCAAGCATGCATTCAGTATGTATTAAATTTGGGGATTCTGGTGCTTTGATGCATGAAAATGAATTTATGCAGTCTAATAAATAATCCTATCGTCATGGTGCAGGAAGCAAGTTTTGATAAAGATATCAAGTTGTTACTCCTGCTTTTGGATGTAACGTCACCAGGGAGATTTAAGTCTTCTTAAAACAACAATGTATTTAAACCTGAACTTAAAATAGGCCTACAGCAACATGGACATGAACCATCACTAAAATAGTTAATTAAATGCCCAATCCAGCACCTGTAGATTGTGGCTCTGGCCACAGATTGGTTAAGGTTAAATAAAAAAACATTACAAGAGAGACATTCAGTCTTGCAATAACCCTCCAAACTTTGTTTCTCTTGGGCTTGCTATCACTTGAACCACTGCGTGTGGTGCCTCAGGGAGGCAATTACCGGGCGTGACTAGCTGCATTATATTGACTCCAATTTGATTTGCACAAACAAGCTACATGAAAATGTGTGTGTTTTTGTTTTTTTAATATACCGCATTACTTTCACTGACAAAAGACGAGATATCATGAAAATCAAGAGATAGTTGCGCATACGGATGGATGATTGGAGAATTGTAGATGTTTAACAGTATTTCATAAAGCATTTCTTACTCGGGAGTGTTGATCCAGATTATATCCAAGTGGCAGTAGTAGACGCACTCTTTATCCTTGTAGGAATAACAAGTGCAGCGCTTGGTTCTGGACTTTGCCTCTGTTGCTTCAGACACCCTGCTGGACTCTGGGAGCCCTCCGGGGTTGACCTCGGATAACACCAAGGCATCGAAGACACCTTGTATTGTACAAGACGCATGTTAGATATAAGCGTAGTAAGGTGACAGACACAATAACAAAGAAATAAAGCAATACGTTTGGAAATGTGTTGTAAAACTTTGTCGCAGTCATACTCACCTTGTAAGACAATCAATGACAGAATATTGAAAAGCATGATTTTCACGAGGACAGATAGTATCCTGGCCATGTCAGATATTCCCAAAATGAATCATAGCCTGAAGAGGATGCAGCGCAATTGTCAAATCAATCTCCCACCAGCATGTCCATGTGCAGCTCATCTCATATGATCCAGACGTCAGATAACGAATCAGAGGATGTTTGTCGTACAGTTCCTCTCATAATTTACAGCTTGTGTCATGTCATAAATCATAAACCTGTAGCACGCTCACTGACGTGTGAAGTAAATAACGCTTGTCCTTATATAAGTGATCTTTAGAGCAAAATAGCGCAACGATGCTCCTCAAAGGTCCCTTCGCCTTCTAAAAGCCCAAAATGAAAGATAAAGCTTTTGGCGAGGTTTGGGTACACGCCCACTCCCCCTTTAACACCCCCTCTGTGAAATGCAGCAGCACTCCAGTGTCTGTGCTCACTGAGGAATTACTCAACTTGTGTTCCAGTTAATGCATGACATATAAAATAATGATATATGTTCCATTTAAACATAATAAAAAGGGTCATTCAGCAACACCTAACAGTGTAGGGCAAAGCCTAGGCCAGTAATTATAGTCTCACATCCTGAGAGTTTCTGTTGCTGTTAAAACAGAACCACTTTTAATTATTATTATTTTAATTAAAATCACAGACACATAAACACACATAACAACATAATCATCCGGAGAAAAGACCTAAAATCTTTACATTTATGTACCTTTGTTACATAAGAGTGAATGTGGAAATGATCAGCCTGCCCTAAGGCGAAGATGAGGTACTGCTTGTTCAATAGCAAAAATATTTTTACCCAACATGCCCTGACAATGGAGACTAAACAGAGAAGCCGGTCAGTGCTGCTTGAACACCATTTTGAGAACATTTGGATGATCACATCATTCCTGGGGATCAATCCCTGCATGAGCATCCGGGCCCAGAGGATCAATCTGGTATTACTGTTGGGCAGGAGAGTTACTGTTTTGAAGTTCCTAATCCTATTGATCTAGACAAAGACCCCTAAAAGGCTATCTACACACAGTGCAGCTGCCACACAGGACTATTGGTTTCCTAGCTGCAGCATAACTTTGGGGAAAGCAAAGTTTTTAGGGAGAGCTATGGGTTATGACAGAGTTTACATAAACATATCAGTGTTAGTATCAGTCAGTGTTTCTTTGTGTTCACACAAATGGCCACAGTTAATGTGAGTTTAGTTTTTAGCAGCTGTGCTCATTGTTTACATTATTTAGGTGATACATAGCATCTGCCTTGCAAATGTATATATAATATAGTTTATTATAATTCTGATTCACCATAGTTTAACCATACACTGTTTACTATAAAGTGACACTGCTACTCAGTGACACTAAGGAGGCATAGTTTTGAGAACATTTAAGTATGCCAACATTGGATTCCACATGGAGAAAAAATTATCCCTAGACACTCTGAGTGTATATTTAATCTTTTCTAGTTGTATGAATTGCATCAGGTCGCTCAGCCACAAAGACACTTTAGGTGGACTTTTGGATTTCCAGTGCAGTAATATTCTTCTGCGTGCAAGTAGAGTTGTAAAAGCAATTATGTTTTTATGTCTTTTCCTAATTGTACTACAATTGCCATTGTAGCGTTGGGCTGGAGATTTATGTTGAGCACCTCTGACAGAGTTTTATTAAATTGGCAGGAGTGTTATAACACCTGTCACAGCCTGCATCTATGTTGGGATATATTTTTGCCAGTTTTGCTTTAGAGTAGTGAAAGCGATGTAAAATCTTGAATTGTATTATATTTAATTTTGCACAGGAAGTACTGTCGTTTACTCTTTGTAGAGCACTGTTCCAGGTTTCCTCATCAAATTCCTCCCCCAACTCTTTTACACACTCCACCCTGATCTTTACAAGTGTTGTATTTTTAAAAGAGGCAATGCAGTCATGAATTCTTGAAATTAGCCTTTTGTGGTTAATGAGTTTTTAGTAGATTGTCTAAAGCAGAAACTGAAGGTATGTATGGAAAGTTGGGATCATGGCACCGAAGAAAATGGCGGACTTGGAAATACCGGAACAGGCTGGACTGAGGGAGGCTGAATTTGAATGATAATTCACCAAAGCTTGCAAACACAGCATTTATGTACATGTCCTTAAACTCATAAATGCCTTGTCTTAGCCATAGATTAAATTCAGAGTCTAGTTTGGCTGGGGGAAAAAGGTAATTATTATGTAAAGGGCTAATGTGGAGAAAGCAGTTGAACCCAAAATTCCGTCTCAATTGAGACCATATCTTGAGGGTATTTATCACAACAAGATTGTTGGTCAAATCTGAGACAGACAGAGGAAGACTGGAAGCAACCAGAGCTCTGAGAGATGTTGAGATGCAAGAAGCAGCTTCAAAGCGGCACCAATCTATGTCAGGAGTGTGGAGCCAGTAAATAATTTTTTTGAACATTTGTGACCCAATCATAATGACAAAGATTTGGAAGAGCTAACCCACCCTTTGATTTAGGTCTCTGTAGCAGTTCCAATCTCCTTCTAGGTTTCTTACCGTCCCATATGAATGAGATAAAAACTTTATCAATAGATTTAAAGAAAGATTCGGGCAGAAAGAGTGGGACACACTGAAACAGATATAAAAATTTGGGGAGAACATTCATTTTAATACAGTTCACTTTCCCTGCCAATGAGAGATGAAGTGATTTCCATTTCTTCAGATCTAATTTGACTTTCTCAAATAGCGGACAGCAGTTTTCCTGATAGAGCCTTTGCATGTCTCTTGTAATATTAATGACCAAATACTTAAAGCTACCTCTAGACATCTGGAACGGGAAGGTATTGTCCTGTATTTGAAGAGCCAGATCATTCACAAGGTAACACTCACTTTTACCAAGGTTCAATTTGTACCCAGAAAATGTACCAAATCTGCCTTGAGAATAGATAATTGGGGGTACACTTGAAATAGGATCTGATAAATATAACAATAAATCGTCTGCATATAGGGATACCCTATACTCCCCTCCCCCTCTATGAATTCTACTCACTGATGCCAGTGATTTTAGTGTAATAGATAAGGGTTCTATAGCCAAAGTAAATAATAGTGGACGGGTCCCCTTTGACAACTGAAAATACCATGATTGCTTACCATTTGTAATTATACATGCTTTAGGTGAGGTATATAAAAGTTTAATCCATGAAATAAAATTAGGGCTGTATCCACATTTCTTTAAACATTCAAGCAAATATTCCCATTCCACTCTATCAAAAGCTTTCTCTGCATCCACTGCAATAACCATCTCGGGCACCACACTGGACGCAGGAGAGTAAATAATATTTAGGAGTCTGCGGACATTTGTAAAAGAGTGGCGCCCTGAAATAAATCTGGTTTGGTCTGTGGAGATCACATCATGCATTGTGGTTTCCAGCCACAAGGCAAGAGCTTTGGCTAAAATCTTCACATCAGAATCAGAATCAGAATTACTTTAATAATCCCAGGGGGAAATTATTTATTCTGTTTAGGAGGGAGATGAGTTGGTACGAAAAGCCTCTGCAAATCTACATCTGCTTTTTGAAGCATTTTTGGCAAAGAGCCAGAGAGAAGCACAGCCTATGTAGTATGTACTTCTCTTTCTCTTTCATGTATATGAACCCCAAATTGTATGGGTGATTTCTGTAGTGCCTCTGAGTCTGGTCTGAAGTTGATTCTTGGTGTTTTGCTATTGAGCTCTGTTATCTCTCAGCATGAAGAAATCTGGCCACTGAGAGGTGAGAAAAATCTGAACAAATAAATCAGCCAAAGTGTTGAAAGCTACTTTTTGGTTTAAATGTAAGAAAGTACTAATGAGCTTATCAGTACACTGTTGAAGAATGTAGGTGGAGATGTGTCAAAGCATAACTTCAGAGGATTCACAAGTTTGAAGAAAAACCTGCGTATATGTGAAATATGTGAAACTAACGGTTACGAACAGATGAGACAAAGATCAATCTGTTCCAGTATGATAAAAAGTGGAAAGTATGGAGGGGGGAAAAAAAAGTTCATAATTGAAGGCATACCAACTTATCTGTCAGACATGGAGAAGGAGGAGGTCATGCAGCAGGATCTTTGACCTTGAGCATACTGTTTGATTGAGTCACTCTCCTGACTTTAGTCAAAGATAGCATGAAGACCATGATCAAAAGTAAAAAGATTTCTAAACAGTTCAAGTCTGGTAGAGCAGCACTTCAAACAAATATAAATGCCAATCCAATTCGATTGAGGACCACAACACGACTGTGTTGTGAAAGCATAAGTCAAAGTAATTCTGAATCTTGCTAAATGATGTAATGTAATTAAAGTCAAAACCATTACATTTATCCATTGTGTGAAAACTGCTATGGGACATGTGTGTCTGTTTCTGAAGTCCTGAGTTAATTGAACACAACTCACAAAAGCTGTATGAAATAATCATAGATGCTGTATGGGAACACCTTTGGGAATTTGAAGGAGATGCTGTAGGAAACTTTTAAAAAAAAAGGCCAGTAGCAGATTTTATGACAGTGTACCTACAGTTTTGCTCAAATCACTATTATGAAAACAAACATACCTCCCTGTCTCCAATTCCAATTTCCTTTCACTTTGTGTTGCCTCCTGGGGCGATCATTACTACCAAACACCAGACTACCATAATAAACTGGCACAGGGGAAACCTGTTAATCTGTTTAGATTTCCTGTAATGTTCTCGTCTGACTGCACTGCTTTTCCATTCCTTGTGGAGTAAATGAAAATCCATCTAAATTTAAGTATTTGTCATGATGAGAAAAGTCAAGTCTCCCACACGTTTTACTGTACCATCTCACTATATACAATAAGTGTCCTGGATTTGTACATGCAGAAGCATCCAGTTCTGTCTGACTCGTGACTGCCCTCTGGTTCCTCCCCAAATTCACAAAGGCTAGGGTTTTGTGCCATACCCCAGTTCTCTGGCACAAACCCCGAGCTGGGAAACAGATAGAAATTCCAGATAAATGAAGACCATATTCTGTTTTCTTTCCCTTGACTGGAGTTGTGGAGACAGAGCCCTATCAGAAAGCTGACTGCTTGTGGTTCAGTGGTCGCATAATTTAAAGACCTCTTACAACCTGGTCTGGTGAATCTAATGTTGCAATGAGAGTTCATATGATCACGTATGGTTATTACCACTAAATCTAATGGCCACACATTTATTTTCTTTCTTAAGTTGTTTACCTCATGTTAGCAATGTCATTTTAAAATATCTATCCCAGACCTAACAACTTTTTCTGCTACATAATGATTTTACAGAATTTTTCCCTACCTGTTTTTCTCCCTGCTTTAGAGGTTAGACATATGGTTTCATACTACAACAAAACAACTGCATGTTCACCTTCTGCCTGCCAACATCTGCTTGTGTAGTGTTGATTACAGCTGCCCTTGATGTAGTCGTCAGAAGGAAACTCATAGTAGATTCTAGCCTTAACTGGCAGACAACTGGGAATGTAATACATTTCAAGAAGGATTCCAGCTGCCACTTTGTCTTGTTTTTCTTGGCCTCTGCTTATTTTTTATCAAAAAACATTTTGGGTGTGCAAAGCCGAGGGATATGAACAGTCATTACCCCTGGAGTACAGTGGAGCTACTGAGGTAGGAAGCGGAGAAACAATAAACAGGTGGCATTAACATCTCAGAGGCTGCAGATATATAAGCCTGTTGAAATGAAGATGTACACATAAGAGAAAGAAATCATGCACAGAAAAGAAGTGGATTTTAACTGTAGCGTCAGTGACACATGAAAAAAGACAAAAGCAACACTAGTTGCACACACATTACACTACATTCTTGTCCTGCCATCTTAAAGACCAGGTGAATATATTACTAATCTATTACTTTAGAATAAGCAATTTTTATCTCCAGATAAAAGTTGTTAGGTTCAACATACCACTGTGTCTGCCATGTTGAACCACCATGTTTCTAGAGTAGCCCTGTTAGGACAAACTAAACACTGGCTCTAAATAGGACTTTTCATGTTACCTGTCTCACATTTTTCGCATTTCATGGTAGTATCTCCTACACTAGGAAGGAGAGAGTTGACAGTTACAACTACATTGCTAAATGCCACTAAACCAATGACAGTATAAAGAATGGACAGTGACATCACCTGTAGGTTTTTCAGAGCGCTGTTTTGAAGCTGAAAATGTGGGACGCTGGCCGCCGCTATCTTATACTGTTTCTTCTGCCTTCCATTTAATCTAAATGTCAGCAAAGACATGGATCATCGGCAGACCTGAAGCGGTCAGAATGACACTTGGAACTTTAAGCTTTATTATCATTTAAACAGTTGTCATGAATGGGGAAATTAGCTATAGAAACCAAAACCATTGTGTGTACCAGGCTGTAAACATGTTTATTTCTGCTGTGAAGGTGGGCCTTTTAATATGGGCGCTTGTGGAGACTCACTTCTGGAGCCTGTCTCAAGCAGCCGCTCGAGGAATTGGATTCAAGGACTCCTACACTGGTCCTTAAAAGAAGCCTCTCATAAAAGGCAATTATTTCCTAACTGTATGCTGTCAGTATTCTTCGAAGAATATTCTTTGTAGTTAGGTATAAGACAATGTGTCATGTCGCAGTGTCAGGCCATTATTACAGTGTCAGATCGACTTATTATCCCAGTCTCATTATCCCTTTTACCTTTATATGCTTCAGAGATTTGCCTTTACTTGCCTTTGCTTCCTTAACCTGCATCAGTGACCCACCAAAGCTGTTTGAACAGGGTACTAAGACTCTTCAGAAAGATCTATGGGCGAGTTGAACTTTCCACCAAATAGAACATGATTCCAAGGTGAGGATTATCACACTAAAGTCAGCTAGGGGCCTCCCTTATGAATAACAGCTGATGCCCTTGTATCCCAATCCCACAGATTCCCTGCTTTGTGGTCACTGTTAGAGAGCATTTGGTTCACTAGAATTGACCTGCGGGATGCTTCACAGTAAGTGGTGCTTCATAGCTGAGATTTATGCAAACCCACACCTTGATCAAATCAGCGCTGTCAAAGGAGGCAGTTGGAATTTAACTTCCATATAAAACATAGGATGCACGTTGGAAGACACATGGGTTGATTCTCAGAAACAATTTCCATTCCAATCATGGAGTTCTTTTTTTTATGTTGCATAAGGACAAAAATTTAAGTGGTAGCCAGAATCATAAGCATAATAGGTACAAAGTCTGATAGAAATTCTCTTGAGTAACGATTGCCAAACCAAAATCTGCACGTAAACAAATGCAGGAAACTTGCTTCAAAATAAAAGATTGCTGCGAGGTTGACCCATGATTGAATCCTATGGTTTAACCGATTATAGGAGTTTTGCAGAGGCTGGGTTGTGGAAGGCATGAAGGGGAAAATATGCTCTTAAACGGTTGTGTGCAATAAAACATGAAGCACTAAATGGGATTTATGATCCTGGGGTGGTGAGGTAAATGGAAAGTCCTGGCAAAGACTAACATTTGGACTTTGGAAGACATAGCAATTTACGTATGGCTAACTATATTGTGTATAAATACTAAGTCATTTGTTGTTGACTGATTGACTGATGTTCCTTCCACAAAAGTAGAAAATATCTGAGCAACTGTAAACTGAGATGGCTATTAAAAACAGGCCTTAGGTTTGTATTTGCTATTTCAAGCACAGATTTCAGTTTTCAATGTCACCATCTACATTACTTTTTCACTGAGTTGAAGATAAGTGGATTTGGGCCAATATGATATCAAGGACTCGTCACTTATCAAGCCACTGCATTGGTTACTCTAATCACATTCTAGTTTATTTCAATTAGCCATTACAGATATGACATGTACTGCTGTTCTTTAGAGAATGGAAATATTTACCAACACTTTATTAGGCACTGAATTAAAATTTCATTAATGCACAACTCCTCTGCAGCTAACATAATAAAAAGAAAGACCAGTGAACATTTTTCTTGTCTGAGGCCAGCCCAAAGATGATGGCATCGTATAGCCAGCTGTTTAGATAGGAAATACAATATTTAGCATTACCACATTTCGCTGGAGTTTATTGTCTATTCTTTGTAATTGTTGGAAATGATACCAAACTTCCTGTATGACAAATCTTAGCAAATTGTTTCTTATCTGTATGTTATGTTTTGGAACAGCCATTAGTTCCATGAAATACATACTAATAAAGCACTTGATTCTCTAAGATTTCTGCATGGGAGGGAGGTTTTGAGACTGGGTTTTGGCGTGTAGGCTGTTCCTATTACACACTGCCTAGAGGCCTGGACAGTATGGACACATTGGTGGAAAGCCAAACCATACATTAAATTTCAATTTGAAGCCCACTTAATTCTGCCTGTTTTGATTACTTATGTCAGAGTCTAAAGTATGTTGATTGATTGTTTGATTAGTGGTGGGTAACAGTCACAGTTGATAGTAATCTACACATTTACTTACCTTGGCATTGAAATCATTTTCAGATATACAGTAATGTTGTTATGAACACAGTATTGGCTGGGCTGCTATTATGCTTTATAATCCTTGTACTCATCAACAAACAACAACTTAAGGTTCAGTCAGACAGATACTGGCTAATTTCTTCAAGGAAAGTAATACACACCGAAGCAAGTGTCTGTCAGCAAGAAACATAAACAGAATACTACAATACCATATGGAAAGGTTTGCAACATGAATCCAGAAATGTTGATTTTGTTCAATATTCAAAAAATGCATTATGTTTAATTTTCTGTGCTGATTTACCACTTAATACTTTCAGTTAGTTAGATGGAATAAAGCATTTACAGACTTTTAACAGGATCCAAGAAGGGGTGGAGTTAATGGAAGAATTGGCATTACCTATGCATTTGCAAAGTAGAAGTTGGTCTAATTTTGACATCAAGCCTATAGCTCCCATTCTATGCAAAGCACTGATGCTGTAGGTTAACACAGATAATACATGTAGGTAATAAACAGGTGTGTTGCTTTGATACAGGTTACATCTCATGACACTTCATTGAGTTAAATGAGGTTTTGGCGCCACTAAGTGGTGATTTTATGGTAAAGTTGAGGCTGGGGAAAGATGTGACGTTTTTGACGTTTGAAGGTATAATGCATTTATAAAACTCTGGCCTTAATCAATTTTACTACTACTGTTAAGACAACACTGTAACTGTAACTTTTGATTATTGTAACAGACCTAATTTCAAGACTATTTTTCTTTATTTGAAAGTATGATCATCCTATTACACATTCAATAAAACTGTGAAATCATACTGAGCAAACCCACATCAGCAAAATAAAATAAAAACAAAAGTGACACTTCGTACATTGATAATCGATCCAAACGCATATCATTTTTTATATGGAATTGTGCCATGTTTTTTTTTTTATAATTCAAAGATTTCGCCATTCTCTAGAAAATAAAAATACAACCATATATAATGACGACTGAAAACTCTGTCTTAATACTAATATTAAACCATTTCGGTCATCTGTGTTTTAATGAGGTTACTAACAGCTACGGCACGACATACATTTCCCCGTTGTCGCATGGCAACGTGGTTACCTAGACGACTGTCATCAAACACCGCTTGGACGAGCTAACCGCTAACTACATGCTAATGCTGCAAATTACTTCCGCATATTTTGCATATAGTTACTACGGGTTTCTATTTTATTTTATTTAGTGTGCGCCTCCATGTCAAAGCATAAGGTAAATAGAAAGCACTGTGTGTAGGTTGTGTTGTCTTGTCGACTTTAGACTTAGACAAAAATAATAACTAGTTTGTGCTCAAGTTAAATGGATGTTTCAGCTAATTACTACATATACTTGTTTGTTATAATTAGCAAATAATTATGTAGTGGGTTTAGAGTTAACTGTAGTAATTACCGAACCAGAGGATTTGCTAATTGATGTTTCTGCTGTAAAGTGTAAATTTGTACAAGAACATGAGGAATTAAGCTGAGTCATGGTTTGCTTTCTTCAGACATCTGGATACAAAGGTCCATATGACTATACCAAAACTGAGGAGCGGTGAGTGTTGCTCTTAAGTTGATTTAAATAAACTGTTATTCACAAATACTGGTAACAGTAATGATGTTATAATTTCTCCTCAGGGAGGGAAGAAGTTGTGTGCGTTACAAATGTGGCCTAATCAACACCATACTGGATGTGCTGCGCCAAAGACCAGGTTGGGTTGAAGTCAAAGAGTGAGTACGGTTGTCTCTTCATCATCACATCAGATTCTCTGTCATCATATTTGTGGCTTGACTCTGGTATCTACTTTTTCTCACAGTGATGGAGAGTGGGATTTCCACTGGTGTGATGTAGGCTGGCTCAGGGAGAATTTTGATCACTCGTACATGGAGGAACATGTAAGAATAAACCACTTTCGCAACCATTATGAGGTGAGCCTTTGACACTATGAACTCAGATTTCAACAGAAATGATCTTATATCCTTCAAATCAAAACTCGTCTTGTCTTTTTCTGTGTTTTATGTTACAGCTGAGTCGCAAAAACCTCATGGTGAAAAACCTCAAAAGATACAGGAAAAATCTCGAAAGGGAAGTTGGTCGTGTGGAGGCATCCAAATGTGATTTTTTCCCCTGCACCTTTGCACTGCCCAGCGAATATCATCTCTTTGTAGAGGAGTTCAAAAGAAGCCCTGGCAGCACATGGATCATGAAGCCGGTAAGCTTAAGTAGATCATAGATGTAATCCAGTGCAATGAAATGATCTTTAATTCAGTATTTGGATGATGGAACTAAAGTTAAATTAGCACCAAATTGCATTTCAGTCATGAAAATTAAAATTTTACTATATGTTTATTTAGGTAGCAAAATCTCAAGGAAAAGGCATTTTCCTGTTCCGGAAACTGAAAGACATCATGGATTGGAAGAAGGTATTGTGTATTTATTTCATCAAGGAATTGGGTGTAGATTAAATTATTAAAAATAGAAATTCTCCATACACACCTACATATTCAGATTGATAATATTGCTCTTACACAGGATGGCACGCGCTCAGAGGAACAGAAGGATGCAGCTCAAGTGGAAAGCTATGTGGCTCAACGCTATATAGAGAACCCCTACCTCATTAATGGTAATGAACCGAATGAAAAACACACTTTACACATACACAATTTAGAAAACACATCAAGTGTAGTACCAAGAAAATTACATAAATTAATCATGGACAAATTATACTTCCCTTTGTGCTTTTTGTCCCCACAGGCAGGAAATTTGATCTGAGGGTCTATGTGCTGGTCACATCAGTACGTACTGAACCTTGTTAATCACAGTGTTTTACACACAATGTTCATTTTGCTGCAACAGTGTGTGTGCATGCATGTACAATGTGTGCGTTTGTGTTTCAGTATGTTCCCTTGAAGGCTTGGCTGTATCGAGATGGCTTTGCCCGCTTCTCAAGCACCCGCTTTTCTCTCAGCACTATTGATGACAAGTGTATCCATTTTTTGCCGTCATAACATTTTGTCTCCATTGATACGCTGAAGTGATCTGAAGTGAAGTCTTGCTCTGAGTTTTTAGTACAAATGTGCCAGTTGTCCTTTACCAAGTTGAGCCTTTGTCTATTGAAATATTCAAGCAAAGTCGGTTTTAAATAGCCCAGTTTGACCCATTTTCTGAGGCTGTTGTTCCTAATTTTGTCTCTTTCATCCACATCCCTGTGGAAGGCGTGATTACATCATTCAAGTTCCCAAATTCTACTTAGTGTCTCTTTTCAGATATGCACCTCACCAATGTGGCTGTTCAGAAAACAGCGCCAGACTATGATCCTGAAAAGGTGCGTATAACAGGAACTTCAAACAGTAGTTAACAGATCATGTTACTGTATATTTAAGTCAGTTTTTCTGAAAAATCCCCTTGAACAGATGCTTTCTCCTCTTTATTACTCTACTATTCATCTCAAAATAGGGATGCAAGTGGCAAATACAGCAGCTTCGAAGATACCTGACTGCAAAACATGGCAGAGAGACAGTAGAAATCCTGTTTAAAGAGATGGATAATATATTTGTCCGCAGTCTACAGAGTGTACAAAAGGTCATTATAAATGACAAACACTGCTTTGAGCTCTATGGGTATGACATTCTACTGGATCAGAACCTCAAACCGTAAGTGATCGAACTGTCTTCATATACACACTTACTTGCAAACAAACATACGCATCAACACGAACACGAAGAGAGAGCACATGCACAGACAAGTCAACATGGCACACAATTAACTTACCCTTCCTGGATACTTAAAAACAAAGCCGTAAATCTGCTAGTGTGAAAATACCATGTACAAACACCTCATAAAACTCCACTGCATATTTGAAATACTGACAGATGGGCAATAATCCTGCTGTAAATGATGAAAAAACACACCAATGACTGTGCATGCTGTTCTCAAATGCAAATATTGTTAACATTCAAGCACTTGTGCCTACCTAACAATCTCTATTGAACTGTTTGCTGTTCCTCGTGGATTGGACTAATGCCGGCTCTAAAGGCTAAGTAAATGTTTGGTGGATGTCATCACCCATGTCTTTGCAGGTGGTTAATTGAGGTGAACGCGTCTCCCTCACACACAGCCAGTAGTCAAGAGGATTACGAAATGAAGTGCCGGCTGCTGGAAGATACTTTGAACGTTGTTGATATGGAGGGAAGGTAACGGCCCATTTCTCATTATGTCTTTGCCTTTTTTTGTCATCGTCCCTGTTCATTATATGTAGACATCACATCACAAGTATAATCTTGTCAGCCAAGAGAAGCATCTTTGAGAAACACTTTAACAAATTGTGTCATAGCAACAATAAACAAAATATACTACCATCTTAGATCACAGGGTGAATGCTGTGCAAACAACGAGTTCCTTTTATCTCTTTGTGACACACTGATGCTGCGTTTTAACTTTTTTTTTTTTTCAATCAGGCTCACTGGCAAGGAGAAAAGGGTGGGTGGCTATGATCTAATGTGGAACGATGGGCCTGTCTACAGAGAGGATGTCAACGTAGAAACATTTGGTTCATGTTTCACTGCCAACACACACTTAGGTAACCTGACTGCGGTGCTATTGCAAACTTACCGGAGGGACCAAAAATCAGCATTTTTGAGGCATTCTGATAAATGTGAAGAAACTATACATGCATTCATAAAAGTCTTTATCATTCTGTTATTACTAATCACTTACAGTCTGTTACTATTCTGTGCAGGGTGTGTGAATGACAGAGAGAAGCAGCTTCGCCGTCTTCTAAAACCATTTCCAGGCCAGAAGAAGATGTAACACACCCATCAGTTTTATCTCCCACCATTATAGTGTTTGGTATGTGTCTCAGGGGAGACAGGCTCCAGTGACCTTAGTAATATTTCATGAAAAATGAGCGCTCTCTGATGACCTGATCTAAGCACCTAGGTTGAAATCTGAATGCAAATGAATGAAAACTACATTTCCTTCCTTGTAGTGCTTCCTTCCTTGTAGATTTTCAGAGTTCAAAGTATACTGGTATGCAGATATTTTCTTGTGCAGCAATTAACATGATTAATAACTACAAATTAAAGTGGTTTGGGATTTTAGCAGTATCCCAGTAATAAAGACAATTATGAGCTGTGCATAATTTCTCCATTTGTTCCAAAGAATGACCAATAGATCAATGTCATTTGAGTGCAAAACATTTATTTCTATGCGTTACAAATACTTGCATTCAACATAAAGAAAATACATAGGACAATCTTTCTGCGTGCGTGTCAACATCATGTACACATTTATAATAACACCGCCCCCTCCTGGCCCCTTATCTATGGCTTTGATATTTTTCATGAATATTAAGTAAAGAGGTGCAATCTGAATACATATCACATTATTTACATTGATGTAGTGTTTGCATGAATCAAGCACGCGTGATGAATCACAACAAACACATAAGACAATCTAATGTAAACACGGTGTTCTAAAGAATTCAAGTATGTGTGGAATATGATGATATGTATAACATTACCGTTACAGCCGAACAGCTATGATGTGTTGAAAGTCCATTGAACCACAGGAATGACCAATGGTACAGCACAGTAGACATTAAGCTACATTCAGCTGACTAAACATTTTCTTTTTGTGCATGATGATGTAAACATAATAATGACAATGATGAATACAAGTCAACCACAACACTTTTCATAAATATAACTATGGTATATAAAATTTGGAAAAATATGCATTTACATTCGTAGCAAACATTACACTGTCTTCAATGATAGAAAGAGCTCAGCTCTAGGCAAAATACAATATATTATCATCGACTACAATTCAAGCTGTTCAAACGTGAAAGCCCTTGTAACCAAAAATGTAATACCACTGCACAAATATATCTTGAAACAAATTACATTACTGCGGCACACCACCACTTATTGCGCCTCCTTCATTTCGCCCAAAGATGCTTCAACTGAACGTACATCTTAAAACATGAGGCACCAAAGAAAAGACAAAAAGCAAACATCGAGTAAAGGAAGAGCGATGAAAACAAATACATTCCAACATCAAACTCCACTAGTAACGGCTATGGTTGTATACACTGACTAAAATGTATTGTTCTGTGTTAAACTTCACTATGGATTACTTATGCTGAAAGCTGTCCAGTGGTACAGTGGATGCTTATTTTATGCCTATTTAAACATTAGTAGAACACTGAGAGATGGCTGTGCAGTGCAGCAGAGTTCAGTTTACACCAAAGCTGTGTTTTTAGAATTCTACTAGTGTTTAGGGTCATAATGAACCTTCTGTCAGTTCAACATATTTACTGTACATCTTGAATGAAATACAACATGTAGATATAAGTCTATTAGATTTAAGTGTCTTATTATGCTTGGAAATCGTTGCAGTTTTATTTCTATTCTAGCTGCTCAACTTCTTGTTAGTTTTGACCTTTTGAAGGCTGTACGCCACTGACTGATTTACTGTAGACTGCTGTACAACAGTTACAACATGTTAGTATTACACAGATTACACAGAAAGCAAGCATAGGTTCAAGCTCCTGTACCGAGTAACCACTAAGGAAAGCACTATATTGTAGGTCTACGGGGGTTACTTTGCAACAAAGTGCACATTTTTTGTTTTGCCATTCTGCTTACTACTAAGTGGTGCTTTGGAGAGAGACTGCGGCTCTTTAGCGGCTCTTTTCATGGTAGTTTTAGAGGCTTGACCTACTGCCTCTGTCCTCTGCCAGTCCTTCTCTACTCTCTTGGAGGTGAGGGCCTCTCTCTTATTCGCAGCAAAGACACGTTTCTCTGCACCAGCAGCTTTACTGCCACTGGGCTCCTTTTTAACATCTGTCTCAGAGTTAGCTCTGACACGGCTTTTCCTCACCTGACCTTTGCCATTTGGGTTACATCCAGATTCCTGCGGTTGCTTACGGGCATTGCCTGCAGCCTGCATGTGCCTGAGATGACTCTTTCCAGCTGAGGGGCTAACTGGGGTCTGGGCTCCTCCTCCACTGCCTTGTCCTGCTGGGCTCCTACCTTCTGTGGAGGTAGCTCGGGTCTCGCTGTTGCTTCTCTTCGTTGGTGCCCCAGGTCTGGGTTTGCGCTCAAGCAGCGGGCTGAGCCGTGAGTGGCGTTGGTAGGCATAGGCAGAGCAGCTTCCATTGCACAATGGGTAGCGAATGTGACAGTGAGGGCAAACTGGGAAGCGGGAGTGCTGGTGCTGGGTTGAAGCAGGTGACGGGGGATTGTTGACAGGTGTGAATGGAAAGGCTCGCTGGCTGTGCCGCAGCCCTTTAGGGGAGTTGAGTCGGGATGGGGGCGCGGTGTGAGGTCGTGGTGGGTGAGCGGTAGTGGCAGAGGGGAATCCCTGTGGCCTTGAACGGCTCCCTGGTGGACGGCTGCTCTCTCCTTGGACTGTTTGGATCTGGAGCCACTCGAGCTGCAGCAGCCTCTCCAGGTAATTCTCTAAGGGCCCTACAGGCTTGGGCCGAGGGGCGCCACGGCCGTCTGTATGAAGAAACACTGCCAGCTGTCTCAGGCTCCAGCTGTTGAAGGGAGGTGGAAGAAAGTCTGGGTAACTGTAGCTGGGTTTGTCACTCTCATCTTCATCACCTACAGTCCCACGAGGTCCTGGGAAGTCCGGGGGAAAGTCATTGCTGTTGATGACCTCGGCCCGGAGATTGAGGTGAGGAGGGGTGCAGGGGGTGCAGGGAGAGGGCAGTACAGGCAGCCTCTCAGAGTCTGACAGATCACTGGCACTGTCAGTGTCAACATCCTTCTGGTTGTAGTGCTGCTGTAGTGCCTCCGAGGTGGGGGCTGGGGAGTGTGTTAGCGGGTGTGCTGGCATGTGTCGTAGCCCTGATATTGGGGAGAGAGGCAGGGATAGGGCTCGACGATTCTTCCCCGCCCCCAGGCGATTCTGGGGGAGCTCATTGCTGCATTGTGACATCCGTTGATTTTCGCGTTTCTCCTCTCTCCTGTGCACAGACAAGTGTTTGCGGAGTTGAGGTCTCAAATCTCCATCTTCTTCGGGGCTGTAAAGAGAGATGAGATGTGTGTCAGGAAAAGCTGCTGGGGATTTGGGGATTTAGTGTACCTGAAGCAAAACATTCAGTTAAGAGTGCAACCCCCTCTCCACACATACCTGGAGAGTTTGCTTGTATTTCGTGAAGTTGACTTGACCCTGCCACCTTTAGACTGTGCACCCTGTGAAACAATCATGATGTAAATTGTTTGATTATTTCTGTCTTGATATATCCGACAACACATGACACATGCAACACTGTTGAGCTATCCTGTCAAAGAGCATTAATGCGGAAACATTATCTCTCTTTAATTTAGCAGGAAGCCATCCACTCACCCTCTGCGCTGTTGTCACTGTGTCCTTATCCTGACCTGGTCCTGGGGGGCCATTTTTCACTTGGCCCACTGCTTTCTTCATCTTGTTACCCTTCTTTGAACTGTGGAAACATAACAGTGGTTTTTTATCAGGCTTGCTTCTAACCTATCTCAGAGACAAAACATAAAAATGTCTTAAAATGAGACCTACCTGGTTACTGGTCCGCTATTTTCAGTATTTTTTACCCGAATCTTCTCTTTGGAGACTACGCGTTTCAGTGTCGTGGATGCTGTGCGTTCCTGCATGATGGGCCCCATGTTGCAGGTCGCCAGGGGGGATGTTGTTTCCGAGTCCAGCACAATTAAATTATACGGTAGCTAAAGAACCCAACCGACATCTCGGATCAGATACTCTATTCTGAGAATGAGGCTAAAAACACCCATTTTCCCAAAAGTGCTGCAATGCATCATGCGCAGATGTCGACAGTCGTTTCTCCGCGGCAGGTTGAACTCGTCCTTCTCTTCACCGTCGACTCGCCTCTCTGTTGTGAATAACAACTGAGCGATTATTTTTAAAGAATTAGTGACATTAGTTTCATCTTTTTTTCGACTGTCATCTTGCTCGCCGTTGAAAATGCAACACGGTCAAACAAGCGCATACGCTTTGTTTGGCTCGCAGTCCCAGTCAGATAGGTTTGTTTACCTGCTGCTCACTGGCTCGCCGCTTGTGTCGAAGTGGGCATGCGCGGTGCATCCTGGGACATGAAGTACACGCGTGCTGTTCGCCTTTTCGAGCGAAATACACGATCGCTCTTTAAAGAGTCTGTTTCCTGTACATAAACAATGGAGAATACAGTTTGGAAGACGAGCCGCTGTGTGTTTGAGGAAAGAAGTTAGGCACCATTGAAACAAATGTAACCCTTGGTCTTAAATTACTCAATCTCCCATGCAGCGTCAGTGATATTCTGGTGTGTTTGCAAGCTTCCTGTTAACTGCGCGCATGTTAGCAGATCTCCACCGAGAGCACACCACGGATATTTGTGTGTTAACATAGTTAACATGAGTTATAGATCCGGTCGTGTGATTGTGGCCAAAAGCGGAGACTCCATGATACACGGAAACGCGCAGCAACAATAAATACTTCTTTAAATGGAGGATCAAGTGTAGGCTCCATCCTGCAGCTTAGGTGTAACTAACGCTTCATATCTTTATATGGTGAGGTATTATTTTATTTAACCGTATTAAAGGGCGATTGAGTAATGCTATAATTGTTCACACACAGAGTGGTATGCAGTATAGCACGTACACTCACATACACGCCCACTCTTGTCCTGCTGGGACCGCTTCCATGTCGATTAACACCAATAGTTGAACTAGAATAGTTATTATAGTAACAATCTGCATCGCATCATGCATTTTTTTGATTAAAAAGAGTGCACTAATGTTACAAATGAGTAATTGTGAGTTTTGTTGAACTTTCTTTACAGGTGAACAGGACACTAGATGTCACACTACATGGAGAGAATGTGGTTTATTGGACGTGAGAGGATTCCCCCATCAGGAACTGAAGAGCAGAAGTTCAGCTCTTGCAGCAGCACCTCGAGGCCCTGCATGACAATTAACCTGACTGAAATGCTTCAGGCTGACAGACCTAAAACAGCAAAGAAGCCAGTTCCAATCCGCCCCCCAAGCCCCAGAGTTTCTCAGCCACAGGGACAAGAGTTCCACCGCAGTGTCTCCTGTGAACCCACACCAAAACCAATCATCCGACAACGGTCACACTCTCTGCCCTCTGCCACACAGAAGAAGAAGCAGTGCAGAACTGCTGGTGTACGGTTTGTTGACGCTTTGGGAGTTGATTTGGAAGACATCAGGCTTTTCAAATCTGGAGAGGATCCATTTGTACCACATCATGTTACCTTTAGATTGCTGATGGCTGCTGAGTTGACAGATGGAAGGCATCTGGAGATATCCTTGCCATACCTTAAGCCAGTTTTTGCCCAACAGCCAGGCGACCAGCCAGGATTCCTGCATCGTCTCCACGAGCAGAAAGTGTGTCTGGAGAGAGTCTTGTGTTTTGAGCTGGCTGTCATTGGAATCACACAGGTCCTCAATATGGACTTTGAGAAAGATGTCACAGTTCGCTATTCTTTCACAGAGTGGAAGAGCTGCACAGAAACTAAGGCTTCTTGGGTGTCCACTGTAACCAAGACCTGGGAAGGAGGAGGGGGCCAAATCAATTATGATACATTTCGTTTCCACCTGCCTGTACCTCCATTCCTGCAGCCAGGGGCAGCGTTACAGTTTGCCATCCAGTACAAAGTCTGTGGGGCTGAATACTGGGACAACAATGATGGAGAAAATTACAAGTTAGTTTGCCATAACTACAAACTGACTGTGCCAAAAGAATGTGAGGATAGTATGGTGCACTTCATTTAGGATGCTGAAAAAAAAGTAAAAGTAGAAGAATCTATTAAGAGCACTTTATGACTGTTTATGTCACTTTATAAAATGTATAACTGCACTGTAACAATTACATTTTTTATACACTAGTGCTAATGGGACTTCTTGAGTTAAGTTCAATATACGCTATTAACTCTGGACAGACATAGCCAGAGTGAAATGAATAATCACTAGTGCACTGATATGTAATGCCAACTTTAGTGCCATGGTTTTCCTTTTGAATTTTTTTTTAATGTTAATTAACATCCAATGGAAGCAATGGAAGTGTAAATATTCAGAGAAAGTGAAATGAATACACATTTTCTTCCAGTCAGGTATTTGACATAAAACATATTTTATACAATGCAGGAATGTAGACTGCAGAGAGATTTCAGTATATTTTACAGTCAAATGTTGTCAAACAAAATGTCCAGAGAAATACAATTTGAATATCTTGAAATGAATCAGAAACGGGTGCTTATTTTGTTAAACAATAAAGCATAGTTGTACACAATATTCAGCTTGTATTATTGTTATTTATTAATATTTGTAGTAGTATGTTTTACATTCTTACTGAAGGCTGACCATTTCCTGGCTATCTTCTACTAATTTCTGTTACTCACTGAGTTCCTTCTAACTTTCTTTTATTAGAAAACTGTTCAAAACATTTTCTTGGTGACCAAATATTCTTAAACATAGCTTTTGGTCTTTGTTTTCAAGCAAAATGGGAACAGACTACTGTAATCACAGTTTGTAGGCCAACAAAAATAAAAAAACAGCTCACGTGAGGGATCATGGGCAATGTAGTTGTTGAAAACTAAAATAGTTGTTCCCTCTTTGTGAAAGTGAATAATTGCTATAAATGTGTAAGCAGTGTGAGTAAATGTTAGTTTATGATAAAATGTCCTGGTAAATTAATGTGTTTTGGACGAGCTGCAGTGAGTTTTACAATGATAATATATAATATATAATATGTAATATATGTATTGTATGTACGTACTTACGTGCTTGCGTAGTCAACGAAAAGAGTTCGCGCGTTTTGCGCTGGAGCGATTGTGATCCTGTCAAAGCTGTCAAACAATAGGCATCATGTCAAGGTTTTGATATTGGACTTGACAGTAAGTACATTAACGTTAATATAAATAAATAAAATAAATCCGATGTCGTGTCCTTTAACGATTTGAGTTAACGGCGCGTTTTGAACGTTGAATTAGCGTCAGTTGGGAGAGATAACGTCAGCTAGCATTGTTAGCAGGTGAGCTAACGTTACTCCTAAACTACTACAGCGAAACTAAACCCGAGGCTGTAAATGTGGCTAGAGAGATGTTGAGCAGTGACCGTAGATTGTTTTTATTTTACGTACAGTACAGTAGGTTGTTACGTTAATAGTGTAAACAGACAAATGTGATGTTAGGTTGTCAACGGTTAGCTAATCGGACAACATCCAGAGTCTGTCACTGTAACCGCACACGGAGTTTAACAAGTGACACACGAACACAACAAATGATATATGAGGTTAATTCCTGTTCAGGTATGTTGATGTTGGAGCTGGTGTTTACCTCTACAGTCAAAGCGGCAGTGAAGCTGTAGCTGAAGGAAGAATGGCACCGAGTCAGGACGCACAGGTAAGGATGCAACCCTCATCTGTATTACTGTCACTCACAGTAGCGTTACTGAAATATTTATATTTGAAGTAATGGTGAAAGGTAAGCTTTGGATTAACCCTGGTTTTAATGTGCAGTTGGAGAAAGTTATCGATGATGTGTTGAAGAATGGGAATATCCAAGCGCTGGATTCATTTCTGCAAAGGGACATGCAGGATGGGATCCCCATAAAATGCTCCCAGCAGTTTCTCACAAGATTGGATAAACTTGTCAGCGGGGTAAGACGTAGCCACTTATTCATATGCATTGATGCTCTGTTGCTTGTAGGTTTTAACAAAACCATGTCTTTATTGTTTATGTAGAGTTTGGATCAAAAAGAATCAGCGAAATCAGCCAGTTTGGGTCTCGCTATCCTCCACAAGTGTAGGAACAACCTGAAACTCCCTGGTTATCGCGACGGACTGGCAGGAATAGTAGCTCAAGGCCTGCTCAAAAAGATAAGTATACATATAATACGTACAGGCACGCAGCAGGTGCAAAGTAAATACACTTAGTTGTTAATCGAGCCTTGTTTTGTGCACATGGTACAGTGGTTTGAGAAATGCAGGCAGCTGTGGATTCAGTGTGGCCCGCAGTGGGATGAGACCTTGTTCAGCCTCTCTGAGGAGTTCTTCGATGCCTTAATGGTGAGATAATTTATAACAGTAACACACACTGTCTATAATAAAACTACTTTAACGTGTATTACTCATGTTAGTGTCCATAATGTAAACTAATTTTCTGTCCTGTCTGTTACAGGTGGTTCACGAGTCATGCAAAGAAGGTACATTTATTTATTTGTATATTTGTGTGTTTCATCTTAAATTAGCCATGATTTTCAACTTGGGCCCCCGAGTTTCTCTAACAAAATGTAATTTAAAGGTCACAGTATCACTTGAGCCTCTTTGTTTATGTTAAGTTCTCCTCATACTGCTGCCATAGTTTGTCATTTTGATCTTGAGAGGATTTTATTATGCCACTTATGGCTATATCAAATCAGGTGCTCTCAATGTAGTTTTTAATGATTCTGGTCTGTTCTTATAGAAAGAAAAAAAGATTGTAGGAACAGATTCAGGTGCAACTTAATGAGCATTCTTCATAGAGATGTCAACACTTCCATGATGAATCTCAGTATAAAAGAAAAAGCCTTGTCTCTATTCACAGTACACAAACATGTTTTCTTTGCAGGAACATACAAAGTCACAGAGTCCTTCCTGTATCCTGTTGGCCAGTTGGCAGTAGACCCCAGAATCTACATCCTGATCCAAAGAGAGGTTTGAAGTTTTACTCTTTTTTTATTTTATTTTTTATTTGGCGTAGCAATAAAAACCTTAAATCAGGTGCTCATAAACTAACATGCATAACAATGTTCCAACAGGCTATTCGTAAATTTAACTTAATTCTGGACAAAATCCCAGTGGAGCTTAAGAAAAAGAAGAAGATCCTAACATCACAGGAGGCCTCAGATATCATGTATGTCACGGTAGTTTCCTCATAATAAGGATCATTATAGTTTTACTTATTGGTTACAGTGCAGTACACTCTTCATTATATTTTTACAGGATCAAGATGGCTGGTCAGATATTGGATGGTGGTGGTAAGTTCTTTCATAAGTAGTACTATATATATATAACTTTATCCAGAAGCATACATAGACATGGAAAAGGAACAACAATCTGTTTGTGGCAGATTACGACTTGCAGACAGCCGTGATGGAGGCATTGTGCAGAATGGCCGCTCCTGACCAGAGGAAGGAGCTGGCAGATAAATGGTTCACCATGAAGCATGTGGCCACTGCCTTTACCAAGATCTGTGATTCTGAGTTTGAGACGGTAAAAACTTGACCCCTCTCAAGCATTCACCAAAGTGATCATTTATTGTTACAATGTTAGTTAACTACATAGAAACAAATGTGTATATATATGTGTGATTTCAGGATTGTCGCAAGTTTCTAAACTTGGTGAATGGGATGCAGGGCGACAGGAGAAGGTACACAAATATTTTAGAATTCCAGAGACATGGTCTGGAAAGCTTGAGGGGTCTTTAGAGTTGCCACTCAAAAGAGGAGCAGTTTAATTGAAGTGTTATGTCACACCACTGACTAGCACAGAGAGTGAAAACGTGTGACTGTACTTCCTCTCTCCCCATAAAATGAAGACAGAAAAAAAACACCCAGTTGTTTAATACTGTGCAGGCAAATTTCTAACTGATTTGACAAAGGTAGGGGATAACTGGATAACAGTGTCCTCTCTGTGCTATAGAGTGTGTTCCTACCCTTGTTTGGAGGTTCATCTGGACAAGAACGAGGTCAGTATCAAGAGGACTTCTGTTGCACATCCAAAGCAGTGAGGTAGAACTCACAATTAGCTGTCCGCTGTTGAGATAGTTTGTATGTAAGGTGGAATGTTACAATCCATCATGTGCTCTAAGTGTATCAGTAGATGTGGTTGAAAGGATTGTGGTTATGTTGTCAGCTGCTGATGCCCGCTGATGAAAAGCTGGAAGAATTTTGGATCGACTTCAACCTCGGCAGCCACAGCATTTCCTTCTACTTCTCTTTACCCGATGAAGAAGCACAGGTACCTGAAGATCATTAATCAAAATAAAATAAAAGTAATGTGTCATTTACATAAAGAACAATGGATATATATTTGTTAGAGCCTAACGCAGTCTGGTTTTCCCTTCATGAAGGATGGCCAGTGGGAGACAATTTGCATCAGCGAGCATGAAGTCCACAGCTACACTGTCACAGGTAATCAGACTCTCACTCATCACTCCAGCTACAAATTTAGTCCAAACAGTCAACAAAATTATCTCACAACACATCTCCAGAGGAGGGGACGATGAAGGTCTTGCAGTTAAAGCTGACAGAGGTGGTGGTTGTGGGTGCGGTGGAAGGATCAAGTCTTACCATCCACTTCAGCTCCTCCCTGGATATCCTGCAGGCTGCTCGAAGAGTCTATGGACACCGTAAAGACAAAGTAAGCTTTAGCTTTATTCACTTCATCCGTATTGGCCACGATATTAATAAGAATATTTAAATACACAACTGTTAGATGATAGAGAGATTTATTGTTTTGCTTGTGTTCATAATAAATCTGTTTTTTATTAATAAGTGTCTTCTCTTCCTGTCAGGGCTTTGTGGGGAAAACAGGCACATCTGTAGTGAAGACTACAGTTAAAATTATAATGGACGAGAACAATTCCCAGGTAAAAAAATCAAAGCATAATACAACATCATTACAAATCTCTAAATGTGGACTGGACACTGTGGCATGGTGACAGACTCATTAGTGAGATAGATAGTTACATTCAGTCCATGATCTGCTTACAGACGACATCAGTGTTTTATTGTATCAGAAATGCATTCTGAAGTGCGAACCTAGTGTAGCATTCTTACTGTATGTTTATCTTCATGCAGGTTGTTCCAGAGAGTCAGGTGTCCCTTGGTGATAGTGAGAAAAATACTGCTCCCTACCCTTTACCTGCCCCGTCTGCACCTGTCCAGGTGAAATATATTGTATTTTATATTAAATTTACTTGTGTATGTAGGATCTAAATATACTTTAAGAGACAATGGTCTTGACAGTGACAGTGACTCATAAACATTACCAGGCTCTCTAGTTTTTTTTGTGATTACAGTAATTCATGCAAATGAAGTAGTCAGTATTTCTTTTCTAATTACCATTTACAAGTTAAGTGCATTAAACAGTGATTTTGCTGTGAAAATTATGTCACTTGAACTGAAACATCTTAAGAACTTGCAGTCAGGGCCAGTAGGGGGCGTCGAGAGCTAGGGAACCAACAATATCAAGTATTTGCCCTACCAAAGAATCATTTTATTCTTGTTCCTGTGTCAATAGCATCATGTGGGATGAATTACATATTTTTAAAAAATTCACATATAATATTCTGATTTTCCTTCCAGATGGTGACCCCCGCTAAGATGAGGATTTCAGAGTCTACCACCTTCATCAGCAGCAGTGCGGCAGGAAGCGTGCATGGTTCCAGTTCCCTCTCTGCTGTTATGCCAGCAAGTAGGTGACACTAGAAACCACCTAGTTCCAGTTATTATTCCAGTTTTTCTCCATTGGTTTGGCTCATTTCTCCAAACGGAAATGACATTCTCAAAACAACATGGACAAACTGAATTGTATTTCTCATTGATTTCATCACATTGCAAATGTCTTAGTACATCTTTGCAAATGATTAAGTACAGGTAGCACAATTTCCAAGTGAATAGATCCTGTTGATCTGAACTAATTGATTGAGTCTAACAGTTGTTCTCTCCAAAACATGTCAGCATCATTTCATTCTATAAGTCATCACATGCAACATAATACCATGAATACCATCTACTGTATTTATTTACAGCACTGTAGGCTACATATCATTTTCCTTGTTTTTGTTTATGTGTTATTCATTTACTTTTTACTCTGATCTGGAGGTTACTTTATATATGTGAATAAAAATGGCTAGCTTTCCTTGTGCAATGTGTGATGTCAAACCTTAGAGGCTACTCTTACCCTAAAATCCTGTTTTTTATTTTTATTTTTTCATACACAATTGTATTGTGTTAGCTAGACAAAAAAATAGTACAGTAACCATTGTGAATGAAGGACTGGTTAAGACTGAGAGGTGGACATGAGGGATATGATCCTCTGCCATAGTGACAAAACATCTAAACATGACTAAACTTGACTTGCAGTGCTCACACAATGCCAAAGGATCGATGCATTTTGGAGGTACTGACTATTTATATGAGAAAGAAATGTAGTTTTGACACACGAGTGAACTGTTTTGGGAGAGACGTGCGCTTTTGCAAGTGAGCTATGGTGTCGTGCTGAACTGTAAGACTGTTTTGATTTTAGAGTTTTGAGAATGTCATTTCTTTTTCGAGAAATGAGCCAAACCAATGGAGAAAAACTGTAATATCTTCATTTTTAAAATGTAGCTTTTGTAACAGAGTCACAGATCTGTTAGTAGCACAACATGCAAACATTTTTTACTAAACTTGGATTGGATTATATGTTTCTCACTGCAGGGCCTCCTGAACTTTTTTGATATCAAGAAAATATTAAAAGTTTTCTGTGGACCATTGTTAGACAGTTTATGACATTACCTAGTTTTTCTTCATAGATCAAGATGTTTAAGTTTTAAGTTTAAGGTTTGTCAAATGAGGTTTCTTTGACAAATAAAGTGCAAATTCATTTCAGCAGTGTGCCTACATGTATCAAGATTCTCGTCATATCCACGTTGACATTCACAGTATTGTAGCCCAAAGCATTCCAGGCAGTTTGTCCAGCCTGATCGAAGCTCCTTATTCAGCTCTCAATTAGTTTTTTCTCTCTTTTAGACATTCCAGCCAAGACTAAAGGGAAGCCATCTCTGCAGATGGTTCGTTCATGTGATCGGAAAAGTGAATTTTTCACGGGAGAGCTAAGGACAACCGCTAAGACCTGCAGCCATGACACAACACCTAACAGCACAATAGCAGGTGGCATGATAGAGCAGGTATGACACGTACTGAGCGTACTGCATGTAAATGTGATATTATTGCAAATATGCTGGTAATTTCATGGTGTCTGTCTCAGAGTGATGCATCTCTACAGAGCACGGCTTCCAAACAGGCCAATAAGGATAAAGTTGACAAACACAAAAAGGTATAATTGCTATCTTTGCAAATAAAGTTACGTTTGTGATTTCGCTTCCAGCTATCAAGCAAGTCTGGCATAATTTGTATGACAATCCCGTGTGGATTTTACATGTTATTATATCAGTGGAAGGAATGTTGTATTTACACAAAATATAGAAATCTTTTGTATTTGCTGTCTCTGCTTGTCCTGCAGAACATACCAGTGGCGAAAGCAGTAGACATGATTCTGTCTGGACAGGGAGAAGAGCATTCTCTGGGTATTGACATAGTGATTTTTTTTCTTTTGCTTATCTCAGAAATTCAGCCACACTGTTTTCTTTCAGACTTTTGAACCCTCTACTGATCTTTTTCCTTACAGAGCCTAACTTCGTGCCTGACACCCAACCCAGAACTAAGCAGAACACGTAAGCATTGTGAAAAGCCTCCGCACTGTTTGAAAATTTGCTGCCATTAGTGTAGCAAACGCTCTGATTGCTAATGATGTTATATATTATATTAAATTTATATTAATAATATTAAATTGTTCAAATTGCATATCTTCTAGGTGGACCAAACTCTCAGTTTCTGAAATGCTGATGATGCCCACACAGAAAATCAATTCTCTGCCGAGACCTGGTAAGGATAGAAGTCATCAAATATCTTTACTACCACTGACGCATCATTGCATATTTAAATCTACTATTTAGTTTTAAAATTAATATTTTCTTTTCTCTTTAGAGCCTCATTCAGGTTTGTCACAGCATCGGGATCGCCAGTCCTCAGCACAGAGACTATCAGCTCCAATTCACGGCCCAATCAGCCAAAAGCAGCTCCACACCGAACTCACTCAGCGTCTGCAGCAGGTCCTCAGTGAGAGGAACCAAGATCCAGCACTTGAGGAGACAACTGCACCTCTGCAGAGAAAAATGTCTGCTGTCAGAGAGGACTCTAAAGGCAGAAGCTCTGCAAACCGGACTGCTCCCAAAGAGCAGAAGGCCCAGAGAAGTGACCTGGCCAAAGGGAAGAGCAAAGGCCAAATACCCCTGGAGGTAGATGCTGCTCTAATCAAAGCTCCAGCCAAGGCCTCCACAACCAAAGGTTTGCAGGAGAGAAAAACGCCCAACGTTATGGTTGAAACTAACAGAGCACTTTCAAGCAAAGAGAAGGTATGGATTCTGTAAGTTTTAAGCAGCTTAATGTCCATCCTGAGGTTATTCAAGTTGTATACTATGATTCTCACACCTTCTACTGTGTCTCCTCAGAGAGATGCAGAGGTTGCAGGCGGCATGGTGAAGCTCATCTCTAGCCGTTATGAGTCCACAGCAAAAGATACCACAGAAAAGATCCCCCAGATCCCCCAGAGTTCTTCTTTTGTCAACAGGTCATACACCGATGATTGTAGATTGTACATTATGTTGTACTGTAGTACATAAATAAATGTCACTGCTAGCCTAACTGTCCTACTTATTATTGTTTGTGCTTTTGCAGTAGGCCAAGCTTCAATATGAGCTGGTTACCATCTGTAAAAGTAAGTATTCATTACTTGGTTTGTAGTAACTTTAAGTCACTTACCTCCTGCTTGACTAACAACGATCTTTATCTGCTACAGAGAGATGTATTTGGAGCTGTGAAATCACACAACAAATCAGCTACATGCTCTACAAGTCATGGGTAATACAATACAATTAAACAGTTTGGATATTTTATTGGCTCTCATTGCATGTAAGGATGTTTTTAATGCCTTTTCTCTTTTTTTGTACAGAAAAGATATTTTTGCATTCAACATTGATTCACAGTTGGATTGCATCAGCGTAAGTTTTACTAATGTTAGTTCATTTATATCTTGAGTTTTGGATAATTCGTGTCTGAGTACTTGGTATGCAAGTGTACTCTTTAAAGTCTGTCGTTTCTCTTTAGGGAAAAGACAAAACCTTCACTAACACCTCTGCCGTATCAAGCAGGTAGGTCAGTCAATTGAAAATGGCATGTGGACTTGTTTGTCAAGACATTCAGTCTTTGAAACAGCAACATTTGTATTTGCATTATTCCATATTGTTTTCCAGTGTTTCCATCAATAAATCAGGACTCAGCACAACCAAGAAAGGACAACCTGTGGCAAAGGTATACTTTCTGTGTGTGTGTGTGTGTGTGTGTGTGTGTGTGTGTGTGTGTATGCTTGCAGAATGTGTGTTCATGTAACTCTGCTTTTATCAGGTAAAGGGAGGACAGCACACAAATCCAACAAGGAAATCACACAAAGTTATAGTTAACACTTGTAATTAGGGGAAGAATTATGCAGCAATTACACCGAAAAAGTGAACCTCATGTTAGCCAATATAGCGTTTCTCTCTCTTTTTCTCTGTCTGTCTATCTCCCTCTAAAAACTACCTACTTGTAGGAGAAGCGGCATATTAAGAAGCATCTGTTCAGCGACACAGACACAGACAATGCCATGACGGAGGTCAGCTGGCTGAGGGAGTCAGGCAGGAAACCCAAACCCAAAGTTACCAAATACCCCAGGCAGGCGCCTGTCAAGCCTAAAGCTGTGTCTCCTCATACTTCATGTATGCCATTAAAGCCCCACACATTCATGCTGCTCACAGTCTAAAATTCATCACATTAAGACTGGATGATGATACAGTTATTTATCGAAGACGTTAGTATTTCTGTAAACAGAAATTGTCTTTCTTTCTTAACAGATGAATCCCCAGATTTACCCCCGCCCTCACCAAAACCTGTAAAGGGCAATACTAAACCAAACAAGGTAAAGCAGTATGTTTGGTTTTCTTGCAAAATAATGTGTTTTAAGCCTTTGATGCACTATCCCAGTCAGCCACAGTGTGTCATTGTTTAATCAGAAGAAGGCAGAGAGAGTGGAGCATCCAAAGAAGACGTTGAAGCCAGCAGCAGCACCCAACAGACGACATGCAGCAGGCAGGAGGCCCCAGAGAGCTGCAGCCGCCTCTGCAAAGAGCTACAAGGAGCCGGACACCGATTACAGCCAGTCGGAATCAGACGAACCTCCTGTTTCCAAGGCAAACGACTACCCTATATTGTTTATCTACTTTTGAAACACCGCTGAACAACTACCATCGTCGTTGCTGCTTTTAATGTGTTTACACGTGCACATCTTTTTTAGTAAGAGTACAGACCAGTGTGATCCAAGTCATCATTGCAATAGGACAGACATTGTAATGCTTAACTTATAATACTATCTTTCATGCTGTCAGACACGCTATGCCGTAAAAACAGTCCACCTGAACATGTGATTGGTAGATATTGTTTAAAATGTTTGGCGTCAGGCACTGTTGTTAAAGTAGTAGTAGTAAAGTGTGATGAATGAATGTTGTTTGAACGATGGGAAACACTAGATTCTTTTGATGAAACTGTCTTTGTCCACTAATAATAGTACTCCTCCACTGATCATCTGGAGAATGCTGAGAAAATGGGTGAGGCTGCCCAGGTGACACAGAAAAGTACTGCCAGCAAAAGACTGACCAAAAGCTACATGACCAACCTTCACAGCGGCCACTCAGCGTCGGTGCCAGAGCAGTCAACCACCTCCAAGGTAAAGGTCGTAGAGTTTAAATCCCCTTTTATCCTGATTAAGGGATTATCTATTCTGCGTGTCATAAAGCATCTGTACACGAATATATCAAAAACAAATCCATATCACCACATGCACATTATTTTAATGAGGTAACAAACCTAGCTATGGAGCCTTTCAGTTAGCGTTCATCAAGATGAAACAAAAAAAAAATCAGCATCAGAGGTCACAGTGAACTCCACAGATGGATGCAGTTGTTCAGAAACATGCGACTATTGTCAGCTGTAAAGCTTGTTGACAGTCCACACATCTCTTACTCAACCTAACTGAGCTCTTATAGAATATACAAAACTTCTCATTAGTCGCCGATCTTGTAGTGTGACTAGATAATAATGTGAAATGTGACACACTGGGAATTACTTTTTGAATGGATAGTTGTAGCAACGTTCCATTTTCTTTTTGGTTTGTCTGCCAGCAGGGGAAAAATGAGAAGACGTGTTCAGAGGTCCCAGAGGTGAAGAAGAGAAAAAACAGACTGGACAACAGCAACCAGTCAGATCTGAAAAAGCTCAAAGTGGGAGCCCATCCTTTTTTTTTAGATAACTCCAGCATCAACATCTTTAAACCAGCTTCAGCAAAAATCTATACACATTTTAGCTGTATTAGCCGGAAATAAAGCATGGCTTTTTGGATATGAACATGTGGTCTAGAATGGGTTTCATGTTTGTTGAACACCATATATAACGGAAACACTTTGTTTTACAGCAGCAGAGGCCTGCGAATGTTCTTCCAGAAACTTCCAAGTTGAATAAGAGAAATGTCCATGCCCCAGTTCAAGAACAGATGAATGCATTGAAGGATTCCTGGGCTGCCCGCCAGACCTCTTTATGTCAGTCCCCTCCTTACATCGAGAGGATGAGATGTAAGACTGCGGGAAGTCACTCACCAACATCAGAGTTAGATAACAGTCATTTGACTCCTTTGACATCAGCTAATGTCTTTTTCATGCTTCATACTGGATTAAACGGTTTGTTAATTTTATCACAGAAGCCACACACTGTATATTACTTAATGGCCTTTTTGACGCTTTAGTTCCTAAACTTGTTTTCCATCATTGACAAACTTGCCTTTGCTTAAACTCCACTTAAATGTAGCCGATTGTATCGCAAGATAATGTTGTTGATGATAACATGATAATGATAATGGATTTTGCTTAGTGTCGTAGTTGCATGTTAAGTTGACTAGCTCGAGAGAATGAAATCATCTGCCTTTGAGATTATTTAGTCTGATTGAAGGGCTAACTAGTCAGGTCCTCGTGGCCCTGATGTGAAAAAAGAATTTTATTTTGAAGGCCAGAAAAATCTAATCTGGAATGGGTACATGTATTATAGAATATTCTTCACCTTAAACCCACATTGTACTTCCTTTACTTGGTTGCTCAAAGTGTAAAACAGTTTGTATGCGGTTGCATTTTTATTCCCACCACCTTCATGCATTTTAAAGTTGCATAAATGATCCTGTTGCTCTCCAACCTCTTAACTGTAAATTGATATGTAGAAAAGCATGTACATATTGACCTTTGACTCTCTGTCCAACTTCTGAGGCCAGCTGTTTGAACATCTGTGCTTATTTTGGACCCTCACAGCTGCTGAGAGGTCAGCCCCAACCTTGGATTTGACCTTCTCCCCTCACCTCACCCCGCGGGGATCCCCACTCCCTGCCTCCCCTGACCCTCCCTGCCAGGACACCCCCTCGCCAATCCTGCTGCTACCCAAACCTCAACCTACAGTCAGCAGTAAAGGAAACTTCAAGCCCTCTTCCTTGTACAGTGTGGAGAAGAAGCACGGCTCATCCAAGACGCTATCCATCCAGTCTGTCAACTCGATCCCTTCACTGACCCCCATACATCAAACCTCCATTGGACCTAGTGTGGTAGAGGTAATACTGCACTCTCTGACACCCTACATATCGTGCTTCATATGTGGATTCTGTGTCAAAGAATAGAGCCACATTCAGAGATTTCTTTAATGGACCATAATACCACATGCTCCCATTCATGATGTAGTGAATCTGGATGGTGTATAAAAAATGTGTTATAGACTAAAAGGTGTTTAATAACTCATCTTAGAGTTATATTCAGTTCACACGACTGGTGGAAAGTTCCCTGGTATTTCACGTGGTTATGTGATTCACACACCTTAACACTACGCGGATGTCACTGACGTCAGTCAGCAGTCATGTGAGAAACACTGAAGTGACATGGAACATGAACATGGAATTTAAAGAAGTAGGTTTGTGACTTGGCTGATAGAAATTCTCAGACCAGCTGAGAAAATGTGGTTAGAGAAAGTAAAGTACCACTTGCCACTTGAGTTTTCATGTTCTCTTTTTAAGCACTATATTGTATATGTCATATTGAATCTCAACCTCAACTTCTAATACCAAGACATTCTTAGGGGTAAACGTGTGTAACCATGAGTCTGAATTCAACTTTTCCTGATAGATACATCATGTAATTATGTAGATAATGTTGGAATTGTTCATGATGATCTGAACGATTAAGGAGCATGATTGAAATGACTAACTCCAGCCTGAGCAGATAATAGCACTTCAACATTTCATCTGTGCCTCGTAATGCATCACAGAAAATGTCTTCATCCCTTTACTCTCACTAATCCATGACAGACGAGGCGATTAGATAACCACTAAATGACTCGCCGTATTTCTTCTTGTCCATCGTTTTCTCATCACTTTCTGTCCCTTCTCCATTCCTTGATTTGTTTCCAGACGAGTTTGACCCAGCAGTCCTCACCACCTCGGTCTCCTTTGGCTTTGTCCACTCTGCCCCTGTTGACATCCACACTCCTGGAGTTGGAGAAGCCGCCCATACCCATACCCTCTCCTCCTCAGTCACCATTACTTGAAGACACCGCACACAACTATGGCTTCAATTTTGATTTTAGTAAAGTGTCTTCAGTGAGCCTGTCATCCACTAAGTCATCCGTGTTCAGTATCAGAGTTAAGGACAGCTCCGCTGAAGTCCTTGATGTTGAAGAAGAGGTAGGACTTCACCACCCTGTAGGTTTTATGATTGCTTGATTATAATTTGATGGATAAATAGATGGACGGATGGGAGCACTGAAACCACTGATGAGTTACTGAGTTAATGTAATATTTAAATAGCTGTAGCCATCAAACAAACCACTAATGCATCACTGTCCATCCTGATAGAAATCACCGCCTTCAGACCGAGGACGAAAGCCTGCACAGCTTCATGTTTCAGGTAAAAGACCTTTTGTGCTGAAGTCTGTCCCCAATGCGATGCCTCCTCTACACCTAAACAACATTGCAATAGTCATTTTAAGTACCACAGAGGAAGCCACTGATCTGTTTTAAAGGAACCCCCCGTGTTATGAAACAGTCGTACACTCGGTAATGCGTTACAACTGCTGGTTCTTGTCACAGGACCCACCCGCAAGCGGCACATCTCCTCATCCAGGGACTCTGAGGAAGACGAGAAGGAAGAGAAGAAGAAAAGCAAGATGAGAGGGCAGCGTTCTCCTCGAATGAAACCAAGGAAGTTATTCAAGTCCTGTAAGACATGTTACTTGTACTAAGTAAATAGGTAATAAATTCAGTGTGCATTTACAAATGTTGAATGTTACGCTTTGTTCATAAACCAACAAAACGATTTTAGTTGTATTATTGTCTGCGTGGTAATCTGTAATTGAAGTCAACTGTTCATAACTTTTGTCTGTTACCGTCAGTCACTAAGAGTCAGGTGAGCCGAGTGATGTCTTCTTCCCACACGATGAGCTCCAGGCACTGGGAGGCTGAAGTTGAGAACGGAGACTTGGACATCGACGAGGATTTAGAGTTGCCAAAAAGTGCTGTAACCCCGAGTAACCTATGCCAGCAATTCAGCTCTGAGCTAAAGAAGAAGTTCCAGGTTGGACACACACACACACAACACACGTTCAAATCATCAACAGAGCAAGAGAATACTGACGTAGTACATGACGTAGTTTCTGTTTTGATGTGTTTTGTATTAGGTATATTCTCACAACATCCCATGAGCACTTGATTTCTCTCCTTCAGCTCTGTTCTCATGATCCTGAGATTGTCGTGATGACCTTACTGAACCAACCTCTCCATTATATGTGTTTGTATTCAGAAACGTTATCAGATGATGGAGGTCTACAACAAACATTCTTTGAAGACCGTCCAGCAACATGTCTCCTCCCTCAACGTGGAAGTTACCAAATACAGGTCAGTTAATTTGTAGTTAGTATCATACCAAAACACAGACTTAACTATCTTTTCCATTCACTGCTTATGTTGCTTAACAGGTGAATGAATTGAATGAATAATAATGATGAAGTTAATATACAAACTTTTTTTTTTTACCATTAATGTACAGCTTAATTTGATTTGCTCGTTGTCCGTCAGTGTACGTTTTGACGACTACACAACACACAGTCAGGATTCAGTGTTTTGCATATCTACAGTGATCTCTCTAAAGATACTTGTTTTGTTTGCCACTTCACTGGTTAATTCTCTGTCCTCTGTACAGGACTCAGAGGCTCGAACAGGTTCAGGGTGTCCTCTTGGAAGAGATCCATAAATTGGAGCAGGACGACACCGTGCTGAAAAACATGGAAAAAGACCTGACTGTATGCCACCGTGTCTTTGTCTCTCTGTATCTCTTACTGTCTTACACACACACACACACACACACACACACACACTTTTGCTGTGTAACATTGTGGAGGAGAATGCAGAAAGTAATATTCAAAACAAAATGTCCAGTCATACAATATTCTGTTAAATGATAGCAACGAGATGAGATGATGAGTTTTTTTAATTTTATTTTTTATGTTGATTTGGTCAATACTCTGATCAGCGTTTGACCTCTGTCCTCTCACAGATGTACTGGAAAAAGCAGATCACGGCGTTCCATTCCTACCAGGACCGAGAAAACATGAGGTGAAATTTAGGCCTGCGTGTCTATGTGTGTTTGTGTGAGCGCTAAAAGATCCATGTTTTTCTGCCACGCTTTGATCAATGCTGTTGCCACAGGCTTAAACCCTTATACTCTGTAAAAGGTTGAATAGCACACTTGTTTATTCCAGGGAACATGGATTAAAAGGATTGACTTTAAAATTCATTTTTCCTCAGGCTTATCATATGGTAGATACGTACCCAACAGCATAAGCTATTTTTTTTTTGGAGGGAGTGCTTGAGAGTTCACTCATGTTTATTTATCAAACATTCCCTCTACCATTATCCAGCCAGACACTGCTGCTCTGACTGCAAAGGGCCTTCCTGTTATACCCAGGTTTCTCATAGTCAAAGTTAATAGGCATAACAAAATATAATAAGATTATCGAGGCTTTTAAAATGAATGAACGGCTATGAAAGTACTTGATTTTTTTTGTGTGTTAATATAGAGCATCCAAATTCATGGATCCATTCATAAAGGGTAACTTTGTTATTTTCCACTGTTTTTTATGTCAGAGTAACATAATGGGTGCGAGCGCTGCAGCCAGCAGCCGTTAAACAAACTACAACCTAATCCTCATGGGCCATTGTGCACTGTCAGTGTGCGTCCATTAAAAGTGCTAACAATACATTCAAATATTTTCACTGTCATACCTGAATATTTAGCTGAGCAATGTGGATGAGGCATTTGAAGTCGATGCCTCTCTGGCCTTTATTTGAGCCGGAGTGTATGGATGGGGGTGGGGGTCGGGGTGGGGTTTCATAGGTCAGTACACAGGTGTTGTTCCTGTGGGTGCTGTGATCATATGCCCATAGAGGCAATTTCCCAGGTCGGGTCAAGCCAAAAAAAAAAAAAAAAAAGTAGTAGTAGCAAGAACAGCACTTTTAATAGAGAGACCTATTTTGCCCACGAGGATTACAATGTGGTCCCTTTCATGGCTTTCCTGCAATACATGACCAAAACCAAAACTTCTCGTCCCCTTTAATCACTTTGTTGTTTCAGCATTCGGTTGAAAAACGTTACCTTCAACACGTATGATATGAGCACTGCTCTGTCATACATGTACGTGGCTGGCTAACAAATAATCTCTGGCTGACTTTGTTTTTTATTTGACCCCATTTATTGTTCCTCCTGGCCATATGAGCGTCTCAGTTCCATCTGTTGAAAAGCACCATGTAAATTACCCGATTGCCTCCATGATTCTGAGAGTTTGGTGTGCGAGCCATGGCCTCTATTTTTTGCCATTCTGCCTTACAGCACAGATTTTATGTGACATGATTCCAGGAAGTGACTATGGTCGTTGTAGCAAGGGCTTTCACTATATTTTGTCAGTAGTCTTAAGTACTTTGCCATCTTGTTGGGTGGTTACTTCTTTAACACAAAACTGTAGAATGTTTTTCTTATGCTCCCCCAGATTCATTCATCGTTCATCGACGTTGTTAGAAATGTGTTTTGGATTGTGAATCACTGACGTCCAACGAAGCAGCTCGGTGTTGAAAATTGCTGAGAAATATGAAAATCATGAAAAGAAAATCCAATACAACTTTAAATTAAGTCACTAATTTAAACAATTTTGACTTACCAAGTACTGTTATTGTGTGGTGAATTAAATCCTTTCCACTCCAAGTGCAAGAAAATAGATTTAATGTTTATTAGTGTCCCCTTATCTGTCAGTATATTCACGTTTCCTTTACCTTTATCTTCTGTGTTTTCCCACCTTCTTCGGCTGCCTCCAGAAATGGGTCCCTGACCAAAGCCCTCCAGAGTAACGTGTGTCACAACGTGGAGTACGAAGAGAAAATATTCACAAACCAGGTTTGATCCTTAGACCCGAACTTCACAGCTAACATCTAATGTGTGCTTCATATTGTTGCCCAAGTGTTAGATTTCTAATTAGCTGTGCAGATCCATAGCTCAGTTACCTCGGAATGAAGAATCTTTATTTACAGTACATCTGTCCTTTAAATAGAACGTGTCACCTCCGCCTCTCGACCTGTCTGTCCAGTCATTTTTGCTGAGCTGGCTTTACAACATTTTGCTTATCTCATTGTCTCACGTGTCAACTCGTCCCCTGTGTGTCCATGACTGTCATATCCCGTGTTAGTGCCTCTAAATCCCTGCTGCTCTGCCTGCTGTTTTCAGATGTGCCTGATAAGAAAAGACATGAAGTCAGTTCAGGAGAGACTCCTCAGTCAGATGGTGAGTAGACATGATACATAGCTGACTCATCAGCAAGGATTAGACTGGAACAGTTGAGGTGTGTCCATTAACAAAGTGTGGAGAGAATTTACGACTCAGGTGATGATGTGTACCGATTCCTGAATGTTTCTTTGTGCTTGTGTACCTTTTTGTAGCAAGAGGGGGAGATCCAGAGTGTGAAGAGAGGTCTACATGCTTTGTTTTTCCCCTGATGGGACCCATCATGGGTTTCAGTTGAACAAAGTCCTGCCAAAGGTCTCTACACTCTAAACAAGGTTGTGTATTTCACCGCACGGCGCACGCTGCATTGTGTGCTTCAGCTGTGCTCATTTCATTTCAGAGTGTTTGCCTGAAGTGTTGATTTTTCCAGGCTCTGCTTTTATTGAACGTGGGCGTGTTTGGTTTATTCTGACCTGGATGTGTTGTTGCTTTATGTTTATGTTTTTATTACAAATGTTCCTATTCTAATTAATATTTATTATTTGATCAAATTAATGAATTCAGTCATTTTAAGCGTTCTTTGAAAGTAAGTACAGGTAATAGGTGTTTTCCATGTCTTAAGTTTTCTTGGTGCTGTGATATTTTTTTGGATTTATTCATGTTGGTTAGTTAAGTACTGGAAAAACTAAATATTTAAAATGTTAGGTAATCAATTGTTTGTTTGTTTTTTTAATCCTCTTCAACCTGAGTTTTAATTAAAAAATAAAAAAGGTGTGAAAGAAGAGAGAAGTCATTTTTAAAAAAGACCTTGTATTTTGAAGACAAGAAGTGCTTACAAAGGTATTTCTCTTTTCAGTGAAGACATCAACGGTCTCATTCAGATTGACATACTGTATGTACAGTTAATATCAAATTCATCCCCAAATACCACCTGCCCCAGACTGCACAGTCTTTACACAGTCCAAGTGACACATTATTCATCAGTTAAGAAAAGGTGAAGCTGGTCACATGCACAACTTCCTCCCACTACACGGATTCACGCCGTCTTGTCAAAGGAGTCCATGAAATAGTACAAAAAAAAAAAACAACACTGACTGACAAGATTGTTTTTCCCCCCTCCGCTCTCACCCCGAGAGTCAGAGGCTCCACAAAAGTCTTCTTCACACCAGCCAGCTTCCACGTGGCGACATTCAGCAGTCTCCAGGACACACTGCCGCAAACATTACCGTCATCTCCTCTCCCACACCCGCTCCCCTCATACTCGTGATATGATAGTCAAAGGGTGCTGGAAGAATGTTTAAAGACGCGCCGAAGACAAAAAAGGCTCCAGGCTTCTTCGGACTGTCACCGCTGAGCAGCTTCTAGCAGCTTCAGAAAATTTCCACGCTCAGCATTTCTTCACAGAAGAAAACTCCCTGTTTTCATGGTCGGTGGAACCTGGAGAGACAAAACATGCAGTGAGACGGTGTAAAAGGAGCAGAGGGTGCCTTTGTCATCATGTGATCATATGATTGGGGGTTATTAATCAGCTCCGTGGAGCTATTTTTAGCACAGCCAGTAAATGCGGTGAGGGGGCTGAACACGTACTCGCATCCCATGGTCCCTCTGGGTCACTGTTACAACTCACAACAAGGACCCCTGCTTTCCAGACAAGCTTAGCCAAGGACACCTTGGCATTTTATCATTTCTCTCTGCTCAGCAGCACGAGCTCTCCAGAGGACAGCATCCTTACAGTACACCCCCACCCTTTTTAAAGCACTCCCATCTATCTTTAGCTCCTCTGTGTTCTCTGGATGAGCAAGGAGAGCTAAATATAGACCACGGCTGGCCAGAATAGAAAACATGCAATCCCAAACACATACACACAGACATATGCTTGTGAATACTGACCTCGTTAGGTGTTTGCTTGAGGCGTGCACTTCCATCTCGGTGCTTTTAAATTCGTTCAGCTCTTTTCGGATTGCAGCCTGTGGGGGAGAGGAAAAAAAAACAAGCATTAGTGCATCCCTAAGTACTTCCCGAGCCATTGGGGTGCTGCAACCTTTGAACGCTAAAAGTGACAGCAGGAGGAAGAGAGAATATAATCAGCCTAAAAATAAAAAAATAAACTAAAGGGAACAGGGGGATTTGGTGAGATAAGCTGATGACAGCAACGTGATGCATCATGCTCGGTGAGCAATAGGTCATAGAATTTTGGGGGATTTTGTTATCAGTCTGACCTAAATATTGAACTCATTTTAGGTGATAAGTGCTGACGTGTGTGGCTGGTATATGAAAAGGTTTCTTCACTGTCACACAGCATTTGTCCATACAAACACACATACCTTGTCTGCTGCTGAGAGCCGAGTCCAGGGTTTGTCTGCTCTCCTGTCATAGTCCTGAGCTTTGGCAACCTCCACGTAGTCACTGAAGCGGATCAGAATCTTTCTGTCTCGTAGTTCATCTACTGTGGGTCGCTGGTTGAGCTGGAACACACAAGAAGATGGACAGACATTCAATTTGATGTTACTGCCGTGCAGTGTGAATGAGTCAGAGTCTGCCATGTGCTGTGTGTTTGTTAGTTTTGGTGTTAGTCTCATGTAAATACCTGGGAAAATACTCAATCACACAATATTGTACCTTTCTGTTTAGCCGCTGTTTGATCTCCCTCCTCTCCTCTTGCTCTGTCTGGTCGTTTCTCTCTGGGGGGGGAAAAAAAGAAGATAGCCAAATTTTAAAAAATCATATTATACAGGCATATTTAAAAAAATAAATACATAAAAAACAATAACTGAAAATATAAATAATTAGGGAGCATCTTCAAACAGTAATGTAATACATTTGTGAACATATATAAGCCTGAGCAGGTTTATCCTGCTTTAAATCTCTGTACAAATTCACTTCCCACCAGCTTTCACAGTGAAGAGAAGGAAAGTGCACTCATGCGTCCTTTTGCTCCTGAATAATGAACCACACTGGACAATCCGTGCTATTATTGTTATTATTATAAGTGTTGTTTGTTTTCTTTTTTTACACATATATGGAGCTACAATATAGAATTGAGGTAGTTTGGAAACATGATTGAACTTACGTTTCAAGATGTTCCGACTCTCCAGCTCCTCCACATTCGGTCTCTGGCTCAGCCTCCTGCGGAGAAACACCAAAACCACGTTTTGAACCATTTTTGACTCCAGCTGTCTGTCCCCTGTCCTCTTTATCCTCTTTAAACCGGCTGTAGTTTCTTCACTGTGCGCGTTCTCGAGAGGAATCCCCTATGTCTCCATCTCGCATCCAAACCGCGGCTGTGCTGCTTGGGCAGAGGCGCTCCCCACATCTGGAATAACCGATGAAGAGCCAAATTCTCTCTCTGTTTTGAGAATTCTCCACCAAAATTTATTTCCCGTTTTCGAGATGCTGCATCTCAGGTGCAGCTGACGTGTTGCGATCAGCAGCTCAGGCACTCCTCTCTACTATCCGCCTCAGACTACAGGCGCTTTTCAACTGGGTCGTGATGAGCTGCTGGGGTGCGACTCCCCTTGTTTCCCTGGTTACTGCATGCATAATTTGTAGTGGGAGGAGCTTGATGGGCTCCCACTCACGGCATCCCCAACCTCCTCCTGATGTGCACTGGGCTACTGGCACAGTCATTCTACCCACGTTGCACCAGCTCATTTTATTTTTAGTCACGTATAACACAGTTGTTGTTTTTTAAGGGAGGAAAATAACTCTTTCATTTCAAACAGGGGATAAAATATTCAAATACCAAAGCTTATCTTACGTTTAATACAATTCCAATATGCTCTTTATTTGTTGACTAAGTTTAAACATTCATATCACACTTTGTACATTTATTTCAAGCTGTCTCTTCACCATCAAAGCGTCCTAAAGGTCTTTTAGAATCTAATGTATTCCCGGAGTGCTGTGTGCGTGTGAACTATTCATACTTTGTCTAAATTATAAATGTGAGCTGCACAACAGGACTCGGCTCCAGACAGCATGTGGCACACCCCACTGCACACCTCCAGAGGTTGAAAGGACAGAGAGGGCAGAATGCCACCACACAGCAGGACTCTCTTTATCCCCTTTACCCCAAGATAATATTGGACACTTTATAGTTCTGTCCTGTAAAGGATCAAAGTTAGGTCACGACACCCACAAAGCAGGCGGACCAATGTGGGTACCCACTGGGTAGATGGGCATTTAGGTGTGGGACTAAAAACCACAACTGATACCGCCATTTAAATAGAAATAAGTACCAGTACTGGACTGAGTGTCATGTAATGAATCCGTGTCTTCGATTTGTTCTCTACATCTCTTCTACATCAGTGAAGCAACATTGGCTGAGGAAAGAAAGCTGGCTGCACAGAAGCTAAATCACACTTGTACATATCTGTACACTAATGAAGCCAGCTCACAATCTGTGTTAATTAACACATGCATGACTACATCCAGCAACAGCATGAGGAATAATTCAACAGTTTGACTCCTCTTCTGAGAAACATAAAAATAGTTGGAAGTTGTCAGAACACTTTCATCCATTTTCAATTTTTGCATCTTCTTTCTCTGTCTTGGATAAAATAAAATAAAAAGTGGAACCCTTTAGTAGTTTTGAATCAAATCAGACATGTTTCATGCCACTACTGTCAAATCTGATGAGGTGTGGAACAGCCCAACACGACCACTCCTTGTCTTCACGACTCTCTGCAAAACAAACCAAGAGACAAAGTGTTCCACAGCTCTTACAGTATTACACTTTAAACAGATGAAACTGAAAATCACTTCCAAAGCCCCAGTGAATACGACCATCTACCGTATTATTGACCTGGTCGCTGAGTTGCTTAGCAACAACACTTGGTATCTTTGAGAGAAAAGAGTCCTCCCACAGAAATTCTCAATTCTCCCTAGCAACACACTAATGGAGATTTCACCATTACACACAGCGCTGTATGTGCTTTGAGAGTCTGTGGCTATTTTTAGAAACAGACCCCCGTCTCTTTTTTTCACCGTCTTTGTCCGCAAGCTGAATAAAGCAGAGATCACTGTCAATATTAAACGCTATTTCAATAAGAAAGTCAGAGTCACTTCTTTGTGAGCCAGATGAGTCACATATTACTCTGTGCCACTCGCAGGAGATAGAAGATGCTTTTTTTAAATACAAGTATAATATATTACTATGAGACTACACATTGGCTTTTTGTGCCAGTTTCTCACCCACTGCTCTCTACATCCGGGTTTAATTGCTGAAATAGAGAGTTTGAGAGGTATCCCCCGAATATCATGATGACGCATTAACGCCTGTTGGCAAAAAGGTTTCCATTTGCTACTCAGGATGTTCTGAGAGTTAGAATAGGAAGTGTAACCATGCCAGCCAACGGAAGAATGAAAAATTATAACAAAAGAAAAAAAACTAGGAGTGGGTGGCAGAGGCTTCCAGTCTTTTATATCAGCTGCCAACTGCACAAGAAGACAAAATTGGCCATTCAAAGCTTTCTTCCTTTTTCAAATACAGTAGCGGACCCCCTTCTGTCCCCCCCTCCCCATATTATTTCTGCTGATATAACTCCCCGACAGCACATTTGTGGAAAAGAGGGGAGTGCATGGGGAGATGCATTATTGAACAGTGTCAGCAGCTAAGATTAGAAACAGCAGAGTGTGGCTGCAGAACAAGTGCCAGGCGGGGAGTCTATCTAAAGATAGAAAGGTCATCTATCACTGACACAATGGACAGACAAGGTGTCACTATCCACCATAAGTCCTGATGGCATTTTATGCCTGATCGGCAGCATATGTAACAGTAGGTTTTCATTTTCAGGTTCAGATTGAATCTATAGTGGGAGTCACTCGGAGAAATCCAGAGGAGTGTGTGATGGATTGTTTTGTCATTCACTATGAATTCTCAGGGGGAATGAGCCGCCCCCCATCCCCTTTCTTCACCATTCTGAGCTATATTTAGCCAGGATTTCTTCCTAAAATGGTGCAGCTTGACTTCAATTTATTCATATACTGCACTGTTGGATGAAAAGGCTTTTTTTTCTTGCCAAGTGTAGGTGAAGGAATAATATTTAAATAACTTATTTAGAGCCTTGGGCTTTTACAGATTATAGCTGTGATAATACCTCAGAACAAATCAAAACAGCAAACTGGAACAGCTGTCTTTTTATGAAGCCTTCTACATTTTACACAGTCTCTAAAATCATGGAGCAAGGCAAAGGTAATTTTCCAGCAGCGTCAGCATGAAGCACACATAAAGCTGAGCTCATTAGTCTGTCCTTGTAGAGACATTTAAACAGATATAAATCAAAACAGAGTAAATCGGTTGAACCCAGTGCTAGTGCAGAACTAGGTTTTTATATAACAAGCAGCTTTTCTCGCCTCTGTGCTACAAGTGGAACGCTCCATCCTCACCTTTACATAAGCTGTTTGCTCGTGAACCTCTGAACACCTTTTCTCAAGTAACAATAAAGATGTGTTCTTCCAGTTAATCTAAGAATAGATCAGGGAGGCAGTATTCTTAGTTGTCTCACAGACAGACGATAGATCTTGTTTTCGAGAAAGTGTGGGTGGTGCTCTGTGCTCGGTCGTGTTATTGCACAGCAAGTTATGTAACTCTGTGGTGTGCCCCGGTTTGATACTCTGGTGTTAAAATACCCGGGTCTTGTGACACATTCACACACGAGACCGCTTATGTCAGTCTCTGGACACTACGTTTCTCAGTTGTATTAGAAAATCCAGGTTTATTAACGTCCTGACAGAGGAACACAGATGCATCTGTCTGTACTTGTTGCACTACAGAAACCTAGATTGTTCTTTTGAAAGCATCCACAAGTTTCCTCATCACGTGTGTTTTTTTGTGCCAAATGATTTCTGGGGCATGAATAGATATACCATTTCTCCACATTAGGGAATCTTCTCAGTGGTAGTTAAAATGATTAAGTGCTGTGCTGGAATATAATAGAGACGCTTCACAGCCTTGAGTAAAAAGTATTATACGGAGACAGTCTCCTCTGAGCAGTAGCAGATTACACAACATAAATCAAGTCTGTGCAAAACAACAACATAATCCGCTTAGATCTGATTTTTTATCTCACCTCCTCTTACTGTAGGGTGTTATGTCACTGAAGCAATTAAGCATATAGGTTTACCCAGCCAAAATCAATTGTCCAAAGCTGTCATGGGTGCAGGTTTCCATTGTTGCAACAAGATTACCACAGAAACCACTAACTAACTGCAGAGTCATATTAAGGGATTGTAGCTAAAAAGGTATACAGTGTGATTAAAACATTCCATGTCTATCACAAGACGAAATACATTTTAAAACCTGGTGTTCAACAATGATCATGGAAAGGTTTAATTAATTAATCAACAAATACATCACTAACATGGCAGAGACACAGATAGAAATGTAGTGAAGATTTCATTTCTTACTTGGCAAGTTTCATTTCGATCTGCTGGCGAATTTCCTGTCGTTCCTGGTCGCTTCTTGCTGGGAAGATATTCCTGTCCTCCAACTCCTGCTTGCTGGGCCTGTTTCGTAGTTTGACAGCAAGCAACTCCTTCCTTAGCCTGCGAGGAAGTGTACCTGCAAGCACGCATTATCACACAGGAAATTCTAACTTATTATCATCCAATGTACAATCAAAATATATACTTAAAATCATAGTGTTAATGAATGAAGCCTTCCAGTCCTTCATTGATACCAAATGTCAATGACCACTTCACCCTCATTTTTGCTCTCTACTGCAGCTAATTGGATTTGAAATGAAACAATGACTCTGAGGGTAAAAAGCCAACTCTCAACTTTAAGGGTGTTTGTGAGTGTTCAGAGTGTGGCGGCTCTGGCTGTCCTACTACCATCAGCTCACAGCTAATCCAAAAATGGGCAAAGACATGGAGCGTGGGTGCAGCTGAGAAAAGCTGAATGAAGCCGTCTGTGACAACACCCACCTGCCACTCAGAGTGACCAAGAAGAGAAGAGTTAAATCTGGGGCACCTGGACTTGGTTGAATATCTGCTTCTTCTGAAGAAGAAGCCTCTTGGATGAGAGCTGAAACGTCTTCAAAGATCTACAGCCAAGTCCAGTTGCCTCAGATTGAACTCTTCTCAAAGAAAGATGAACTGGACGACTGAGAATGACTTCAGGCTGTAAACATGTTAACTTCTGCTGTGGAGTTGTGCATTTTAATATGGGGCTTATGGAAACTGACTTGCTTTTGCAGCCAACCCTTAAGTGGCTGCAGTTTTTGGCACTTGTGCATTAATTTCACAGTCTCAGAGGATGCCGCTTGGTCACTATGATCAACACTTTTCACATTACACATACTTATTTGACCCATTATTAATATAAAGGATATAAGGATAGGAGTACTGGTCTCTAGGGTTCAAAGTAAACTATAATTAACATGCTGGCAGTGACAGTTAATTTCTAGACCATGCAATAAGTAGTACATTTCCTACAATGCTTTCCCAGTACAGATGTAAACACATTCAATAAATGTCAATGCTTTGTATCACGCATTGTAATTTATACTTGTAAGCTCTTCAACCTACCAGAGATGACGGATTCATTCCAGCCGTCTAAGTCGTTGGGGAGGCCTGAGGTGTTGGAGAAGCACTGGTCCAGCCGCACATTCTCCTTATTCTCCTCCGCCTCCTTCTTTGGCCAGTCGGACCCTCCACCTCCCACACAGCCGCCCCCCAAAAATGATGTGTGTTGATTTTCGGAGCTGCAGGAGCGAGAGAGCCGTCCGTCAGAACACCACAGGCGCGGGGGTGAGCCCTGCTCACACCCTTCGTGGACACTGAGGGGACACAGAGAGATGGAAAAATTAATGTTGATAGCAGTGGGAGGAGTTTGGAATAACATCTGGAATTTAAATATAGAAGCTTTAAAGGCTGTCACTCTATAAAGCAACACTTAATGTATTGTAACTATTGGGAGATTCCTGAGCAAGCTTCAAAATTAATAAAATCCTTTCATCAAAGCCAGCATGATCTTTAACACCAGTAAGACAACAAACAAAGCAACATATTTGCTTTCACAGTCCCAGTATGTCGGCGTGAGGAAGCTTTTATAAACAGATGTGTGGAGTCAACCTGAGGACTTACCTCTCCTGTCTGTTCTTGGAAGCGAAGGCTCTCTGCAGTTCCTCCATAATGCAGCTAGGGGGCATGGGAGGGTGCATCATATTGCCTAAATGTGGGGACCCTGAGGAGTTGGCCAGGGGCCCTCGTAGCGGTATGGTCATTGAAGACATACTTTCTGTGGCCCTGGGTGGAGGCTCCTTGGGGAGGTAGGAGTTGGGCAAGTGAGTGGGGAGTGATACAGGGCCTGAATCTGAAAGAGAGGCGTGAGCAGATAAACATTGGTGGATAATTAACAGAATCTCTCTTTTTTTCATATTCAGTCATCTGGGCTAGAGTTTATCTTAAAACACTGAGCTGAAGTTTGGGAAATAGATTTATATTTGCACTTAAGGGAATTCAGACTCTCCAGTACACTTGACTTGCACAGCTGTTTAATATGAGAGGGAATTTGAACATCTGGAGGAAAAATATGAGCACAGGAAAAACTCCACAAGTTTTCTTGCAAAGAAATTAGAGAGCAAACTTTGCCATCTGCAGTGTATCTACAGTGTGTGTGTTCCATTAAATCGCTAGAGATTGTGGAGCTACCTTGGTAGTTACACATGCGTGTGTGAGTTCGTTCTGCTTTCAAACAAGGTATCAGTATGAAATTTAGGATTTGTCTAACTACAGAACTAAAAGAATAAATGACTTGTCGTAGAAACATGCTGAGCTACCATGAAACACCACAGCAGTTTCAATACATCTCTGCATATAGGCTCATAAATTCTCTGGAACTCTACATGGAGGGATAAACACTATTCTAAACACTCTAAAAGATACTACCTCATCTAAATATTCAGCATCAGTGGAAAGTAACTAAGTACATTGGTACTTGTACTTTGCTTGAGTGCCACTTCATATTTTTAATCCACAATGTTTCAGAAAATATTGTACTGTTTACTTTCTAGTTATTTCAGATTAAGATGTGACATTGAAAAACATGATAACTTTGTTAAACAGATCACATTGTAAATCATTACAGTAGTGTTTCCCAACTTTTTAGAATATAACAGTATCTTGTAGATGGGGCTGCCTATTATGTTTCAGATGTCTATGAGATGGTGGCAGCAACTATACCTTTCTCCTCTAAACTTCTCATTTCATTTAAATTATAGTTTGAGACCCAACGTGGTAAAAATAGAAAATATTTCACATAAAAAGCAAATATTAGAGAAGTGTCTATAAAGGGAACACAGTGTTATGAAACAGAACTTTGTTGTTTATTTCCTCTCCCATTAATCATCTCACAAATCAGATTTATTTCAGCAATCTCCAGATTTGAAACTACTTAAGTGTATAGTTAAAGCAGCAGTAACAATAAAATGTTGGTCATTCATTGAGCAGTATCAACAACAATAATAATATATAAAAATGTATTAGTCACAGGGGTGAACACGCTTACCTGAAGTACATATCGCTCATATTTAGTTTTATTACTGTATAGAGAGGTGTGTTATTTTTCTCCATTCATTTATTCATTTTTTTCTTCATTTTTCAACCATCTCTAGTCCAAAGTGAGCAAAAACAGGTTTTACACAGCCGCATTTACTGTACATGTGATACAAGTGATCTTTCCTCTTCTCAGCACTCACCATCTCCAGTACTCAGCTGGGACAAAAGTTTTGGAGGTACTTGTGGTGGGGAAGTTCCTGGAGGAATCTCCTCCTCTGGTCTGTCTTCCATCTGCTCTCCCACATCCTGCAGCCCCTCAGGTAAATCCCCGGCAGGATGCACCTCCTCGCCTCCGTCCTCCTCCGGTAGTGGTACGTTCTCTTCCACCCGTTCACAGTCCTGGAGAGGGGCAGCTACTGGAGGACACAAAAAATTGAAAACAAAGCAAAAGTTTTTGCAGTACAAAATACAAATATAAAGCCAGTATGGAAACGATGACAGCTGTTTGGAACAGCTTGTAGAAGACTGTTTTGAAGATCAGGGCAGTTCAACACAGTCAGCTAACTCATAACTGAGTGGTTCTGCTGATGTCCAACCATACTGAAATGTACTGTATCATACTGGTTTTCTACATGCAAATATACATATTGTAGACCTCTTATAGCGGATGACACTGGAAGCAAATAACGTTATTACATTGTCTTTGCTGCCCCCTAATGGTTATTCATGTCTAGAGGATCGAATCAACCTTACTTCTCAGTTTCATCTGTTCCATAGCTTTGTGGTTAGTGTGAAAAATGTACACAATTCTTTTTTCTTTTTTTTTGTCAACCTTTGATGAAAAAAAAATCATTCAGTTTGGTTTCAAGCATTTTATCAAATTAATCACAGCAATCTTATACCGTCTCATATTGATCTACTATAAAGCTGAGGAAAAGACACCCAGCCACTTTACAAATCAATTTTTCCCTCATCTGTTACTTTTGTGGCTCCATAACGTCCATTGATTAGTTGCCTCTGTGTACGATGAGGGATTGTCCTACCTGGAGGGGGATGCTCTTCCTCAGGACCAAGGTATTCCACACTGCTAACTGTGAGGTTTGGGTGCAAAGGTCCCCCGAATCCTCCAAGCAGGACTGCACCATCTGAGCAGCAGCCCTGGGTGGGAGAGCTTGGGTCGTGGCATAGAAGACCGCTGGATAATGCTACATCTGCGAGAGGATAAGAGGTGGAGAAGGTTATGTAGCTGCCAGGATTTCGGTGTTGTAGATATACAAATGTTATCTCTTTCTTTCTTCATTTCTACTACTGATGAATTGAGGTGACAGGTTACAATTAAAAGTCATTTTGAGACTTTTCCTTGATTCCTGGTGGAGCAGGTGTATATGTGAGTAGAGTTAGAGCAGCTAGTGGAGGGATGCACTGAGAAACACTGCAACAGACCTCTGATGTGAATAACTGTCCCCATTTCCCTAAGTGACTTTTACTCTTTATGTCACCTTGATTCAATGGCACTCTCCATTACAGCAAGAGTATCACATTTAGCCTTGTGTTCAGCAAATATAGTGCTAGACATTCTGTAGCATCTTGCTATGCTCACTTTTAACACAAGTGACTGAGCAAAAAGTCAATATTACTGTTGCAGTGAAAATGAGTGCATCATGTTATCATAATGATAATCAGATGTCCAAATTAATGTTTGGAAAGAAACTGAAATTAAAGATTAAGAAATTGAGTTTTGTTTAACAGCATTCTCTCTCATGTGTTACTGTTACATTTGAATCACAGAGCGACATTTTCCAAGAAAAAAAAAAAAAATACTAGGCAATGTTTGAGAAACCCCAGAAGGTCTTTTTACAAAGTGCTTCCTGCTTTTCTGACAGTATTTCCAGAATCCTCAAAGACTTATTTCCACCATCTGGCTGAAACGATATCCTGTCTGCTGCACAATGAAATTTGTGTTTTAAATCTGTTTCCCAAGTGTCTCCTAATACAAACAAAGACGGTAGCCAGAAATGACATGTCTTTGCTCCGTTTTTTTTGCTATCACTTAAATTTGTCTGTGTTAGATTTTCAAACTGAATAGCATTCAAATTTTTCTTGTGTTTTACAAAAAGAACAAACAGAATATTCTTCTTCTGAGGATTGTGGACAATCTTCAGTTTTTTTTTGTTGGTTTTTTTGGGAAATGGTGTTCAGCTCTCTGACTCAGATGTGATGATAATAGAGAAACAGACTGTCTGAGAAACCATTTCAGCAGCACGGAAATTAAAAAACAGTGCTAAATCAGCAAGCACTGTTTATTGTTTATCAAATAAAATTGTGTGCTGCACATCTCAGTGGCTTCAACAAAGTAAAGATGTATAAAACTCTCTGGTGTCATTATAAATTGATGAGGACTGACTTAATATAAACAAACACTTTTTCACCCACATCCTCTTGTTATCTTGTCCTAACCTAATTCATTTGAATGTGTGTGCATCTGTTAGTGAACTTGAATGTCCCTTTACCATCCCTTGACCCTCCGTCCACCCACCAATCCTGCATTGTACCTGTGGAGCTCTGCTTGAGCTTCTCATTTTTCTTTTTCCTCCACTTCCAGGGCTTGAAGATGCGCCCCAGGGTGGCCAGCTTGCTGTTACGTCGGATGGGTGGAGTGTGGACCCCAGTCACCAGGCAACCGGTCCTAAGCACCCTCTGCTGGTCCACCAACTCTACTACAGCGACAGAGGAAATGGTAAAAGAAGCCCAGAGAAGGGTCGAGAGTTGTTACAGCAGGATGAAATGGGTTAAGGATAGAGTGGGTGGGTGGGGGGTGGCAGGCAAGTGTGTGTTGCAGTATGGAGGTGAGGAGGGAGGGAAGAAGAAAAAAAAAAACACCAAACGTGCAAAAGTAGGTGAGAGGAAAAAGAATGAGGGAGAGAGAGAAACCAGAGCACAATTAGTATGCTCACCTTACTGAATAAACCATGATGGACTCCAAGTGCTGTGAACAGATTGAATTAGAAAGACTAATTTGATTCAGGCACACTCCCTCACGGCTGTTATTTCCCTGCGAATCCCCTCCCACCGAGCCATACGTCATGTATCAAAATAAATAACTCTTACAATCCAAATTTGGAGGGAACATAAGAGCACACAGACACAGACAGACTACAAACGATGCATTTCCCCGGAGAACAACAGGTGTGCCAGCCCTTGCTGCTTTCCCAGAAACAGCATTAGACCTGGCTGCCTGGTGAAACAAGGACGATTGTTTCATTGTGTAAGCCTTCCTTTTTTTATTTTTTTTATCTTATACTGCTCCTCTGCTACATGTATGTGTTCTCTGTCCAAGCTCCCACAGGACGCATCTCTGAAGGGATCAGTGTTTTTAGGAAGTGCAAATACCTCTGCAAGATGTTCCATAATGCCACAAAACAGACAAAACATGGTTAGCATGCAGTGTATTTTTCTTTTTCCATCCCAAAAAGCCACAACGATTTGGGTGTGTTCATGTCCTCTTAGGTGCAGGGAATATTTGAACCACATGTGCTCATGTGCTTATGTTCTACATGCAGACAGAGTGATTTGTTCTGGATCACACTGAATGCCCACAAAGTGCATGCTGATCTTCCAGGGGTCGACGTAAAATAATAAAAATTCACACAGAAATGCACTTAACGCTCATGAAGTGAGTAAGTGAGCTGATTTTGCGAATGAAAGGGTTAACAATAAAATTGATTTAAATCAAACAAACAATTAATGTGAAACAATGAATGTGAAAAAAAAGATTTAGAACAGATTTAGCTGCATATAATTAAATTAAACAGTAGGCAGCAATCTATGACGAGTGCAGATTAGTTTAATTAACTATAATAATAAATGAGCTGTCACATCCACTGTGCTGCCATCCCTGCACAGTCTTTTTTTCCTCTGTAAAATAAAGTTGTATTTCAATGAATAATGGCTGTGACTCATATCAGGCACATGTATCAGGGTCTACAGATACATTGCTGCTGGGTTGCCCACATGTGCTCACACATGGCACCAAGAAAGAGGAAACGCACAATAAATTCCACGTATTTAAGAGCTACATACGTCAGTGTGACACAAACGCAGTGACATGTGCCTTCAGGAGGCTGATATCTTTGTTCAAATATTCAGCTGAGGAGGAGGCAAGGATTTGTGATGGGGGAGGATAGGGAGAGAAGGGGAGGGTGTTGGGGAGAGTGGCTTAGGGTGTGATATGGAGTACAGTGATGGAGGAGGGATGATACAGCTGACTCCCTTTCATGCTTTTTATGCAGCCCCTTGCTACTTCCCTGAAACACATGGGTATGGAGTAGAAAGAGGATGGTGGTAGTGATTAGGGGAGGAGAGGAGAGAAGAACAGAAGAGGAGAGGAGGAGGAAACAAGGGAAGGAGATGAAAAGGGAGAGAAGAAACAAGGACAGGGAGAGGAAAGAAAATGAAGGATGATAGCAGAAAGGAAAAGTGAAAGAGAAGCAGGAAAGAAGAGCAGGGAGAGAAGAGGAAAGAGAGGGTAATGGCAAGAACAAAGTGGAAGGGAGAAAGAAGGTGATGAGAGGAAAGCAAAAAGAACAAAAAGGATAAAAGGAAAAGTAACTGCAAGACAGAAACCAAAGGGAGTAGTAAAGGAGGATAGATGAGATGAAAGCAGGTCATTTCCAGCTTGGTGTTTGACCGTAAAAAGTTCCAGGAAACAGGTCAGTTAACCAAGCACACCCGTCTCACCATGTCATAATCACTTCTGTCACACATGCAGCGTGGCAGACGTGGCGTCACACGCAGAATCCAGGTCAAGCTTGAAGGAAACGCACCCAGTCGCGCAGAGAAGAAGAAGAAGAAGGGGAAAAAAAGCTTAAGAGAAGGAGAGGGGGAGTAGGAGGGGTAGCAGCGTTGTGTTTGTGTGTGTGTGCGTGTGTGTGTGTGTGGAGAGAGCGGGGGAAAAGGAGGTGGGGTCAGGCCCGCTGCTGTTGCCATGGCGACCACATCCAGATGCTGCCGCAGCAGTGGTAGCCAGCGGGAGGAGCGAGCCAGTCTGTAGCTTAGAGGAGAGGAGGAGAGCAGAGGAGCCTCCTACACAGACACTGCCTGCCACATCTAAAGCCAGTGGCAGCACCCAGTGCATTGTGGGTAGGAGGGTGAAGCCACATGGAGGACGAGAGCTGTCTGCATTTTGAAAGAGGGGAAGGAGATGGGAGGGGGGAGGAGGAGGAGAGAAGGGGGATTCCAGGGAGAAGAGGCGAGAAGGAGAGATGGGAGGGGGCTGTTGCTATACGGAAGAGCTTGCAGGAGAATCTGGGCTCGTCCAATCATGGTGCAGCTATTTATAATGCATATCAAGTAACTCTTCATTTTTCATAGAAGGGTGGTTGTTCAGAGAAAAATGACAGGAGTCTGGGCAGAGCACAGGAATTAAGTGAAAACACATGCATGTGCATGGAGATTATAAGGATGTATCAAAATGTGTGTCAGATAAGCATGAATGGACTACATGCACCATGTGGCCACGATGTGTGATTCTAATTAATATGCTAATGCTAAATAGGATTTATTAAATCCATGTGTCATGCTGATGCAGTGGACCAATTGTCTGTTTGCTGTACGCTCACAGTCCTCTCCAACACAAGTCTGCACACACTGTAATTCCAATCAGGTGATGCTGGCACGGCTTTACACAAGATAAAAGATTAAACTCCAAACAGAAAGCATAATATAATACATATAATACCTCAGGAATGCAGGCGAATGTAACCTTTGAATGCTGCACTCTATACTGCATTAGTGCAGAACAGAAGAAATGATTTAGCACTGGAATAAAGTGGGCAATATGATAATGTGACTTGGCAAGAAAACTACAACAGAGAGTCTAAGTGTGCCACCAGGGACCACACCCCACTTAACCAGCTTGTCAGCACATTTGGGAACACAAGATCTCTCTCCCCACATGTGCACAATGAGCACATCCCCCTCTCCAAGTGTCTAAGGTGAGCTAACCAACAGGATGAAGTGTGAATGTGATAGGTAACTTTTTTAAAAAAGTGCTTTGTCAGTGATGAAGTGCCAATTTTTCTGCTCCATTGCGACACCACAAAAGCAAAGAATGTGACTGAGAAATGAATACAACTGAATCTGTCTGTGACCTTTTCAGATTTTACAATGAATGGGATTCACTCTGAGGGGTAGGATAATATCAACGGCATAGTTTCAGCAATGAGGTTGTATGAGGCAAAGCATTGCTGAATCACCTAGTAGACTGATCTAATAACTAGGTTTGTGTTTTTAAAGCTCTCTCTCTCTCTCAGTAGTATTAAAAGACATCTCCGGTATTAATCTAGTAGTCCACTGGGACTTGTGTTTTTGCACCATTCGCCTGCATTACAGGTACAACATTTAAGCAGGTGTTTAAACCTCCTAAACACAATTAGCCCCTCAGATATCTGGAAAAAAAGTTGAAAAGGTCTGTCAAGTGAGTGTCAAGTGTCCTTCACGTTACAGTACATTTACAACTGTAGAGATTACAGTACAGTTTTATTGTTATTGATCTGATGGCTCAGACAGACAATGTTAAGAAATTCTCCTAATCGGTTAATTATTACAGTACACTGCCGATAGGTTTTGTACATTCATGGTCCCCAGAATCAAGTGGTCAAGTCATTAGTATAACCGTTAATTACTTTGTGATGCTTTGACGATTCTTCTAGAGCCACCACAGCTAAAGTTTTCTCTAATTTCAACATCTACCTAATGGATTGGCAAAGTTTTTGTATAGACATTCATGGTTCCCAGAGGATGCCTTCTAATGATTTTGGTGATCCCCTGACTTCCTCTAGCGCCGCCAAAAAATGTTTTCCTTTTTTGAGGAACACTGTTGGATGGATTTCCATCATTTGGTTCAGACATTCATGCCCCCCTCAGGATGAACTATAATAAGTTTGGTGATCATTTTCTTTTAGCACCATTATGAGGCCTTTATTAGTCCAATGCTAAAATGCATAAGCACCGTGCTATGCTAACCCCAATGCAACCTTTCCTGTTAAATAAATTGATAAAGAACTTCCATCATCTCTGCAGGCCCCATCGAGCCTCAGCTCCTCGCTCCAGTCACCCTGCTCCTTTCACCCAGGCAACTGACAATGTGCCCTTGAATGGACCACCTCCTTACCCACTGCCACGCCAGCTAACCTCCTCATTTTACCCCCCTGGCTTTACAACTGTGCTGCCATCTGTCTGTAGCCTTGCTGCCTCGGGGGCCCGGCCACAGTCAGGGCACACAGCTAATGACTCGCAGGGAGAGAATGAGGAGCAGAAGGGCTAAACAATGTAAAATTAAAAGAGATCAAGAATGGTTGTGGTCAAGTATAGAGTAATTTATTAGAGGAAAAGCAGAGAGAATAATGAACCCCGTCACAAAGAACAAAGTCTTCCAAACAATGACATTAATAATACCTGAAAGCTTTGTCTCATAAAGATTTCTTTCTTCTATGAGATTCTTTTTTCACTCTTCTAAACCTTGTCCCAGGAAATCCCCCTTAGCACAAATTTGCATATCCAATCACCAATACTCATCCCATTGAACTGTGTTTCAACAATACATAAATAGTCCAATTACTAATGAGCAAAAGACCTTTTATCCCTTCAGGACAGTCTTATTATAAAATTCATATTGAACAGTTCTTCTATTCATTAAGCAGAGGACCATAACCACCACTGAGGACATTGAGGTCATGTCCTTGTTTCTCTGTTACCCCTGTTACTTGTTCATTTCCATCTTCCATACCACAATGCACTTCATTAAAAGGGGAAAGAATAATCTGTTTTTTAAAGGAAAATTAAAGTACATAGTCATAATAATCATTTTACAGCCGACCCTTAATTACATTATTAACATTAAAGGGAAAACAGCACATTGTATATCCTACTGAGCGGTCCATATTAACCCTAAACAAACCAAAACTAGTGGTGCTAAATGTGTGAAGATGACTTGTACTAACAGTTTGTTGTGTACTGTAACTTATTTGAGAACAATTTCTGGGGAAACAGGATAAGGCAACATGAGTCTACAAAGGTCAAGCACCAGATCATCAAAGTGATTACAGCCCAAGTGTGAAACTCCAGTGTGTGGGCTACTGGCATCAAGAGAGTGAAATGATGTCAGTGAGGCCAGCAACCAATAGGAAATGCCTGAGGCCCTTGTTTGTTACCATATGTTGGTGTTGCGCATGAGGACTAGTGGGTGGCTTCATGTGTAAGCCTTTGCTGCAGCATCAAAAGAGAGAACTAAGAATCTAGTTCATTCTTTCTGATGAAAAGCTGTTTCTCTTTTTTCACTCGCCAGCTTCGATTTTCACTTGGTGAGAGATGTTGGGAGGAAGGTTTTTTTCTGACAATGTTAGATGTTATGTTGCATAATGTAATATTCTTAAACAATAAAATAATAATAATAATAATAATAAGTGAGTAATGATTTAAACACTGAGGTTAGTTTACTTACAGTAGTTTTATTCAGTCGGTGTATTTTGTGGCTATAGAACATTTGTCAAGTCTGAAAAAAATAATATGATGCCATCAGGGTTAATGGTTTCAGCTTGGAGACATCAAACTTTTATTGGAAAGGCTTTGTTACAAACTGGGGGCATGGCATTTAAGAGTGCTTTTGGAGCTTGACTCATACTTGGGACTAATAGTCAGGACCTTCTGTTTCACAGTTGACCATCCTTTGTTAAAGTTATGTCTCTCATCATTTTGTTGACAGACATAACTCATAACTCACATCTGTTTGTGACTATTTAAAGACCCTTAAAACTTTCTTTTAAATTATGTTTTTCCTAACAATATTCATGATTAAATAAGCATTCAAAGTTTAAATCGGACAGATTTCATTAAAATATTGGAAAGATTCAAACCAGTGCAAGGAGTACAGACACAAACACACAAATACAGAAATCTGTAGAGTTAAGACTTATTAAAAATGTATGTTAAATTAACTCTAACAGGACTGAATAAAAGTTTAAGTTCAGGTTAGTTCAGCACTGGTTGTTGGCCTGGACAGTAATTGACCATTAATGTTAAAAATGGGTACCACTGCTTATACACCACTGCACACAATTCCTCAACACACACACACACACACACACAAATGTACACACACATGACACATTTACACACAGACACACCTCTGCGTTTCCACCAAAAAAAGATAGGCTATCTTTGACCAACTGTGAAAGCCTCACTGCAGCAATCACATCCACCCAGTGGGCCGAAAATGTTGCTGCTAAAAGTGCTTTTCCTGTCACCCACACAATAGGGCGAGCCTCCCAACAACAACCACCAGAAGAGGAAGAAGGCGCTGACTAGGCTACGTTCCCGTTAGAAATCTCTTCTTATTGCATCGAAAAGCTCCCTCCAATCAGGTAATGAAAGAATTCAAATTCACCCTTCGTACCTTGGGATGTTCCTGCAGTCTATCACATTGACACATCAAAGTGCAAGATTAATATTGACTCATTCAGCTCCTTTTATACCTTTTAAAAGTGCTGCTTGCAAAGAATTAGCCTCTTCACAGGGACGGTTTAATTATAAAATTACACTTTTAGATCTTGCTGTCTACAACGTTTTCAGGCTGGCTTGTGTTTACAAAGACTTTCCCGCCAACAAAAAGGTCACAGCTTCAATCCTGAAACAGCCAATATGTCCATCAACAGTTTTAAAAGTGTCCTTGAACAATATCCTGCACTCCCACTGACTCAGTCTTTTTCAATCCCTTGAGATAATAGCAAATGTAAGCCGTCATAGCTTCCTGGCAGCAGCTAGTAGTAGCTCTCTCTCTTCCCATCACCATTACCATCACCATCTGTAAACATACATGTCTCATTAATGCATGTCACTAACTAAACTTTTTATTTATTTATTTATCATGGCTGCTGCTGTGGTCCTGCATGACGTCCACTACATATATTATTACTGTCATTATTGCTACCATATCTCCATCACAGTTTATAGTTAGTTTATGATTTGCTGCCGCTGTGCATCTCTGTCTCTCTATCTCTTTCACAGGTTCCACTGCTACTGTAATCATTTTATCATTCATTGTGATTCATTGTCATTTTGTCAGTTATTGTAATTTTACAATATGTTTGTGTTGATTTGTTCTGTACACGTGACATCTATTGCACGTATGTCCGTCCTGGGAGAGGGACCCGTCCTCTGTGGCTCTTCCTGAGGTTTCTTTCACCTTTTTTCACTGTTAAAAGGGTTTTTTGTGGGCAAGTTTTTCCTCACTCGAACCGAGGGTCTAAGGACAGAGGGTGTCACTCCCTGTACAGATTGTAAAGCCCTCCGAGGCAAATGTACTATGTGACTTTGAGCTATACAAAATTTGATTTGATTTGATTTGATTTAGTACTCTCAAAGTTTATGCACAGGTGAGTTATCTGCAGGTCTTCAATGGGGCGTGGGTGTTTTCAGTCGAAGAGGCTAGTTATAGACTCCAGTATCAGGAGTCAGGTGGGTGAGCAATGGTGTGTAATTTGTTCCTTTTATTTCTGCTGATTTAGGTCAGTGCCTGAAACATTTGGCAAATTAAGGGAGAGCATAGGAGAGTAAATATTCACTGAACCCATATATGCAACTACATGAGTGCTTTTTTATGTCTAGACGTGATACAGAAGCCGACTGCTCAGTTCCATTGGGCTCCCATCGCTCTGCAGGGAGGAAAGCACATCATGGTCTCCAGGCAGGAAAAGACAATGGGAGCTGCACAGAGGAACAGCACAAACCATCACTATTAGCACTGTAATCTCCAAACAGGTTCCCTCTGCAAGGATGGAGCTAACATTTGGATTCCCTCAAGTGTACAGCAATGCGATCGTGGGACGGTTTGAGCCTATTAAAAACAACTTGATGTAACTGCACGAGCAGCAGCTGGAACTAGAACAGGGAGCCATAGTGTACAGTAGTGTGTGCAAAGCTGCTACTCCTCAGGGGAAACACAAAAGAGTAAAAATAGCATGACATTTTTCACCATGTTACTATCCGAAAAGCTTTTTTTATCGCATGTGTTGGACCTCAGATATATCACGCCTGGGTCAGGATGAACAGTGGCTCCTTTTGTGACGCAAGACAGTACAGACACGTGTCAGTGCTTAAAAAGGCCAGACGTTTCATGCATGGTCGTATTTGTCATTATAACCATGTAATCACCATGTCAATAGCCGTTTCATGCATATCATGGAAGACATATTGAGGACACGGGGTCAAACAAATGCTGCCTGCTGAATCTATTCACACCAGAGGTAGAAAATGGGATGTGTGTTAAAATGATACTCGTAGTAGTTAGAAATTTAAAGATTCCTGCTTGACTTTAGGCTGGATTTCATAAAGTAACATTAAGTAAAAAGCTCAATCAAAAACACCAACAAGTAGATCCAGATTAATATGACGAGCTAGATTCTGTGACGTTTGTCTGACTTGATGTGAAGAGAACAAAATGTTGCCATTTTGTAAATTGTTTTGGTCGGACTAGAGCGAAAATAGGTCACTCCTAAATTGTTTTGGTCTGAGTAGAGCGAAAATAAGTCACTCCTACTCCTCAGTGATATCCGTTGTGAGCTGTCTGAGACTGATGGAAGACAGAAAAACTGTCTACAAAAGATTTTGCCCACTTACACAAACACATTTGTGTGAATTGTGTGACCACACAAGCTTGCTTGCAGTCGCTCAGTGCCAGAGGGATGCTGCCGTGGTGAAAAAGACATTATCTGGTTGTCGAACAGGTTTGGACCATATGATGAATCAGTGTTGATGAAGAAGCTGCTAGAAGCCACTCACTCATCAATAATGACCACAGAGTCTGTATTACAGGCTTGGCCACAGCAGTTTTAATGGGATTGGATTGGGGCTTTTGGATTACATGGATGTATGGGATGATTAAATTAAATGGAATTTGTGCCTAGATTTGCACGGTATGCTTTCCTCATTAATGTGTCATTGGTGCAAAAGAGAGGGAAAAAAGCACTGGTTGAGCCGTAGTATCGGTGATCCAGGACAAATTCATCAGCACACAGGCCACGGCTCTGCTCAGCTCAGCCTGCTGTGATGCAAAGTCTGTTACTGTCCATGGTGCTGAAGCTCACTACTATAACACAACCAGAACTGGAGAGCCTCATCCACTATAGATAGTGTGTTCACCACAATAGAGCTTTAACTAAAAACTAATATTATTATTGATTCATTTCCTCTATGAATCAGTCAAAAATAGTGGAACAAAGTAAAAAATATTTCAATTCCCTGAGCCCAAGTTACCAAACTCTTACTTTGTCAGACCAACAGTTCAAAACTCAACTCAGTCTACAATAATCATAATAAAACAGAGAACAGCAGCTAGTCTAACACTGGTGAAGCCAGTTTAGCTTTGTTGCAAATGACAAATAATCGATCAATCAAAATAGCTGTTGCTCAAATTTCGGTTACTTTACTGATACATTATTCATCTACACCACAACTACAGTTATTATCATCCATATGTCATAAACTGTAATCCTAAATCTACTACTACTGCTGATTTTCTCTTTCTGGGTTTTGGACAAAACAAGTTATTTAAAAATCATCATCTCTGGGAAATACTGACGGGCATTTCTTTAGTCTCAAAAGATGAATATAGTGTTTTCTCAATGCAACATAATACATAAGTAGTATGTTTAAAGATGTATCTACCATCATGCATTGTGCAGACAGCAGGAAAGAGGTACATTTAGACGGCTGCCAGATGAAAGAAAGCTGACCATAGTAGTATTTGAAACTGATCTGAAATATTGTTTTTCTCTGACAAACTATGTAGTCCTCTACATGCAGCAGAATTCACTGTGTCGTGAGTAACGGATAGTAGATGTGTGATAGTAAATGATTTCAGACATAGTAAAAGTGATAGCGTGTGTACTACCTTTACTACCTTATTTGGCATTGGTCGATATTATGCACTTTTCCCTATAAAACAATAATTAAAATACAAATGGAGTGATTTTTAACACAGCCAAAGAACCTTCCACCCACTTTCCTCCAAGATATTTTCGCTTACACACAATCAGTCCAACAACACTATGAAAAGCTTCGATTCATTTCCTTCCTGTGATGGTATGCCTTCTAGTACAGTTATCTGATCTGGCTTTGTATTTAATTTACCATCTCCTGAGAGGCCCTGGCGGAGATGTTCAATAACACTGTAGTGTAAGTGCCTATCAAACAATCACTCCATTCATACCACTTTCTCTCAACTCTCTGTGGTGGTTTAAAGACTGTCAATCTGCCTCATCATGCCTCCTCTGCCTTAGGTACATGGGCTTTTTTTTTTCTCTCACTCCAGCTTTCATCTATGCTTCCTTCCTTCCTGTTCCCTACGTTTCTCTGTCCCAGACAGGAGCGTTTATCTGTGATAAACCCAGGACTCCCCTCTGCCCTCTTCATCTATCTCTGACTAAATCTGGCAGGTTTGTTACGAGAGAGGGACACTGTGGCTACAAACAGGTGAGAGGAAACAATACATCGATTTATGATTGTCTCTGTTTGTGACGGTGAGAGAGAGAGAGAAAGAAAGAGAGAGGGAGAGACACTGAGTGCTGCTGTGGATGTTACAAACATACTGACTGGAAGCTGTGGAAACAAGAGGACAGCCTTAATTAAAGCAGTTATAATCAATATTTCTTTGCCAGATCCAGTGTGCATGATTCTACTGTAATTACCCATAATTTCTCCTACACACTTGGAAGGGTAGGATGAGTCGAGTGGTTTTCAGTTGGTTCTAATGTAGCACAACTTCACTGCTGCGTGCCTCTAAATACTACACTTTGGAACTTTAACAATGAACCAATGAACTGAATGAAAGAAGAGTAGCCTCGAACGATATTTGAGTGGACAGAAATGCCACTCTGACTGACCACTAATGTTGAATTGTATCCGTTGGATGTAGGCAACTGTTTGCTAACAAGTTTGCAGTATCGGTTTCATAAGGAGATAATATGTCAGTGTTGGGTCACAACTCATTTCAGCTGCCCCCAAGTGGCCAAAACAATCATTTATTGTAGGTTTAACCAGTTTTCAGGGGGTGTAAATGTGGAAAAAAGAGGAAATAATCCAACATGAAGACATTCTGCAGAAAGAGAGATTAGGTTGTTAAGTCTCATTCCAATGTCGTCAAATAACAACACTTTTGGTTGTCTTGCTTACTGTGACTCGCTCCAAGCCACTTTATGTGTCTCCCATTCATGGTAACCCATTTTCTACTTTAAACACAGCCCTTCAGTAAAGAAATAACCTGTTCAATACAAGACACCAGTGCTAAAAATAATTATTCAATTAAATCAAGTAGTTTAGCGTCTTTTGTTTTGACATTTTGGTTTGTGGGTACTTGCCTGGATGAAAGAAATCAATCCATAAAAATCATGATAGAGTAGAAAGACAAACCCTAAGGTGTGGCTGTACAATTAGCCAATCAGCCAGGAGAGTAAATACCTAAGCAAAAAGGTCAAATCAGGAATTTAGTATTCTTGGTTTAACTATATGACTTAAAGGTCTATATGGGATCCATGGAAAAACTGGCCTGGTAATGGAGCTTCCCAAATCAGACCCACACAGCCACTACCTCTTTGTTAATGGTCTCTTATAGACCATCCATCATCTCACTGTGGCCAGTTAGCAATAAGGACAACTTCTTGGCTTTCTTTCAATGAAGACTGCCTCCTCCTCCTCCTCCTCCTCCTCTTCTCTGTCTCTCCTTGCACTGCTTTCCTCTCCTCCGTCTCCTCTCTGCCTCACTAATTCAGTCCTCTGTCCTTTTTTTCTCCAGCCCCTTTTCTTCTCTTTTCCTCCAAAAAAAAATCTCTCCACTGCTCTACAGGCTCGATACCCGGAGGAGTTTCCTCTCTTAGCTCTTCAACCTTCACAGCATAGAACATGCAACTTTCTGAACTCCATTTAACCTCAGCCTTTAAAGGCTAAATAGCTCCATTACATTCTGCCTTTACACTGGGGTCTCTGACAGGTGTTCAGGGCTGCTTGGGTCTTCATTTTCTGTTCTCCAAGGGCTGTCTTTTCAACTGCCTGACTGTCTCATTTTAGCATATTTCGACTGTGATCCTTTTCATTGCACAAGTCTGCACAGACCTGCCAGATCAGTGCACACATGGACGCACACGCCAAAAATCTTGCAGACACGCAGGTGTACGCATGCAGACAACAGCCGCAGCAACACAAGGTTCAAATACTGTCAAATGCCTAATCTGCTCCCACGTCCACAGGGAACAGGCATAATGCAGGGTTTTTGTTGTTGTCGTCATTTCTCCGCTCCATTCCCACGGGCAGCTGAAAGACACTGAAGGCGTCCACAGAGATCAAAGCTCAACAAGACGTCCAGATGCAGCTTATCCTCTCATTCACTACTCAGTGGTCGTGGACCCACAATGTGACAGGACAGTTATGTCACAGACAGAGAGGAGAAGGGAATGAATAAGACTAACACAAAGCAGGAATGTCAAACATTTGCAGTTTCTCAAACTTACAGATTGTTTGCTTTTCTAATTTATATTATTACAAATTGAGTATCTGTCTTTTTTGGACTGTTGGTTGGACAAAACAAGACATTTGCCGCTTCTTTTGACGGTTGAAGATGTGATAGTTATTGTTAAAGCTTCATACTTACTATCATGTTATTATATTGATGTTTTGGGGGCATTATTGCTGTGTGATATGTTCAATATATGACTGAGTGTATACTTCATTGATTCAGTTTCTCCATTTAACTAATGCTTATCCCTATAATTTTATATTTTGTCTTTCAGTGCTTTTGTGTTATTTTTACCTCTATAATTTTGCCAACTGAATTTCCATTAGTTTAGAAATATAAATAATCACATGGGTGACAAATTAAAGGGATTCTTGGCAGGGATCCTCCAACTCAGCTGGAGGTATATACAGCATTCAACTCATCGCCCTTAAAACCACCTATATAGCAGGTGTTAAGTTGGATTGAGATCCGGTGACTGTGAAGGCCACAGCAGATGTGACTGTTTTTGACTCATTTATTCAGAATTTCCTTTAATGCGTCACCCGTCTCTAAACTATAAATTGATAATGTTACAGGACACTTTATTCATATCACCCACAGAGTACAGTAAACTATAAAATGACTGGATGAGTCATGGACTGACTGATATGTATCACTATCCTAAATTCTGCTTTTTGGAAAATTTGCTTCCCACAATCTCAACCATATCTATTAATAATAAACAACTTTTCATGATGGTAAGAGAAGATATTTTGTTAGTCAACCAGGAAGCTACTCTCAGGCTTTAGATGGTTGTGTTTCTCCTTGGCCTCTGTGGGGACCTCTGTGCATCATGGAGGAGAGGAATGAATCGCTCTCTCCAGTGGTTACTACTAACAGGTGGCCTTGACTGACTCAGAGTCCCTTAAGGCTAACCATGACGAATGAGTCGTGACTCTGGCATGAATTACAGCTCTGCTACTAGAAATAGGAAGTAAAGACTTAATTAGGCTGGGCTTGATGTAGATGCAGGTGGTTCTTCTAGGGACCGAATCTAGCTACAGACTTTTCTGTGTAATCAATGGTGCATCACATTGGGATATGGCCAGTAAGCACATACAGGAAGCCCCAAAATCCATTGTAAGAATTACTGCACCCAATAAGTCCAAAATTATGTTGTCATATCTTTTTTTGTACATCCAACACTCTAGAACCCACAGATATTCAGTTATTCGTGATATAAAACAGAAAAGCAGCACATTCTGGTATATAAGAAGCTTGAACCAGTATATTTGGGGCATTTTTGTTTGAAAAAATTATTTCAATAATTGATTATCAAAATCGTTGCCAATCAATTTTCTGTTGTTACTTTGAAAAAGATCGAAATACTAAAATCAGTATTTACCTGACAATAATCATCAAATTTCAGGTCCATCTCAATTTGCTTACTTTGATGAGAAATACTTTCCAAGGAAACACAGGAAGAAATATTATTCAAACATATTTTTGAATCTCCCCTTACACTAACAAGAATAAAACAGTTATTGGCAACTACTTTGCATTCTTTGGTTTACAATATTAAGGCGTGTTGAGGTGTATTTTTGCTTCGTAATGCTGAGTAAAAAAACAGCATGAGGTTGGAATGAGATATTTACAGACTTGAACTGTGATAGAGGAATTATTTTTCTAGTGTCTTATTCTCACTTGTTGTCACTTTTTTATAGACTGCAAAACTTCTCACTTCTCAGTGACTTTGCTCTCGCTGTTTATCTACAGCTGAATACAACAAGTTCACACCCTGTCTCTACACTGTGATGTTGAAAATCATTCAGAAAAACTGGCATCATCTTGAAATGTACCTCAAGTCAAATGTCACTATGTAATATAACATCATTTGTCTATTTTGGAGGAAATATGCTCATTAGCTTTCTTGCCGATTATACGAGAGAACTGATACCACTCTCGATTCTGTAAGATAACTATCCGCAGTTTACAAAAGTGTTCTCTGAAGTGTCTTTGAGCAAAAATGTGAATTACTAGCAGATCCACAGATGATAGATAGATTGTATTAATGTTGGCTATGTAGGCTTAAACATGTATGCCCTAATATGTTTTTAACAAAGACTTTAACAAAGAAGTTAAATGGGGAGCACATTATATAAGTCCTGCTGACTCAGAATTTCTCATATTTACTCATCAAGGCCCGAGCATAAGGGAGGTATTATGTACAAGACATTGCTCTGGTTTGGGGTGAGTCATCGTCACAGCTCAGTATCAGCTTTCACAGGGTTTGATATGTGTCCTTGCTCATTAAGGGGGGGTCCACTTATACCTGCAATCCTCAGAGATTCTTCTTATGTCAGGTCTGAGAGGATTATCCAGGTATCAGTGAGGCTCAGAGGAGGATGAGACCTAAAAAAAAATCCTGATCAGTGGACACTGGTGGTAACATACACTGTTCTATAACTGAACAAATTGGAACCAGCCATTCACGGGTTTAAGCCGCCATGTAAGTGAAGATCCACCATGTTGAAGTTGCCTTGAGCAAGAATGACGAATTCCTGGGAGCTCATTTACACTGCTGTCTAACTCCCCGAGAGGGGAGGGCAAGTGCAAAGAGATTTTCTCCATGAACAATTACACCATTTTGTTGAGTCGAGTGGAATAGTTGGTCATTTGCAGCCACAGTACAGCTGAAACTATTGATAAACAAAAGTTTCACTTATTTCTTTATTTTGTTATAGTAAGAAAAAATGCCAATCCGACTGCCAAGGAGAAGGATGTGCTGCTTTTCTCAGTTTTATATCATTGTAAATTTAATATTTGGGGGGTCTGACTTAACAAGCAATCTGAAGACATCTGCTTTGGACTCTGGAAAATGTACTCTTTATGACATTTTATAGATTAAAATATTAATTGTTTATTCAAAAAAAACTTAAAACTTAAACAGGCCAACTGATGATGAAAATAATCATTAGTTGCAGCCACATCTGCACTGTATTTGTGTTTTTATACCTTGTATGATCACTGATGTTGTCATTCTACTCTTTCCTGGCATGTGTCTGATATAACTCCTTCTAAATCTCCTGTCTAAATCTTCCTCACCAGTGCTTCTCTAGCTGTGCACATATTTCTATAGGACATAGGAATTACTTTATGGAATGAAGCCACAGGGACAGCCCTGCTTGGACACGCTCCCTGTCCGCAAAGCGTCAAGGTGTCCTCTCCACACCATTACCTTGGTCGACATTCTGCAATGACTAAGTGGAAGTTTTAGTGAAAGCGACATTTTATTAGCAGGAGAATCTAAAGGGTCTTTGTCTGAACAAACTCACTAAACAAGTTTTAATACTGCTGCTCCCGTTACTGGACTCACGTACCTAAATAACTTAAATGTAGTTGTAAATCAGTAGCTGACGGAGCATGTGTCCATTCAGCTCTCAGGATAAATAAAACCAGAGAAAACAGAGTCAAACCTAAACAGTTGTGTCCTACACTGACTTGCTCTTCTCTGCTGTATGGTTACTGCACCTTCATTCAAGAGAAAACATAGCTCTGATTCTCTGTGATGGTCAGCTGTAACTGCCGTCTCTATTGACTCTTCCCCACAGTGTTGAGTAAGTGGATGAATACAGTGTCAGCCTCTGCAGCTGCAAGGGCCACTGTGCTGGAGGAAAAAGGCAGTGTCCGCCAAAGTAATCCTTTGGCAAAGACTGGTGTCCCAGACGCTAGCGCAGTGATGATCCACACAGAGAGGAAGTGGGCGATGTGATGTTGTGTACTTTGGGTCACCAGACACTGACATCGTCCTTGCACAACTGACAACTGTATTTACTGTCTCTCCCATTTGCATAGTACAGTACATTCACGTCTGAGACAATAATGCAGTTGTGCATATTCCAGCGGTAAGAGGCTGATATTCAGTGCTCCCTAATAGCTTTAGCTCTCATCGCTGGTGTGGTTAAGCTGCCAAGCTGCTGTGTTGTTTATTCAGGTGTGTCAAAAAGACCCAGTGTGACATTATCACATCCACCTATGTGTGAATGAAATCATCCATAGGAGGGTTGAATTCAGCAAGAGTCCATTAAAGATGCGCTATGGGGCAGATGATGAGTGCAGACAGGTGTGATTTCAAAGATGTGAAAAAACATGGGGCCTCATTAGCGAACAGTTGAAAGGTGAATGACTCTTTTTTTTTTCTTCTTCCTTTTTCTGAATCATTCAGTCAAGCATTCTTCATGTGCGTAAAAACTCACTATGTGTGGGAGTAAGCAATGACTCTTTCCAAGCCCACACAATATGCCCATAAATAGCATCACTTACATAAAAACCAAAACCATGTTTTTGCAATAAACATATATTATATATATTACGGCTAAGACACACACACACACAGATGAGCCACTGAAGTCTATTTGTAGGAGTTCATGAGAGAAGTGCTGAACATGACTGCTCCCTCGTGTTCTCTTATTAATAAAAGATCAATTCATTATTCCATATGCAGAGGGGGGAGGACTAACAGACCACACAGATAAATAAGGGCACCATGTTGGACAGCGCACCTGCAGCATCCATGAATTGGTCGATCGATCTCTTGTGAGTGCATGGCTCTGCTGGATTGAGGATATTTCCAACTATAGCCTGCATCACGTGGACGGCCGACCATTGATCACAAGAGTGATCAGTTCAGTATGAGGAAGAGGGAATGAGTGGTATTGGGGGAGGAATGACAGAGCTGTCAATACGCAGGGTCAGACCTGTAGGGTTTATATTAAAAGATGTCCATGTGCCTTTTTAAGATGCAACACACGAAAAACCTAACGCAAAAAAAACCCATGTGGCTCCTGAATAACGGGGCTTTAATGGTGGCTTAGATAAGACAACAAATACGTTCAGGCAGCCCGGTGTCTAACACATGCATGCGGATTTTGTAATGATAAATATATGTGCCGAATAGGGAGGTTGGCATCATGCAGATGGCAATGCACTGTAAATGTTGCACGCGTTAATGTTATATTAAATGGCCTACACGCTGTTTTCCTAAATACTACTTGCAGCCATAACAGCACATTGGGCTACAGGCGTCTGTCTAACGCGCAAATCTTGAAGGGGCATGCAGCCATTCATAGACGCTGATATGGCACATTCATTTTCAATTTGCAGCTCCACGATTCGTTGCAACAGTAGTGTATTTTTACGTCCAAGGTTGGAAGCATATGCGCTAATTATCCCTTGGTTTTTCTGATATCCCACTGGGCATGCGAGGATGTCTTTTGGAAACCGCTGCATCTCCAAAAAAAAACAAAAAAAAAACATATGTCTAATTTGTCTACATGGCAAATAAATATCCAGACAATGACGCGTCTATCTTACCTGTGCCGTGTTCCAAATCGATGCCCGGTTCGGTGAGTATGTTCGGGTCACTTTGAGATCTGCCTCGTTGCAGACAGCCGTCTAGTCCATCCGATGTAGCCATGGGGAGACAGCACCGGAATCCTGAATAAAATATTTAAAAACCCAACCAGAGGCAGGCAAGGTCAGGAGGAAAAGCAGCGAGCGAGTGCAGATTTAATTCGCTCTGACAACAGCCGCTTTGAGCATCTACCAGGGAGCCATGGCTGAGCAGAAATTCTGTGTGTGTGTGTGTTTGTGTGTGTGTGTGTGTGTGTGTGTGTGTGTGTGTGTGTCTGGGCTGTGCGCGCGATGATGTGTGGAAGTGGGAGGGGTGATATGCCCCCGATGATGCCCGTCCCTGTCCAGCAACACGACCAAATATTCTACACAGCGTCTACCATGCTGCACACACTGATGCATGCTTATCCTGGACATTTATATGTTTTATGCTTTTAGGCCTATGGTGTCCTTTTATATGCACCCCCACATTTAAATCGTTTATTTAGGGTCTATAAGATTCATCATTGGTTTAAGCAGCGCAGGTGACGCTATAAGAAATGCCAGATGAACTCGAGCGTGCACTGTAATAGACTGAATTAATCCATTTTTCATGACATTGCATGTAATTGGTTAATTAGTAAACTGATGATGTGTTCTTCGATATATACAGAAACAGAAGCTGTATTGATGAGGTATATTTATATTTGTCTCCACAAAGCACAATTTATTTATGAAGAATGCACAAATCTGAAATCTAAACAATTGAAATGAAAAGCAAGACCGCTTCCACATTAAAAATACTTCTTAAATGTACTGAAATGCTATTTGTAAAATAAACTATTTAATGTTTTAGCATTTAGCATTTACTCGTAAAAACAGCAGAAAAACGAATATTCTGCTAAAAACAAAGCTTCACATCAGTGCCACAGGCGTCTATATGGAAGCAGCCCATTGGCTGGTTGCGCGTATGACGCGTCAACGCGGAAGTGAAGCACCGCCGGAAGACAAAGATGGCAGCTCACAGGTGCAGCCGCTCGGCTGTGTTGCTCATTATTTGTTGTTTGTCGGTGTTTATCATCACAGACAGTCAAGCAACGACATCAAATGGCGGCCAACGTGATAACAACGCGGTCAACAGTCCGCAAACAGCCACCGAAACAGCGGAGCAAGCTGTCGGAGAGGGGCGATGGGAAGCGACCGAGGCTGAAGCTGCAGCCGACAGACAGGACACCACTGCCGGGGAGAGCTCGCTGCCCGCGTCGGTACCGCGGCCCAGAGACGATTTTCAGGAGGAGCTGGTGATCAGACCTCTGCACTCGGGAGATATTTATGCCAGCTTCCAGTTTCGCACCGTGTGGGAGACTGATTTCATGAAGGGAAACAAAGGTGAGCCAGCTGTTAGCGGTCAGTAAACATGTGATCAATATTTAATCAGAAATATAGACTGATGTTTGCATGTGGCAGCAGAGTGCACCCCCTGAATGATGGCGGTGATGCATGGAAACAGTGAGGGTCTCATGCTGCATGTTTTAGTTCAGTTTTCTGTTTTTCAGATATGAATGGGGCTTTGTTTATTTTCTCTTCTCGCTGACATTCAAATGCACTAAAAGTCTGTTTGTTCCTGTATCAATTAGTCACACAGTTTTTGATGATTGTATTAAATCAATCTCAACATATTAGCAACGTTTAAGGGAAGAAACAGAAGTACTGTTCATTCATTCATTGAGGACTGAGGCCTTTCACTAGTCTAACACTGCTACACTGTGAAAGAACAATAACCAGTCTTATTACTCATCCCATAAATTTCATATATATACAGTTTTTCCTGTCGTTAACTCATAACCACATCATCCCATGATGATTTTTGCTCACCCTTTTATTTATTTCCTTAGTGTCCCACTATCGACTGTTTCCCAAGTCTCTGGGCCAGGTCATCTCCAAGTTCTCGGTGCGAGAGCTGCACATCTCCTTCACGCAGGGCTACTGGAGGACCATGCGGTGGGGACAGCCCTATCAACCATCCCCACCCGGGGCTGAACTCTGGGTCTGGTTCCAGGACTCTGTGACAGAGTGAGTACAGCCCTCTGGTGGCTACAAACCATCAGAGGTGAAATCAACGATATGCATTTGTAGAAAAAGTTTTAAAGCAAGCACTGTTTCCCCTCGAATCATCATTAACTAGGAATTGTTAGTTCACTGTTCTGTTTGCATGAATCAGTCGGTGAAACGATAACAAACTGCAGTTACCAAAGCATGTAGTGAAGATGAAGGACTATATTTATAATCGATATTCAACATGAATAAAATAAAACGACAACTTTAATTTTAATTTTGAAAAAATTCAAAGATATATTTAAAGATATTTCATACTTCATTGCAGCGTTGATGGCACGTGGAAGGAGCTGACAAATGTTTTGTCGGGTATCTTCTGTGCTTCCCTGAACTTCATTGACTCCACCAACACAGTTCAGCCCAGTGCGTCCTTCAAACCGCTGGGTATAGGCAACGGTACAGAGAAGCTCCTTCCTTTGCATTATGTAAAGCTCTGTACTGATGAGCTTGTATAAATTCTGTCCAAGGTGGATTGCATTAGACTGATTTTGTTTGTTGTATTGAACTTGAAGTGACGGACCACCGATTCCTTCGCTATGCCACCCTCCCACGAGAGATTGTTTGCACTGAGAATTTGACACCTTGGAAGAAACTCTTGCCCTGTGGATCCAAGGTGAGTGTCTCTTTTATTCACGTCTTTCTGAAAAATAAAGCAGAGCTTCTTGTATGGTTCATGTACTGACATCCTTGATCTTATGTCTCAAAACAGCTCATACGAAGCGGAAATTCTCATGATCATATTTTAAAGCTCAGTTTCCTCCTCTCGCAGGCTGGTCTCGCTGTCCTGTTGAAGTCAGAGAAACTCTTCCACAGCAGTTTTCACTCCCAGGCAGTGCACATTAGGCCCGTGTGTCAGGACTGGGAGTGCAAAACCACATCCTGGGAGCTGAGACAGACGCTGAATGTGGTGTTTGACCTGCACACCTCTGCACAGGGCAAACGAGGTGAGAAATAAGCATGTTCTGCCTGCATTCATGTGTACAGTTCCTGAGGTTTGTTGTAGTAGAAAAAAATCTCCCTGTCTTTAGTTAACTTCAGCTGTTTGTTCTCTTCAGAGTGGTCTCTGTTTAAGATGTTCTCTCGGACACTGACAGAAGCTTGTCCACTGGCCTCCTCCAGTAAAATCTACATCGACGTCACAGACAACCCTCAGGTTTGATTCCAACATGATACGATGTCCACTTTGAAGAATTCGTGCAAACTCCACAGAAAGTAACGGAGGATTAGTTTTGACTGTCAAGGTAGCATCAAGGTGGAGATATTTAAAGGTCCCTTGTGGAGTTTTTGACCTCCAGTAGCGCTGCTCTGGAGCTGTTTATTTATGAGCAGCTTTCTATTTTGTTGCTCTCATGTACAAGCACGAGGTATGCTGCAATGCGCCAGCACAGGCAATGAAGAAGAAGACTGCAAGTAAACATGGACGTAAAGGTTTTAAACTGTCTTTGTAAGTGTTGTTTGAGGAAAGAAATGCATTCCACACATTTGTTAGAGCTCATGGATACAATGTGTTTTGACTGTAATGTTTACAGGAAAACTTCACAGGGCATTATTTAATTATTTTTAGATTATTTAATTATTATTTAGATTATTTAATACAGATGTAGCAGATATTCATGTAGAACCAAGAAATGAAGATGTGTTTCTTAGAGATGGAACCGTTTTTGCTTAGAAGTCAGATGTCATTTTGCAGGGAGACCAGTTTGAGGTGAGCCCTGCCACTCCTTTGCTGAGCCAGGCAGTCGTGCTGGGGGACAGACGAACCTTCTCTGTCTACGATCTGACCCAACAAATCACCTTTGGCACTGTGCGCTCCCTCAACCTGCTGATCCGCTGGAAATCCAGTGAGGGTGAGTGAGAACAGCAGCGCAGGACACACACCGCGGTGTGTAAGAAGCTGCACATACAGCAGTCCTGATTATTCAATGCAACAAGAAGGAACAAAGAACAAATGTATCGGCTGCATCTGTTTGTAATATTTCTCTTGGTTCCATCTTGTAACTACTGTTCATCTGTTCTCGTCTATGTGTTTGCCTTTTTAATCATAATTTAACTGCCCTTTGACATTATTCAATAATGATATTCAATTTTTTTTTTTCTTTTTTGGCTAATTCATCTGCAATCTGTTCCTCTCCAACTTGTTCTTTGTTTTATTTCTCAGGAAGCAGCATCTGAAGTCACTTTCAGATTGCAACATGTGTTTGTTTTTTTTAGGGAACAGTTTTTCAAGCAAAAAACACATATTAAAACACTTTTTTTAAATTAAAGATTATTGTGTTTTGTACCAAAGCAGCATAGTTCCAATTTGTTCCTGTTCCTGGTAATTTGTCAAGCATTAGAGAGAAGCTTGTTTAGTAACAAATGTTTTTAACAAAATCACAAAAAGAAACAGACTTTAGTCCTGATTTGCAACCAAAGTACAATTATACACTACAGTCATATTCTCCAACTCCACTACTTTATATGTTTTAAACTAGCAGTGTTTTGTTGTCATATTTCTTGTCTCTGATTCATTGTTTCCCACCTGGTCAACCTCCTTGTCTCATATTCACCCGCCTGCAGGTGACATGCTGCGTCCTCTGCTCCACGCTGAGCGTTATGTGGCTGGTTACGGGCTGCAGACGGGAGAGATTCACACGCTGATGTACAACAACCACCCCTACAGGTCTTTTCCCGTGCTGCTGCTAGACTCTGTGCCTTGGTATCTTCGTCTCTACATCCACACCCTCACCGTCACCAGCAAGGGAAAGGACAACAAGCCCAGTGAGTCACTTTAGAAAACAAAAAAAGGATGTGTGTGTGTCTGTGTGAGCACACAAAATTCACAACTACATTAAATAGTTACCAGATGCTGAACATTTGTCTGAATTAAAGCCACTCAGAGCTGGTTAATTTCTTAAGGTTATGGAAGTCAGGTCAGCCTCATACAAATATTATTCTTGAAATGAGACAGCATGACATTTCTGTGTAACTGTAGCGAGTTGTGTTAATTACTTTAGGTAGTCGTGTGTTTGAGACACTACCTGCACATGTACAGCAGAATTATAGAAACAAAATGACTCTCACTTCAGACAAATGTTGTTAGAACTATTTTCTTACACTAAGTTAGTTTGCGTTCTCCTGATCAGCTAACAGACGTGCATATTTCTGCATTATCTTGCAGTCATTTTAATTATGGTGCTTTAAAGACAATGGCAGGGAATCATTCCAGTGGGCGCATTAAAAACGTTGTGGAAAGTGTAGCTGTTGTGGAGGTGCTGTGTACCTGTGAAAATACATGATCACATTTTTAGGAAAGGATAATCATGAAGTTACTAACTTCTTAAATACTGTGTTTTCATTGTTCATGATAGTTCATATTCTTGTAGGTTTTTTTTTCTTGCTTAAAAATGTTATGTTTGCACATTTAAGCAGAATTATTGTATTGTATTATTGTACCAGCTTTGTGAGTTTAAACATGCTGTATGTGCATGTTTGCCCACAGCAAACATTTTTCATGTAATTCCATGCAGCTGCTTCTTTTCACCAGAAGGAGGAGAACATGAGTCATATTTTCTGTCATGAAAGCTGTAGTTAGGGCATAGAAGTGGTCACTCATGTTTTTCCTCCTCTTCCAGGCTACATTCACTACCAGCCGTCTAAGGACCGCGTGAGGCCCCACCTGCTCGAGATGTTGATCCAGCTTCCTCCCAACTCTGTCACCGAGGTCACAGTGCAGTTTGAAAGGGCTCTGCTCAAATGGACTGAATACACCCCTGATCCCAACCATGGCTTCTATGTTGGGTATGTGTGTAGTCTTCTAAAACTGGGAAAAATAAGATGCACACATTGTTGCTTTTCATATCCTTTCAAAGGTTTTAGGTGTATGATTTTTGAATAGAATCTGACTGATGTGGGTTTTTTGAGGCAAATGCAATATTTTCGAGGGGAAAAATTTGCTGACATAGCAGTTGAATTTTGAGCTAAGATGAAAACAGACCTTTTCTACGTGGATTGTTCAGCGATATGCAGAGATACTCAGAAGGCTGCTTTCTTTCTAAACTAATATTTTTATTAATATATATTTAAGTAAAGTATTTTTATTTAGGAAATAATTTAACATGTATGTCAACCATTTATATTTGACATTGCTGAGACCTGCTTCATCTCTCTTACTTTGGCCTGTTTGCCACAGTATTGTAAATAACTCTGAAGTAACACCAATATATTACCACAAGCATTTTTTTCCTGCATTTCATACCAAGCAGAATATCGATGCATATCAGATAATTGTTTTGTTTTGTTACCTGCACATTCAAAATATTCTGCACACTGAACAATTCCCCATTACCTGACAAAATGCAACTCCTGAACAACTGTGCATTTATATATTTACATTGTTCATAGTTTATTTTATTGTGCACCAATTACACCAAGACAAATTCCTTGTAAGTGAAAACCTAATTGATTCTAATTTTGATAGCATGTGTACTGATACGGATACAGTGATAGGCCAGTGTCAGCCTATAGTATAGGCTGACTCATGTATTAGTCATGCTCTAATGGGAAAATTATTCAAATCTGTTTTAGGTCTTCAGTAATCAGCTCTCTTGTACCAAGCATTGTCGCCATGGATACAAACAGCACTCAGGAACGCCCACTTTTCAGCAGCTTGTAAGTATAGATATTTCTTTTTCTGATGCCTGTTGTTGCTCCTCTTTCACGTGTTGCCATAGAGAACATTTGTCAGGAAAGTCAAACCATCAAATTTCTCTTCTCCCTCCAGTTTTCCCTGTAAAGAGGAGTCCAGTTACTTTGTGCGCGTCTACACAGAGCCCCTGCTGGTCAACCTGCCCACTCCAGACTTCAGCATGCCTTATAATGTCATCTGCCTGACCTGCACCGTGGTGGCTGTGGGTTACGGCTCACTCTACAACCTACTGACACGGAGTTTCCAGATAGAAGAGCCCAGCCCAGGATTGGCCAAGCGGATAGCCAACATCATCCGCAAGATGAGGGGCGTGCCGCCTCTCTGAGGCTGGACACACACTACTTTTAGAAAGGAAGTTTTCTTTTTGGTGAAGCCACTGGGTAGGCTGTGATATTCAGGGAAGGACTGAGTCAAACACTGGTATGAATGTTTTTGAAAACGGTCGGCTTGAAGGTTTTGATTTCAGGGTGATTTCCTGCGGGCTAAGGACAATGTAAGAAAATGTACACATTTGTCTACTTGGATGGAAAGTCTGAGCTTTGTTATTGTTAAACAAATGGATGGAGCCAAAGCTGTGCAGTGAGCTGCAGTCATTACTTCATCAGAGTGTTTTTGTTTTGTGAATGTTTGAAGCCATAACTCTGATACATCGAAATATGTCTCTGTGGCATTTTGTTGCTGTGAGGAAACCTGATGAAATTCTGGTACTTCAAATATGAGAATGATGACCTTTCACAACATTATAAAGCCTCAGAGTTCGGTTTGATCACCTTTGTTCAAAAACTGCATTCCTGACTTGTAGATTTCCATCTCCCTCTCCCAGGATTTTAAATAACTTTAAAATAATATTTCCCATGTCCAGCTGCAGATTAACACAGCATCAAAATCTATTAAGTTAACTAGTCCATGATTAATTATTAACGTATTTTCTAATTTATGAGAAAAGAGAAGAAAAACTTGCACCCACAAAAATACTAAAAAGTCCTGAAAACCATCATTTGAAAACGTTTGTAGGATGGACATGCGCATGAGCCTTACTTGTCTGAAACTATTGTTTTATATAAAAGGAAGATCACTCTCGCCGGATCTTTATTTTGCACTGATTTGGTTGTTGGATGCATGCTTGAATGTTAAATGTGACTGTCTGCAGGTCTCTTCATGATGAATTGCCTTTAGTTTGTTTGGTTATTGACTCATTCACTCAACAGTTCAATGCAGTTTCAGTGTCTTATAGCAAATAGAAGTCTGTCATTATGAAAGTGACCCTTACTCTGCCATGAATTACTACCATAAAAGAGCAACACTATCCTCCTTTACGCTTGTCTGCCTAGAAGTCCATTCTGTGTCATTTGCTGTGGAAAAAGTGTGCAGAATGTGAAGCGATACTGTGTGTGTGTGTGTGCGTGGGTGTTCTTTATTGCCTTTTCAATAAACTGATAAAGATATTTTTGTCATTTTATTCAGATTACTAGCTGTGAAAGAATATCCACCGCTCTAAACCCAGCTCGAGCTGTGTTGCTTCTCACTGAGTGGCCACGTTTTTGTGTAAACAAACTTGGCCCCACTTCTGGCAGACTCAGAGAGAACAAACACAGACGTCTCTGTATTTAACCGGTCAGCGATTCTCACCCCTGCACGTTTGGCAACAGCGTGTAACAAAAACAAAAGGGTGAAAAAAGCAGCATTCCACATATGTGATGTTCATATCTGCTCAGCTGCAAACTATATTATCTCTCCAAGCAAGTAGACCTACAGAGCCAGAGAACAGAGCTCTGCTGGCTCAGTGCTCCAGAGTCTGTATTTCAGTGATAAGTTGGCTTGTCACAACTCTCACTGACATATGTTTGCGATTATATAGACAAGTACACATTTTAGTCACACTTTTTTAAAGTCCAAAATGAAATTTGGCTGTTCATATAAATCCAATTTGAGCTGCATTTTAAGATATGCGAGGCTGTGGTGCAATAATGTCGAATTCTTGGGGCAGCAGACGTTTTTTGGCCGCCTCTTTAAATGCTCTCCTTTTCTGCCAGTAAGTACTTTTCATTCTTGGCATATTTCATCATTTGTTTTTTTCAGCCTAGCTCTTGCCTAAAAAGCCCATAAAAGGCACCGTGAAACCAGAGACCCATAACCAGCAAGGTGATGAACGCATAAAACGTTTTGAGGTTCTCCAAACATGTTTAATGCTTAAAATACAAAGAAATGTCACTTAAAAGCAACAGATATATAAGTACAGTACATTATTTGAATCCATTCAGAATATACAGTTTTACTACTCGTACAGAAATACTTAGTTGTAAACTCGTCAAGTTGAAATGCAAACACACTGCACACTGTCTTCTTAAGAATACTATGAATGGCACCTTACCAAATATTTTCCAGCATGTGTCATAGTAACACAACAGCTGGCTATTCTACAGTTATTGCTTTTCCAAGTGTAGCTTGGAAAGCATAATCAGAAAAAGTATTGGTAAAAAAAAAAAAAAAATGTAAAAACTGATTTTTGTATGTACTTAAAGTACAGGCACATAAAATGACTTAATTAGACTTTGTGCAAACCAATGCTCAAAAATGTTGCACCAAAGTGTGCTACTATGTAGTTTAAAAGTAGAAAAAGTGAACATGATAGAACATTTCTCATCCCGTGTAGCTGAAACCAAACAAGTGCACAGATGTAGCTGAGTCGCTGACCGTCCAATCAGCAGGGCTCACTGCAGGCGTGGCCGCAGGTTGTCTTGCAGCACTTCTGCTCTCCTGGACACTGACCGTCATGATAGCAGTACTCAGCACACATGGGTGTTCCCTGGGGCAGAGCACAGCGGCCCGGCTTCACTGACACACCAAAGACAAAAACGGTTACAAAACACTCACACACAAACACTACTGGAGTGAGTATTTTTGTTATAGTATATCTAACCTGTGTATGGTGCAATGCACTCATGTCCACATCCATTGTGGCAGCACTTCTCCTCATTGGGGCAGTCACTGTCATTAGAGCAAAACTCTGCACACAGCCCTGCGCCCCAGCGCCTGCGAGGACACACTCCTGGCTTGGCTGAAGGGACAAGAGAAATTAATATATACAAAGAAGGTTAAAGTGAAATTTGAATTTGATTGGAGGGGACTTTCTGTTGCCCTGTAGACTGTCCATCCACATCAGTTCAGTCTCTGAGAAGATTTAACCAAAGATTTAACAGCTGCCCACTAGAGAAAAAGTGACTCGTACTGAAAGCAGGAGGGACACAGACAGCTCCACAGTCAAAGACACAGCATTTGTGGTCTGCGGGACAGTCTTCATCACACACACAGCCCTTATGTGATGGGACAACATTAAGGAGACGTGGGCAGTGTCCTGGTTTTGGAAGAATCACTGAGAGAAAGAGGTGGTGAAGCAGAAAAGGAGAAAGATCAGCTGTGGGATTACATTAAAGAAGCTGGTTGCCAAACAATTCTGGAATTAAACAGACAAACATGCAGCCTTTTTTTTTCTTCTTCTTCTTTTCCAGACACATTAAACACATATCTGAGTCAAAACAAACATACCTTGTAAAATGCCATCAGCTTCAGCAGCAAAAACTATGTTAAAGTGCACAAATGCACCGAGTGTTAAAATCAGTGCACAAACAGCAGACCAGTGTTTCTCCATGTTAACCTCTTGCACACAAGAATGTACTCCTGTTTGGACAAATATCCCAGTACACAACCTGCAGGCTGAGCAACCCAGACAGGATGCTGGGTCCTTGTGCCTGTAGAGTTACATTCCCCATGTCTGCACTTTATATGTGACAGCAGACACCTTCCCAGTCAGTCTAAAAGAGTTTCTTAGGACCTAATGATTATCTTTAATCACATGATGTTTATGTACACTGCTCAAAAAAATTAAAGGAAGGGGGGGTTGTTAATCATTTTCATCTGTTTTGTTGTTAATGAAATTAACAACAGGTACACTAGAGGGGCAACAATGAGACGACCCCCAAAACAGGAATGGTTTTACAGGTGGAGGCCACTGACATGTTTTCCCTGCTCATCTTTTCTGACCAATTTCTCATCAGTTTTGCATTTGGCTAGAGTCAGTATCACTATGGGTAGCATGGTGCAGTACCTGCACCCGACACAGGTAGTCCAACTCCTCCAGGATGGGACATCAATATGGGCCATTGCCAGATGGTTTGCTGTGTCTCCCAGCACAGTCTCAAGAGCATGGAGGAGATTCCAGGAGATGGTCAGTTAATCTAGGAGACCTGGACAGGGCCGTAGAAGGTCCTTAACCCACCAGCAGGACCAGTATCTGCTCCTTTGTGTGAGGAGGAACAGGATGAGTACTGCCAGAGCCCTACAAAAGACCTACAGGAGGCCACTGGTGTAAATGTCTCTCACAAAACAATCAGAAACAGACTTCATGAGGGTGGCCTGAGGGCCCGACGTCCTGTACTGGACCCTGTGCTTACTGCCCGGCACCATGGAGCTCGACTGGCATTTGCCACAGAACACCACAATTGGCAGGTCCTCCACTGGCGCTCTGTGATTTCACAGATGAGAGCAGGTTCAACCTGAGCACATGTGATAGACGTGAACAGGTCTGGAGACGCCATGGAGAACGTTTTGCTGCCTCCATCATCATTCAGCATGACCGGTTTGGTGATGGGTCAGTGATGGATTTGGGAGGCATATCCCTGGAAGGACGCACAGACCTCTACAGGTTACACAACGACCCATTGTCAGACCCTACGCTGGTGCAGTGGGTCCTATTGTTGTGGAGAAATTGCTGAAGTCAGAGGTCATGGTGAGGTCAGGAGGGAAGAAAGTGTTCAGGAGCCTCTGATGTCTTATGCTGTATTATTTATTGACGCTTGATCAAGGAGAATTAGAGACACTCTCAAAGTATGTCTTTGGTGCTTGAGTCGGTCTCACGTTCTGACGAACTCGTGCTGGTGGATAAACTTTAAACCCAAAGATCACACACCAAATACTATATGCCCAGAATTAGTCAAAGAGAATGTCTTTACCCTTGGAGGTGTTATTGTCAACATATTCTAGTCTGGAGACACATATGTCTGTTTACGCAGATTGGAACGTCAACAACAAGCTATCTATTATGACTAGGAAGGCAGCAATAGGTCTCTTCGACCCCGGCCACCACAGTGTTGAGATATGGTGGCACCTAGTCAAAGACAAACAATTAATACTGCCGAGGACCTCAAGGCACACATGTGACCATGTGTAACCTAAAGATAGAAAATTCCATAACAGTGGGTTCCTCCTGGTGCACGACAATGCCCAGCCTCATGTGGCGAGAGTATGCAGGTAGTTCCTGGAGGATGAAGGAATTGATACCATTGACTGGCCCCTATGCTCGACTGACCTAAATCCAATAGAACACCCTTTGGTCGTTATGTCTTGGTCCATCCGATGCTGCCAGATTGCACCTCAGACTATCCAGGAGCCCAGTGATGCCCTGGTCCAGATCTGGGAGGAGATCCCCCAGGACACCATCCGTTGTCTCATTAAGAGCCTGCCCCGACGTTGTCAGGCATGCATACAAGCACGTGGAGGCCATACGAACTACTGATTACCATTATGAGTTGATACAAAGACATTTTGGCAAAATGGACTACCCTGCCACATCATTTTTTTTGCTTTGATTTTGGGGATGTCTTTGAATTCAGCCCTCTGTAGGTTGATAGTTTTCTTTTCCATTAATGATGTGGCATCCTTTCGTTCTTAACACATTACCCAGTCCATATCAGAAAAGATATCCAGCGTGATTTCTTTTCCTGTTGAGATCTGATGTGTTTTCAAAGTGTTCCTTTAATTTTTTTTGAGCAGTGTCGTAGTTTGTATTTTTGAAAGTCGTCTTTGTTGCCAAAAAAGTGATCTTTTTTTCTTGAAACAAAACTAGAAACCTAAAAAAACATCTTCAAGAATAATTTTGTAACAAAAAAAATCACACCTAAATTGTAACATAATATAATTACAATGATTGTATTCTTGAGCAAGTTGTAGCAGAAGAATGACATGAATAAATTCATGTCAAACTGCTGTAGCTGTTATTGATTATTTGCGTATTTCTGCATGTTACACTAATTATGACATGTTAACAATACAAACATTTTTCCATAATAACATTGCAGTCTATAGGTAAAATGTGGTCCTGACAGCAGCTGGTCTTACTGCATGGCAGCCTTATATTGTCAGCTGACACATTGTCAACACAACAAAATACCTTGAAATCTTATATATAATACAGTATTTTACTCTAATGTCAATTAGTCTGCATGATTTTTACTTTTTATTTTTTTATTTTACACATTACAAAATAAAATGAAAACTAAATGAACAGATTAAATTACACTACCCTTACACTAATTAGCACATGGTATCTCCTGGAACCTTTGAATTGGTGCTCAGATAGTCTGGGGACTCTTTTGGCCTGAGCACCCTGAAGAGAAGACACAAATAAGGTGAGTGACCTGAACACAAACATTTCCTTTAACAGCATTTCATATGTTTCATATGTCTGCTTTAGTTGTTCTTTTAATGTGAAATATTGATTTGTGGCTTTTAGTTTACAACATGTCACAATCAATCATCCCCAATGACTGTGATGTATCTTACAGAGCAGTTATATGTGTATGTTTTCTTTTCAAACAGTCCTCCACAGCATGGAGCATTCTCAGTCTGACCCTCTATTGCCATCTATAGACATAATCAGGAGTTACATTTAAACTGTTAAATAAAAGGTGGTTTAGTTAGGTTCTCACAAATATTCTCACAGTGTCTTAATAAGACAACACAGAGGTTTCCAAACCCATAGTATGTTTATACGCAGTGTGTTTTTTAACAAGTCACATGTGCCAGAGAGAGAAAGGTGACAGCTTTAAATGTGTAAATGTGTGTTTATTTTTACTCTGCTTATCCAGATATTTTCTTTTCACTCTTCCCCTCAGATGGAAGCAGAAAGTTTCATATTTTATTACTTCCTTATGAATCAGCTGTTAGGCGTTATTGTTCTTGGGTTTCATACACTGTCTTCTTCTTACTCTGTTGTTTTTTGCTTTTAGTTTAACACCCTGTGGGACTCTGAGAGACCCTCCCTGTAACCTGGCGAGTCTTTGTTGTACCAGCATCTGTAAGTGAATAGTTTCTTTCTTTCAGAAAAGCTGAGGTTTACATTATCCATACATGTACCAGCCTTTTAGATTGCACCTCTTCACATTCATCAGTCGTCCCTGCTCTCATACTGAACAGCGACAGAAAGGTAGTTTACATCTCATTTGCTTGTTTCCATTTGTCTCCACTTTTTCTTCTTCTTCTGTCTTCTGCAGATGAAATCTGATTTTTGTCCAAAAGAACACCGCGTCCATAAGCCATGATAGTAGCAAATTAATGAGATAGTCTGACCAATTACATTTTGTCTCTCCGTGAGTCAGTAGGTATTTGATTTCAGATGAGTATGGCTGAGCTCCCTTTTGCCGTGAGACTGGGCTCTCTATCTGATTCATTCTCCCTGATCCTGATAAGGTGGTGCCAATGCACCCAATCTACTGTGCTGCTGTGTCATGGTGTACTAGCCAGTACTGGGTAAAGCAACAGATTCATGAAAGGGTCACCCAGAGAGTTTTCATGTTTCTTCAGTAAAAAGTAGGCCCAATGAAAACTGTTCACAAAGATGTCTGTGGATTTTTCTGAGTAACAGGAAAACTACCTCTGAGTTATTAAATGTAATCGTTCAGTGCTGTGAGCACCACAAAACATTCACTTCCACTGCATTCAGATCTGTTACTTAAGTAAAGGTAGTAATACCACAAATTTAAAAAATACTCCATTACATTATGTGTATGTGTTTGCAGCAGAATTTCGGTGATAAATTGTGACATATTATCATATTATTAATACTGATGCATTAACATGCCCCTGTGATGAACTGGTGACTTGTCCAGGGGTGTACCCCATCTCAGGCCCTATGCCAGCTGTGATTGGCTCCAGGCCCTCGAGACCCTGATAGGGATAAGCGGTTATTGAGGATGGATGGATGGATGGATGGATGGATGGATGGATGGATGGATGGATGGATGGATGGATGGATGGATGGTACTGATATGTAAGCAGGACTTTAATGTTGTAGCAGGTCAAAAGCCAGCTAATGTAAACTACTATAAACCTCTAAACTTGCATCATATTTCGTAAACAGGTGACATGTTTTTTATGTGATATAATCTATAAAGTAAGCATAGATGTTAAGTTAATATAGTGGAGTAACATGTATATTATTTCCCTCTGACATGTACTGTAGTATAAGTATAAAAGAGAACAAAATGGAATTATTTAAGTAAAGTAGACATACCACAAGATTTTCTGAAGTACATCCCTTGAGATACACTCCAAACCTGCAGATTTCTCAATAAAAACAACAATGAAGAAAAAAAAAAACCCAACAAAAGTTATTTTATGGTTTGTTGAACTCAATACTACTATAATCCTATAGGAGCCCAGCTGTGTGACTATGAGATTCATCCATACTGTCTTTCTTTTATAGGTCGGTATGAGTACAATAGTGCGCTGCTCCAGGTGCAGTACTGTTCATAACCTCTGGGTGGGGGTCTACACTTGAAGATCTTGGAAGCCTTGGCCTGTTGTTTAATCTTCCACCAATCTGACCATTATTACTGAAGTCCAATAAGTTCTGTGATGAAATATGATTACAACCGACCAGAAATCACTTCCTTACAATAGACATGGTTCAGTATTATTGTGCTTGTATATATCTTTAAGCCAAAATGACCAAATCTGACACTATCATATATTTCTTGGGCCAAAATCTGATCTTTCTTTTCTTCTAAAATATATCTTTTCAGTGTCTCCCAGATGTTGCAATGTAGTGTAACTATGTAAATGTATTCTGTCTGGCTTTGATTTGATTGACAGCTATCCCCCAAACTCTCAGACAGGGAGAATCCAGAGGGTTATTATTCAGGGTGCAGTGAGCAGTGAGGAGTAATTTTACCCCCAGGAGTGGAAAGGCCATGCAATTTACATGTCCAACTGCATTGCTTATGGCAAGCTCAGTAGCCAATGGGATCTTAGCTGGGAGCTTTTTAAGATCTAATATCTGTTACTTTCACACGCTATCTACTGTATCTGACACTTGCTCCTGAGTTTGCATATACTGTACATGTACGCTCAGAAGACATGTACACATAAACAAGGTTATAGTATTTTAATATTTTTGTCTTTTATATATATATATATATATAATGTTCTCACCACACCAAACCTTAGAAGCACCTTTTTCCTGCTCCCTCCCCTCCCTTTCCATCTCCCCATTTTCCATTTTTTCCTTTTTTCTTCTTGTCCTTGGGAATTCAATCATGGAATAATGTTGCTGGAAACCTTTCCTCTATGTATTCATGTAACAAGGCTGGGCTAGTGGGTGTTATTGTATGTCCTTGAAATGATGTAGATGCTATCAGTTTCACTGCTGGCTATGAATGTTGAACATGTGAATGAGATGGGAAAAAAGGTTCAGTATGACTGTAAGTGAAAGTTAGAGCAGGCACGATGATGACTAGAGTTGTGGGAAATGTTGAGTCTAAGAGTAAGAGTTAAAATAGGACAATCTGCCTTATTTTTATGGCCTTCTTGTGCCTCTTCTATTGTCGCCAAAAGACGGGCTTGTAGATGGAAGATGGAGATGAACAATAGCAAACTGATATGCTTGCATAATGGAACCAAGGAAAGGGGAAATATGGCTGACATGAAGTAAAATCAAGACGTGTCAGCAAATATTAATAGTTGACTGCAGTTTTTTAGCATGAGTGGCTTTATAAAATTCACTGTCCACCTTTTTTTGTGACACTGTAATGATCTAACAGCAATTTATTAAAGCAAATCATTCTTTTGAGGCTATGAGAAAATGGCTACACATATATTTCAGAGCCTTTTGGATGCGGATACAGTGCTTTGGAAGCAATTGTGGTATAGTCCAGAGATCTTTCAGGCCAAAGTCACATGACAAACATGATAAATGGGAATAATTCTCCACCTCGTGCTCATATTGTTTCCAGACTGACCCAAAACAAGTCTCAATGCCACCCCTTGACCTCAAGCCCCCTCCCCCATGGGCTCCAATAGTCAATCATGTTTTACATTGCGCATTAACCTGCCATTGACCTCTGTATGCTAAACCCAATTGCCATATTATTTCCACCGTAATGTTCTACCCTTAGTTATCTCCCTAGAACTGAATCAGATTTTGTGCCCCACTTTACCCTCAGGCATCAAAAAATGCCTCAAATGACTGCTAGGGCCTATGGAGAGGATGAGAGGATGGGGGTGGGGGAGTTGTCTCATCTAAATCACCAAAAATGGGATCTAAGAGAGAAGCTGCATCAGTAAAGAGGGCAGAGGACTTTTCTTTTCTGCTGCTGGAAAGGAAAGTTTGGATGTAAGACACAGTCACAAATGTTATTTCCTGATTAGAAACAGTGGATTTAAAAATGTAAAAAACATAAAAAAATAAAATAAAATAAAAACGTAGCTCTTTAGAAAAGGCCCCTCTGACACTTTTAATGTCTCTAATCATCTTTTGCTGGTTTCACCAATTATTACTTTTGTTATTACAACCAAGTGCGTTTGACCAATGCCCTCACAAATGTGCCTACTTATCCCGCTAATACCGAGAATAATGATAATCCTGTGATGATGTTTTGAAGTCAAAATAATGCTAATGCCTCTAATGATGAAGCGTGCTCAGAAATCCCTCCCCGTCATCCCATTGTCTCCCGTGGCGGAGTAGCTGGCCCCCGCAGCCCCATGGGAAATCTGTAATGTATTCAGCCAGGCCTTGGGAGTAAAATGAAAACAAATGTGGTGTAATAAAGGAGAGAAGATGAAGCGATTCTGTGATGATGCTCTCCACCAGCCTTATAAATCAAAATAAAAGTGGAGCAGGTCATATGTGCCCCCACCCTTACTGGGTACACACACACAGATATATATGTATATGTATACACACACACACGCTCACAGTCACATGCATGCATACTAATACAGAAGAAGAACAAGAAGAAGGCAGCCGAAAATACAAGAAGAACCATCTATTTGTAACCAACATAACGTCTCCTTAAATTAAAGCTTACTTCGAATTAAAACTGTTGTTTCTTGTACATTTGCATGCATATCAGCTGTTTATTTGCATTAAATAATTGCAGAAAAGACCAACTATGATCAAATTTCTTAATATCATCTTAAACCTCACTTACACCATTCATAGAAATGTGAAACTATTTTCGAAGCTCAGAAAACAGATATTTTGCCAACCTTTTCTACTTTGTAACCCCTCAAATAATGCCTGTTTGTTACACCACAGAAAATGAAAATGTGTGTTATATGCAGATCCACAAAAGTGTGTTTTCCAGGTTTAGGTCCAAGAGGTCCAAGAGGTAAAATGATCTAATAATTCACAAGAAAAAGCAATGATTAGCGAAACCCCTGAAAAAAAAAATTAATAAAGGTTTGTGCAATATAAATGTTTTACCCTGTTAATCATCTCACGATCCCTCAAGACTTGGCTTTCAGGGGGCCCACTGGCGGTCTCCCAGTTTGGAAACTACTACTACTGTAATTAAGCACGATTGAAGCTGAAGGGGGGTGGCAGTACTGCCCTCCACCTGTAGGGGCTGCTGTGGTGTCAGTGCACCTACAGTATGAAGCCAATGATTCTGAACACAGAGAGAGAGAGAGAGAGAGAGAGAGAGAGAGAGAGAGAGAGGCTTGCTGATGGTACAGTAGTGGCAGTACTCATTATACAAAATCCAAAAAATTAAAATGGCCAAAAAACAAAAATCCCAGAAACAGCTGGATATCTTGGCCCAGATTTTAAGCAGGCAACTGAAGACAGAGGTTTATTGACAAGAGGATTGGGGTTGATTTGAAAACTGTCACCCTCACATACGTGTGGTGTGTTAGGTTTTAAGGTCAGTAACAAGAAGGGAGTCTTTTTTTTCTCCTTTAGGATACATCTGCATTATGATTGTGGAATACACTAGTCTCCTTCAGTCGCTTTCAAACCTGCAAACTTCGAAGATGGATTTGAGACTTTCTCTGACAAGGTGCTTATTACACAGATAAAGAATAGTAAACAAAGAGTACAATAAATAATTGATGCCTAATAAGTTGAGGGAGAGCGCACCAGGGTTCCTTTTTTTTTTTTTCGGGCCAAGAATAGAGAAAGCCTCCTGAGTTGTTTATTTCCTCCATCCTTTCTTTCTTTTCATGTCCTTCTCATTTTACGAGCCATGAGTCAACACAGCACACGTAAATGATATTTTGACACAGAGAGCCATGAATAATGCATTTGAATTTACTTTTATGCCAGAGTTAGACCCCTCTCAGCACCCTTTCTCTCCCTCCCCATCTCTCCTTTCTCTCCCCCCCTCCCCCCTTCTCCTCCCCAACCCCCCCTTTTTTTCTCTTTACCCCACCCTCCTCCTCCTCCTCTTTTTTCCTCTTCCTCTCTTCACTATTCATCCTCATCAGAGCTCAACCTCATTTCTCCTCTCCTCGCCCCTCCCTCCTTTTCTCCTCCCTGCACCTCCATCAGACAGCAGGGAGGAAACAGTACAGGATCGAGCTTTCAGGACTGAACATCTACCATATCTGTGTTTATTATCCAGGTCTTGCTCAGGTGGCTGCTCGCTGACATGTTTGAGATAGGAATTGGGGCGCAGGTGAGATATCTGGCAAAAGTTGAGTGCAAAGATTGACTTACTAGCTTATTTATTGATTCACTGTGATCTGATAGGCTGAAGTAAGGTAAATAAAACGTGTGAAATAAAGTAAAAGACTGTTTTTTTTGTGTTATGTTGAAAGTGACATTTTTTTTCTTTAAAGTAATCAACCATTTCAAGAGCAGGGAAACCTTTTACATATGTCACTATACACCACCTAATGAAAGCCTGTGAGGTCAGCGAGGCCCTGATGAAGCCAACGGCACACATTGATTCAGTGTCTAAATTAATCATCCATAACTTGATCTGTTCCGATAAAGTCATCAGCAGACGGCATACTGCATGATCAGCAGCAGTCATTCTTCCCCTGCCACGTCGCTCATGTTTAGCCCGGGGGGCCCACAAAGTGCCAGGCATGGCCGTGTTTTAAAAGTAAATTAAAAACATTTATTCTGCTGCTAAATAGCTCGCTTGTAGTCAACAGAGGAAGTGAGGGTGAAGTTCATGGTGTTCATCATCTCCGTCATCGCCATTTTATGCTGTTTTTGCTCCTCCACCCACACATTATCATCACCTTTAGGTATTTTCCAAGCTACGGTCCATGTTACCATCTCTCAGAAATACCTTGAATTTGTTCTTTGATTTGATGGTTTTCTTCACTTTTTTATTACTGCACTGGCTGTTTTAAGGGTTAAAATAAACGATTTTTTTTTTAAATCAGTGACATACAGTGATATACTCTACCATCTGAACTAGGGGTGTCACAACATACCAATATTGACAACGCCTTTTGAATAATTTCCGTTTCTTTCCGTTACGCCTTGTTGTTCACACTCCAAGATAGAAGATGGCAGTACCACACCTAAACACTGGTTGTGCCAGTGTTACAGTTGAGTGTGATTCATTTGCCAAAAAAACGGAGACAAGACACGAAGAAAGAAATGAAGTTCTCTAATTGAAAAAATGCAGTCTTTCTTTAGATATCCTGATAACATCGTTATTGCAAATTCTTTTGCTCAGGGTAAACGAGGACTAAAAATCTGATTTTTGCCACAAAAATTTCATTTCCCCGCCAAAAAAGCTTCATTTTATCTTTTCACTTTCTGAGATTTTCTACAACTAAACAGTATCTCATCTTCGGTTTTTTGATCCCTTTGTCATATGTGTTGCAACTTTGTAATTTTGTCCAAAAAAAACTTCCAAAAAAACATCCTGATCCCAAAAGCTCTGCAGGTGAAATAAAGGTTACATTTAAATGAGAGATAAAGTGTCAGTGAGACACATCAATACCTACAGCAAAACAACTCTGAGCAGAAGCTGTTTCAGATAAAATCTTATCATATGATGTATATTGATGTGTAAGTCTTTGACATTAAAAAGTTTTGGAAGCCCTGATCCAGACTATAATCCAGATGGTGATACCAGTCGTTGGCTGCGGCCTGTAATCTACTTATTTTACTCTGAGGAGTAATACAGTCTTCATCCCTCTGGTGTGAAATCCCTCTGCTGAGAAGTGGCTTCGAAGGAAGCAGGGATGAATAATCTGCATCATCCTCAACGTCCACAGAGTGGTTCTTCATTCATAATTTAACGCCCCCAACCCCCCCTCCGCCTCCTCCTCCCCATTACATCTGATGAAAGCCACTGACCTGAAAATACAGAGGGAATGAGCTCCTTCAAGTATGGCGTTAACATTGTCTGCGTCTGTCCTGTACGTGTTGCCAGCAAACATCAATAAATGAGTCCAGTGTCAACACTGAGATCTGATGTCGTTTCGGTTCATCCACATGGGAATATGACACTAACCAGCTTTCCACACAGATATTTCTTATTTGAATGAGGCACTGGAACATCACCTTAAACAGAATGCATATTTATACTGCATATTAAAGGGATCCTCAGACTGTGTAACTGGATGTTTTGCAGCAGGATGCACAATTACAGGAATTACTAAACTGTGAGATGTGATCAAATGTTTAAATAATCCAGTAAATTTGGACTAAAGATCACATGCAGGGCTGTTTCATGAGTGAGAGGACATCCAAGACTGTTTTCATTTTATTTTCATATCATAATCATAAACAGTATTGTATGCATGAGTCCATGCAGTATTGGAAAATCACATGTATTAAATGCATTTCTCTGAGGTTCCATGGTATGACCCAGAAACTGCATTTTCCCAGTGGTATTTGAAAAGTGCAAAGATACACAGTATGCAGTTATATTTATTTAAATTGCGGTGTATAGGTGTGTGTGTGTGTGTGTGAGTGAGTGTGTGTGTGACTGAGAACATATTAATAGTACGTTTCCTTCTGGCCACACATTTTCCTGAGCTTAAACCTCTTTTAGTAGGCATCCTTTTGTTCTACTGTACGATTGGATTGTGAGGAACAATGGAAAGGGCTTAGCCCACAATAACAAGTAAACAGTGAATTAGTGCATCATCCTTTGCCCACAATGCACTGCCCTGTGCTGAAACACAAGAAAAATCTCTATTTCAATGGTTATTAAATAAACTTTAAAGATTTTTTTTTTGGCTGGAATTTGCTAAAATAATATTATATAACCACATTTCTCGGCCAACACAAGTTTGATGCTCTCCCTTTTCTTTCTTGTTAAACACGACCAGTTTTCACATTAAATATATAGGCTGTTTAATCACAGCTAAATGCATTAGTCACCGTGTTGGCCCGAGGCAAGGACTGTGTTCACAGCACATCATTTGCTGTGATATCTAAAGCTACCATATCCCTTAAAGCTAGTTTCACCGGGTGTATTTCTTGTTGCAGTTAAGTGCATATTTAACAGACTCTCTAGTTTCTCTCACGTAGTAATTCATATCAAGTTTTTTTTAGAGATAAGCCCAATCTCGGAGCATACTTTAAGAACTTCCACCTCCCCTCCCCTTCCAAAAAGTGGAACAGAAAGAGGAAGCTCCATCATTGCCAACACTGTATCCATCCTGTATCAGCATGAAAATCAGGGTATATTGAGAACCTCAGTGTGACTTCAATGTACCACATGAGTCATCTGGGATTATGAGTCATATTCTGCCTCAGTACAACAAGAGCCCCGGCTTTACCACACACCTACAGACAGGGAAACTTTTCACAGACTGAAGTTACCACCTCAGCATGCCTGTGACTGTCAACTATGCTAAAACTGGGACAATCGCTTTTTTTTTTCTTTTCTTTTTTTTTCCAGCTCGAATGTTCAACAGATGTGATTGGATCAAGTTTAAACTGACTTCAGAGGAGTAAACAATCTCCACAGTGGTGAGGAAATGGTGACTGATATGAAGCCTTTGACCTTTGAAACTTTGCATCGCTTTAAAAATTTTAATTTTTTTATTTTGTAATAGATAGATAGATAGATAGATAGATAGATAGATAGATAGATAGATAGAGTGTAAACATGCAGGAACAAAGACCCTAGACTCGGAGTTAATTAAGTAAACTTAATCTGAAGTTGCAAACTCCCTTTGAAATGGATGCATCAGTGCCATTATAGGAAAATAATTGTGGCTACTTTCATCCTCTGTGCAATTAGTCTCTCTTCTGTGAAGTCGTCAGTCAGATAAAGGACAAGAGCAGACAAAACCTTTGTCGCTTTAATCATTGCTCTGTTTTTTTTCCACACAGTGGAATGGAATGAGTTCCCTACAGCTGAATGTCAACAATTCAACGTGTCCTTCAGGCTTACTTTACATCATTAGCGCTCTTCTTTGAGTTGATACTGTGACACTGTCAACCTGTGCTGTATGTTAAGGGACATGAGAAGCACCATGTTAATGTTATTTCAAACACAGATCTTCAACACACTGACCACTGTGTCGAATTATACCATGATTAACATTTCACATTTCATTCTGAAGCTAAATATCTTGTTACAGAATTGGTGATTAGTGAATTAGTCCTTATCAGCTGTGTGCAGAATGTACTTATAATTCAATATATCAGTCAACACAACATGCTTTTCATCTATAAAGTGATTCTGACTTTAGAAAATATCAGCTTGGTACATTGATTATTGGATTTATTTATTCATAAAAGTAGCTCAAGAATGCATCCAAAATCAGAGACTTGTGGAGAGGACGTGTTTTATTTTCTGCAGTTAATAGAAAATCAAGGAGATGTTCAGATCAACAGTTAATACTCTTTGAAGTACTTTAAAAGTAATATGTTTCTTCACTGTGGCCGTTGAGGCTAAATGACAAATCGAGGTGAAATGTGGTAAGTAAACGGCTCGTGTTTCTGTTGTTTCACACACACCTACGCTGTTTTTGGTTTCGTAAGTTTCTTTCGGTCTTTCGTTTTGCCTCATGTCGTGGTGTTACATATCATATGACCTCTATTTGTTGCATAAAAGGTTTGCTTATCAAATCTAATGTAGTGTACTTGAATATTACCACTTTATACTTCTCCAGACGCTGTGCCTTTGCAGATGTTATGCACAAAGCATTTTAATCATCTTAGAGAATATTGTGAATTGTTATATGTTACGTTAAAATGCTGCTTACATGTCAAGGCATCCAGAAAAGAGCTTTGCAGAAGCACTTTTTATTCAGCATTATCATATCGCTGCCTTATTGTGGTTCAAACATTGAAATACTTCCTTGATAACTAACTTCCTGACCTTTCTCTCTGTTTTGCCACTAATCACAGATAAAAGTGACTTATTGCGGAGCGGTTCATCTCTGGTGTACGCAGTCACTTTCCATGGCACCGTGGTGAAGCCCAGTGAACCAAAGCTACAGTTTGAACAACGCCACCTCACCCCACCCCCACTCCCCTCACCCCAGCAGCACCTCCCAATAAAACTGATTTGCTCTGGCATGTATTGTTTTGGAAAATAAATCAGTCGACTCTTTCCACTTCATGCACTCATGACATCATTTGTTTCCCCTCTTAACTCAATTATTGTCACTTAGTTCATCTGTACGGCAACAATGACCTGTAGCTACAGTATTCAGGGCCCTTCCCTCTCTCTCAAGCATGACAGAAAGGACTAGGAAACGGTTACGCCTTGAGCCTGTAAGTTTGTCAAAGTTAAATACAAGAGAGCATATTATCCGCCTTATTTTTCTGTCACCCAATCCCCTTTTTCCCGCCTCGAAAATAAGCTTCAAGGTAATTGTGTCATTGTGTCATAAGGCACAAGAAAAAATGGTAATCCATTAAATTGTATTCCGTGTTCTATGTTGCTTTTGTAGTACAGAGCGACTCCACAGGATTTTGGAAAGGTGAATTATGAATAATTGCCTTTGATCCAAAAAGCCTGACGAGTAATAACATTTAATGCTATAGCTGATCAATGAAACTGAGCCTCTGTGTTTTTTTCATGTTCGATGAGACAGTTTTACAGAAGGTACCAGCTTGTTTATAATCATATTCACAAAGAGAAATTGTGATTTACACCCGAGGTATTGCCACAAAGTTGTTAAGTTTTCTTGAGTTTACTTTACTTTAGTTTCACCTTTAACCTTTGCTGCCTGACATGTTCATGAGCAGCTGAAATGTTAAGTTACAGCTAGTTTGGATGTAGAAAAAAAAAACTGTCATCCTGGTGAATAATTTAGCATTAAACATGAGAGGGGGCCAGATGTTATTGAACACACACATCCAGAAAGGTCTTTGTTGTGTCAATTAGTTGATTAAGTATCATCTACTCCCATGTTGCCACCGGAAACCTGATCTGTTTTTAAATGGATTCATATTACAGGGGCAGTGGAGAGCAAGAGAAAGGGGACATTTTCAATTACATGTCAGCATATTTGACTGACCGTCAGCCACCATTTGATCAGGCTTTTACTTTAATTGCTTGCATTTCATTAAGTATAATATTTTATGGTGGAATTTAATCAGTGGGGATTCGGAGACACTGTCTGTGGGCTGTGTGGAGGCAAACAGCAGAGTACGTTAAATGAAACTAGGGGAGGGCTTCATTTAAATCTGAAATTAGAAATATGTTGGTGTTTAATTAGATTCATACCACTTAATTTCTGATTTTGTATATGCAGGTTAAAGCCATCAGCCCAGTAAGTGGACAAACAGCTGTGTAGTAAACACTTGTCAGCATCAAATTACTGGATGAAAAAATCTTTACTTGTTAACAATGAAAATTTAACTAGTGAAAATGAGCAACATGCGTCTCACCTCTAACATTTTAAAGTGTTTAAAAGATACTTGAAATCCTTTCAGAGAACTGAAACCCTTTGTTTAAAAAACTATTTCTACCCACGCAAAAATATTTTCTTCCTACACAAAATCTCTAGGATGCCTTCAGTAGATGTGATCATTTGCAGCAAAGAGGAAAACAGCAACGAAACACAAAGACACAAAGAAGACACAGAGTGAGCATGAGTGGGTATGAGGAAAAGAGAAAGGAGTGAGATACGGACTGAGTATAAGATCTTTTACTTATGTAACAGGATGAAAATACTACATTACATTCAAACATTTAAACTGTTACTGAAGTAAAAGTACAGAACAGCAAAAGTAAAATTACTCGCTATACGAAATGGCACTGAGTGTCAGAGTGTTATACTGATCATGCAGTAGTTGTAATGATGCATTTGCATATTACGCATTTAATGTTGTCAAGCTTATTTTAACAATTTAATATAAAAATTTTCAAATGACCCTTTAATAAGAAGGACTGGATTCGAAGTTGAAGAGTTTATTCTTGTACAAGAAGGAGCGTTTCACAGTGCAACACACAAAAGGGGTTACAGAGAAAAAGGCTCGCCGTGGAGCTCTAACAGTTGGTTCTTATAAACTCTCTAATGGGCTGTCTCGGACCCCTCCCCATAGATACAAATAACATCATAAGTCTTCTTAATGTCCTTTAATAGTTAGCATTTCCCCAATTTAAATGTCACCTCTCTGACCTGTCCCTGGCCCTTATTCTGTTCTGGATTTCTTCTATTTATATATTAACCTGGACTTTACCTTACCCTGCCAGCCTTAGCAACAAAATCTTATTAGAGAAGGGAAAACAGAACATGTGAGGAGTAGGAACATATGTACACATCATATGAGTCAAGACATCTGAAACACAGTATGAACCTAATTTTTATAACAGATGGGTGTTTTAATCTTAAGCAACATATTAAAAAAAAATCATGATGTGTTTCACATGGAAAGTATAATATTTCCTTCTGTTATATGGTGGAGTATGAAGTAGCCTAAAATTGAAATACATAAAAAATGTGCTTAAGTTTAGTACTTGTACTTATGTATAGTATAGTAATATAGTAATACATTATAGTACTTAGTTATATTTCCTCACTGTAAGACAGAGACAAGACACCCTGAGCCAAGCCTGTTGATGCATGCCTCAGCCCAGCAGGGCGTCTTCATCCTCCTGAATATTTAGCAAGCACCTGATTCTCAGCTGATAGTCCAGACCTGGCCATATTAGGTCAGGAACATCACAAGACCTGATCCTCCACCACCTGCCAGAGGGAGACACATCAGCAGCTCATCTTTTCTCTGTCAAAGTCTCCAGTTCACCTGAAAAGAAAGAGGAGGAAATATATATTTTTTTTTTCAGAGCCAGATAATCCATGCAGCCGATGGAAGACATGTCACCTGTGGATTTGTAAAAATCTTTGGTTTGCTGATGAAACAAAATTTTAATCCAAAATGTGGCAGCAGATAATAACTGCTATGGAGCCTTTCTGTCTATCAGCAAAGCAGGAAAAAAACACTCAGGCTTAATTGCTTGCACAAAACAATTAATAAAGCCTGTTCTGTTTTGAAAATAAAGATGAAAATGGCAGCGATATGACAAATTAATTAGGCTGATAGTTTTTGGGTTTTATTTGCACAGATTATTGCGATCGTCTCTATAGAAACAGAGTGTTCTTCTGGATTATTTGTAACTGGGACTCTGTTTCTGGGAAGCCACATAGCTGTTGAATTTTTAAAATGTAAAGTTTCCAGTGCTTTCGACAATATTTCGACAACAAAATTCCATTCACCTCTAGTGTACTATGAGGAGGCAAAAATCTCAGAGATATTTCAAAATGTGGGGAAATTAAAGCAAAGTGATGTGTGTGGGTTGGAAAAGAAATGAACCCTTTAATAAGGGTGGACTCCAGTTTTATTTTTAGCCATGCTAGTTGCATCTCTAGGGATGGCAATGTCAGTCAGTTGTTCTGCGACTTTGGTCCAGACTGGAATATTTTGACAACTACTGGATAAATGATCATGACATTTTGATGACAGATATTCATAGTCTTCAGAAGTTGAGTCCTAGTCATTGGGGATCCCCAATGACTTTTCCTCTAGCACCACCGTGCGGTTGACTGCAACATCTGGACAACTTTTGGCTACACTGCCATGACATTTGGCTCAGACATTATTGTCCTCATAAGGGACGATTGGAAAAATGTTCTAGCACCATCATCAGATCTAACTTTTAATTTATCTATGATTAAACACCTGCAAAACAAAATTAAAATGTATTTATCCTCAGCTATTCTTTGATAATCATTAACTGTTAGCACACTAACACACTAAACTAAGATGTGAACATGGTAAACATCATATCAGCTTATGTTTCATATCAGAACCACGCTGGATTTAGCTTGTTTAGGTTTTCTCACACTGAGATAGTGCTGTGTTATTCTCACCCCGTGTCATCTCAGTGCTAATCCATTCAGTTTGGCCCAAAACACCACAAATAACTGCAGGAGACGGGCATAAACAAAAGCAATTCTCTTTGACTGCCTTCTCTGACATTGTTTCTCAGTAAGAAATGGGGAAAACCATGAGGCAGTTTCATTCATCCTATATGCACAACGCCGTGCGTGGGTGTTCACCTAACAGATGGACATCCTGATCTAAATTATAATCAGGTTATCCAGTGAGAAGAGGGACAGCTCATCATTGATGGGCATGTCATTTGCATAAAAGTACACACTGCTTGTGAAAACCCCCTCATAGCCTGTGACATATGCCTTCGGTTCACTTTATCTAGGAATGCACAGTGCCCAATTCACAGTCACAAAAAGACAAGACAACAGGCGTTGAACAAAAACAACAACAAAAAAAAAAGATTCACGAGCATTGTAGAGAAGCAGTTCACTCCTCTTCTGCCATTTTTTTTTTTTTTTACAGAAATACCGCAGCTCTGAGTGCTGTTAATACTTTGTGTGTCAATTTGTTCGTGTTTGCCAGACAGTGTTCAGTAGCAGCCTCTGGGGCTTGTCTACAGTCAAACAGCCTTTCTCCTCTCTTCCTCTGTTTTCTGTCAGTTTTAAGTGATAGAAGACAAGGGTGAGGGATGTCGGCAACAAGCAGCTGTACAGGAGTCTGTTGATGCTGGTCTCTCTTGGCACATGTAGAGCTGTCACTTTTCCTCTCAATCACAAAATCTGCGTCTTGGTGTGAAAACACGGAGGCAGAAATGATTTTTTTTTTTCAAATCTTTGACCACCATCTTAATACAGTTTGATTTATGAATATTATTTAGAATCTGAAAGAAATGACGCAGTCGGTGCCAGAACTTATTGGTAAAATGCATTTAATTAAAATAATGTTTCAGAATTAGACTGTTAATTTAGAGGAAAGAAACAAAATCTTGCTGTGTTTATTTGCTCAGTTTTCTGTGCTTACTCTTTTGTATCGTAATGGCAATATTTTCACAATGTTCCTCCACCATCTGTGGGAATGTGATACCTTTCTATAGCTGAGTGAAATAGGGGTGGGGAGGGGGGGGAGGAAGTGGTGTTCTCTAATCCCAGAATCCCTCACATCGAATCATGCAAATTTGGTGCACTTTGAAGCGAATCCAGCTCCTACCATATGCAGAGTGAAAACAACAATCTATTATGCATGCATTGCACCAAGCTTATGGTAATGTTATTTCACTGCTATTCCTATAAAGTCAAATTTGCAGATGCACAACATATCTAAAGTTTCTTTTAAAATAATATTTGTCTCATTGTGGTGTGTATTTGGGAATAACAAGCAAAGTGTTTGGAGGTAGCTGCTGAGATCTGTTTGCGTCTCACCTATGGACGTGATGCTCGAAAATTGGACGGGTGGTATTTTCTTCTTTTCCAATCTGTGTCTCCATATTCACTCTGAGTGTGTTCTCATGATTCAAGCTCTGCTCTTCAAAGACAACAACACAATTGAAAACTTCCTGCAATACAAAGCTGTTTGTTTTCAATGGTGTTTGCACCAAGAAGCTTAGCGTTCATGATGTCTTTGTCATCAGTAACAGACCATGTTATCCCGTCACAACAACATGATTAAGTTAGAGATCTCCATCAGCCACAAATAAACTTTTAATGACCAGGTATGTGTTTAAACTCTCAGGCTGTTCATCAAAACACACTGTTGGGCACATTGTATTTCACAAGCCAAAAAGATGCCAGCATGCTTTGTTGCTTTCTGTATACGGCTGGATTAAGAACACAACATCAATGATATTTCCATTTGTTCAATGGATAATTAGGGCCCACGACATGCCAAGAATCATTTTCCATCTTGGCTCATCCTAATTTGGGGGAGGAATCATGCAAAGTGTAATTGGCAGGACACGATGTGACTGGTGTCTCCCAAGTGGATCCATGCTTTGTTAAAACATGCAGTTCTTAATGAAGAGGCAAGTGGCTCGCGATTATGTTGTGTTGTCATATCTATCTATCTATCTATCTATCTATCTATCTATCTATCTATAGGATTGAAGTTGTTACATCTCCCTCTGAGATCTGAAATCCAAAAGAAAAAAAAACTTTACTGAAAGCACCATCAGCAGGTTTGACACTGTCTGGGTCAGTGTGGGTGGTGTTGACGAAAGGATGGCATCCCATTGAAAGGACACACATAAACACACAAACACAAGCAGACAAGCACAAGCACACTTTTGCGGTGTACCTGCGACAGTACTGTTATGAAGGATGACAGTGTGTCAACCAGTTTCTTGTTGATTATGAAACCTATTTCACACACTGACGCACTGTTTTGCTGCAGTGCTGCATGTGCGCAAATCTTGTACATACACAAGCCTGCTTGCTTACTTGTGGAGTGACGGTGTCTATGATTCACTCTTCACTCTTGATGTGGTGATTACAAATCTATTTCCTCCATTTAAATACAATGAGAGTCCTTAAAACTTATTTCACCTCCCTCAAGTTTCCCTTAAGTTTATTTAGGATTGAAAAAATATCTTCTTATTCAGCACTATCTGGCAGTACTGGTTTGTTCCAACTCTTCAGTTCACTGTATGAAATATTCAAACCCCAAACCGAATGTGTTTTTATGGCTGTACCTTTCCATCAAATATAAATATTCTAAATATTGTGTGCATCATTTTATACACATTTCTTCAAAATTCAGCCTGACCTATTTTGTATCTTTGGAAAGTTTCTCCACTAGAATTTAAAATAAAACTCTGCGGGTTTTCAACATTTTTTGGCTGCACATCACAAGCTTGTAATGGCTGCACTGACAGGTCAGAGTGGTTTACATGTCAGAGGTTTTTAATACATGACACAGCCCTGTGGTGTATACATATATAGCACTGAAATATATACAAACATGCATGGTGCAGACACAGTGGCACTCACAAGGCCATTATGCACACAAAGCTTCATGGCTTAAACGTACACCTTATAAATCCACAGGATTTGGGGAATAAAACTGTTAACCCACTGTTGAGAGAGAGTCTGGCTCAGCAGGGGTGGCTGCATATCATGCAGGATGAGAGACGGGACGTGGGGTGGCTTTATCACTCAAACTGGCCTCATGGAGCCCAGTGCTCTCTGCCAGCCAGACTCCAAGTTATTCTATGCCAGTGGAGCATTGATTTTCCACACTGTTAGCTCACATGATTCCCCCTTTCCTCAGAGGAAAATTGCTGGGATGAAAAAAAAAAAGGACTCCCTGTGATCGATTGGTCCACTGCGCTACTGAATTCAGGTTACAAGCTGAGGGAGATGAGGAGAGAGGGGGGGAAGGAGGGGGGGGGACACATGCACAGCAGGGCGTTTGCATGTTAGTCTCACTGAGGTAAATATGGACCTGTAAACTAGGGCTGCAGAGGAATAGGATGTAAAGCAACAGCAGTACATCAGTGCATGGGGACACCTTTTTTACCATTTAAACACTACGGAGAAAAAATAATCACTATTTTGCATGTTTGTATGTAGCAATCAATCAAAAATCATTTGCTGCTTCTCAGGAGTATGTCAGACCTTTTAAGCTTGGCGAGTCCTCTAATTGCTGTCTTTCAAATGTTTCATTGCCAAAAATATTCTACACTTGACTTTGGCTTATAGATTCATGTGGGCTGGGAACTCACATTAAGATGCTAAAATAAAACAAAATCTGTGAATCTGTAATTAATCTTTTTGGCTGTATGTTTTTCTTTATGTAACAGCATTCTATATTTTTCACACATTAAAGCCTTTTGGAAAAAGTCAGTAATTATCCAATATTACTGGATGCAAAGCCAACAACACCAATAAGCAACAGAACACAATAATGTAGCTTTTTTCCTTGACTAAAAAAACTTGGCAACAAGGGAAGAACATCAAGTGTATAGAGACGGTATGAAAATAGCCCATGCCATCAACAGCCAGTCACTTAGCCATTTACAATTAATAAATAATGCTCCGTCTTCCACTCAGCCACTGCTTCTACTAGTTTTAAATGGTATACATTTTCATTAATGTCAATGAGTTCTTCTTCATTGTGCCATCCTGCATGTTAGGTGAGCCTCCCTCTCAGCCTCTTAAGACCATTATGTTAGCAGTGATGCATATGAACTCATTTTCACATGATGGATGTGAAGGGTGGGGGAGAGACACAATGGCGTCATACAATAGCTCATCTATGAGTGTGAAAACAGTAACTTCCTGTGCGTTTTACAATGAAAAACCACATTATGAATACATGTGCATACTATAGATGTCTGATAGAATTCAGACTGAAATATCTCAACAACTACTGCATGGATTGTGTCCTTACGGCCATGGTAGCCAGAGAGAACAATACGTTTTAATTTGTCCAAATACCTGCAAAACTAATTCTCATCAGCCACCGTTGCTATTTTTGTTTTGTGCTTATTAGCAATTAACATTGTCATTGTTTAGCTTAGGAGCTTGTGTTTTGAGTTTCACAGAGCTGCTAGCATGTCTTCATATTTTGTTTTTTAACACTCTAGTTTGGTTTTAGTCATTCAGGTCTTAAGATATAAGATATCTTTCTCTCACAATTTTGCCTTCACCTCAGAACAGTTGCTGTGAATTTCTGTCTTTCCAATAACAATGTCCCTGTTACCTCACTGTGAAGTTTTCATCTGAGCCACGTTGTAGTCCCTTTTGACATTTTTCAAGTTGAGGAAATTGATGTTTTCAGAAACAGGGACAGAGTTTGTTAAGTTTTTTTTGTTGTTGTTGTAATGTTACTTTTGAATGCTGTGAGCACCACAAACAAAATTATTTTCACCTCTATTGTACTGGGGTGGGGGCAAAGGTTTCAAGGACAGATATCACAAAAACTATCTTCATGGTTGGATAGAACTTTAGGTAAAATCTGGAGGATTTTTTGTAAGTTGGGTGAATCAACTTCTTTCAAAGGTAACCTGGTTTCAGAAATTGTGTATGAATAGGGACCCTGGAGAACTATTTTCACATACTGCAGTCTTGAGTAGCCCAGTAGGTAGACATTAGCCCTGCTCCCACGAGTGAAACCCATATCTAAAGTGTGCTTTCATACAACAGAAAAGGACCTAAATGTTACTGAAAGGACTGAAATGTGTCCACCAGATTTCTTACTTAATATAATACCCTGACACTGCCTACATTTGCATGTATAGAGATGACCAGGACATAGAGCAATAGTGCTCTAGTTTGGGTTAAGAGACTTCCATAAACCTTTGATGTTGGTTGATTGAATTTCCATGTTGTCTTGAATAAATCGAGTTACACTATATCTGTGAATAATAAGGTAGCATCTTCATATCTGACTGAGCATGACGACATGATGATTGCATTTAGAATATCAAATACTGGTTTAATTAGTTTGTGTCAGAAAATACACATTATTGTGTACTTGCAACAGGTCATTTAAAATGTAGGTTTAATTAAAGTTTTCTAAGCATTACTGTGCAAACCTTGACGAGCACCAGAAAACCTTAATAAACTAAGTTTGGTTGTGGTTTATCATTATTGTGTGCAGACCTGTCAATCAACTGGAAGTGACAGCAATGATTCCAGTCCTGTGTTTTTACCTGGGGGGGTAAACACTTTTGTTTAGATTGAGATTATGGATTGTGGCTCAAAAAGAGTGTTGTAATTAGTAGATGACCTTACTAGGTCAAAAAGTAAAAATAACTTATTATTGTCATCAAGGTATGTAGTTTACATGTAACAATACAAAACGGTGTTAAGAAGATTGATTCCAAAAAGGTAAGGACCCATGCTCTGTGTGTGCAAATATGCCTGAAAGTTTAAAATCACCATTTATCATAACACTAGTCCAATTATCCACAGATAAAACAAACGCTAAATTTACATCTCATCTTGATTCAAAAGGTTAACAATCATTGTTTTCATATTAAATCTAAACTGGCCAATTCCTTCTTTTTTGGGGGCCAGAATGGGTGATAAGCTTTGTCACTTTAATTACATCAATGTAAATATTTCATATTGGCCAAATCAGATCTTGTGGCTGCAACATTCTTGTAAATGGAATTTTATCTGTAGCTCGGGACCATTAGTGGCACTGAGTTCTGAGGCAGCCTAGAGGACGGTAATTAAGTCCACTCAGCCGTGACTAAACATTTTTGACATTTTTCCTAGTCCGGAATGAACTGTCAGTGTGCAGAGAGAGTAACCATCTTGTCACTTTGTGTTTGTATAAGAATAGCAGAGAGCTGGGTGCTGCGCCGCGAGTCCAGAGTTTCATATCATAAAAAAAAAGGAATGAAATGCAGAAAAAGAGAAAATGGTGGTGGCTTAAACATGGGTTTGTCTGTCTGACTGTCTGTCTGTGCAGAATGTGTGTGTGTGACTGAGATAGAGTGAGAGGAAGAAAGACACAGACTGTAACCCATTTCTAATTCTAAGGCATTTCATTTCAAAACAGCACAGAGGGGAGAGTGGCCTAAAATACAGTATGTTTAAAAAAAAATGTTTCGAACTCAGTTAATGCAAAGAAAAGTAGGACACATTTCACTTTGCTTTGCATCATGGTTTCCTGATGGATCAAAGCTGTCAGAATAGCCCAGTTTCTCATGGGTGCTTTTGTTCGAGTTTCTCTATATTTGTTTGGACCTTCAACCAAGGTGTGTGCGTCTCCGTGTCAGCACGTTCATTAGCAGAACCTAAGGTCGATTTCAATGAAGTTACTGCATATTTTGATACATTTTGCATCTCATTTCAGAAAGGTACCACGGTGCTAATATGTTTCTGCTCTTGTGCGTGCAGATATAATGAGTTACAGTGGTATCCAAGACAAAAATTTCAGAGATAACAAGGTGACTTTGAACTTGCCTCTGAAGACATTCCACTGGCATCCTTAAGAAGAAGAAAACAACCAATGCCTTAATAGCCAATACAAGCATACAAGCATTCCATCAACTTTGGTATGCTTGAGTAAATTGAATACCCCTGCTTTGCCTTTTGTTCTAGAAAATGCATCAAATTGATTGAAAGAAGCAATTACGGTTCCAGGGAGCAGTATTGATTTTATGAAAGTGTGCAATTACTTTAATTGAGATAACCGTGTCTCGATTAGATGGTTCGTAGTAAGCTATGTTCAAAAAAATGTCTGCATTTTACAGTTGTTTTGATTTTGAGCAAATTCCATTTCCAGTGCAGCCCCAACCTTTGTACCTGATTAGACTGTTCATTTTCCTCTGTATACATTTTCCCTGGTGGATTTAGAAGACATTCAATTAACAGTGGTAATGAAAAAAGTCGGTGGAAACATCAGTGAAAATTCTCTTCAATGTCACATGTTTGAATGATTCTTCTGCACAATAATGAATTTGATTTGCAAACACAGCGCTATGAAAGCCCTGTTATGAACAAATAAGAGCTGTGTTTTATCCCAGAATGCTGTTGTTTGCCAGGTACAACTGAAATGCATCTTCTGTTCCAGCAACACTGAGTTAGAACCAGTAAAAAAAAAAAAAAGGGTAAAAATGAACAGTGAAGTCAAGCCTTAAATCTGGCTGCATACCATGTGACTTGACATGGAGCAAACGAATGAAAAAGAGAGAGAGAGACAGAGAGAGAGAGAGAGAGAGAGAGAGAGAGAGAGAGGGAGAGAGCAATACCCCCATAAAACCGTCTCTGCTTTCAGTTCAAATAGGTCCTATCATCTCCATGACAACAGTCGTAATGGTAACATGGAAATATATTAATGTAAAACCATGGCAACGTTCTCCAATTGAATTAAGCAGCACCTGTGCACATTACAGAAGAAGATAAAAGACAAAAGGAGCCAGCTTCTGCTTGCCAAGCAGCTGTGGCTTTCAGACCTTAAAAACCCATCTACATTTCCTGAACGCGTTTGTTTTCCAATGTTTCTGTGCGGCAAATTACCGTTGCATTGCACACTTTTTGAGGGGTTTTCTGTCGTATTTGTGCAAACAGATGAGAAAACTGGATAATCAAATCAAATCAAATTTTATTTCTATAGCCCAAAGTCACAAAGTACATTTGCCTCGGAGGGCTTTACAATCTGTACAGGGAGTGACATCCTCTATCCCTAGACCCTCGGGTTCGAGTGAGGAAAAACTTGCCCACAAAAAAATCCCTCTCCCAGGACGGACAGACGTGCAATAGATGTCACGTGTACAGAACAAATCAACATATTGTACAATTGTACAATTACAATGAATGATAAAATGATTACAGTAGCAGTGGAACCTGTGATAGAGACCCAGACTAATTATATTCAGTTTTTTTAATTTATTTTTTTTATCCTCGCCGACTATAAGCCCAGCTCCTCTGCCAGAGTGGTATAGCCGGATTAAGAGTATGTGTGTTTTACCATTAAATCACATAATGGTGGGGCAATCATTCTGATAGGTAAAAAGGCACGGTGTTTGTGCACAGAGAGACATGTTAGACACACAAACTCGGTACATTGTGCTCCCTTTCATTCAAAACAGAGGGTGTGAGAGAGTGAAAGTGGTTGTGTTCTGCCTTCTTTTCTCTGAGCTGAGCTGAAAAGAGAAAACATTATCTACATCACCATGCCATCAAATCTGATGGATTTTATCCCATCCCTCCCTCCCTCCCTCCCTCCCTCTTTCTTCTCTCTTTTTCCCCTAGCCTGTGTGTTTACTGGTAATGGCAATGTAGCATTCTCTCACCCTTGAAAATGTGAGTGTGTGTGTGTGTGTTTGTTTCTGTGTCTGTAAAAGAGGAAGAAAGAAGGGGTGAGGCTAGTGAGGAGACCCAGCCTAAGTGAAATTACTCTTAAAAGGATATTGTTGTTCCCAAAGAGTGTTGAACAGCATTTTCACCAGCCATATTTTATTCATGCGGGCAGTCATGTCCAACACAGAGACCCATACAGTACATCAACTTAGCTCAACTCTGTCTGTCTCTGGGAGAAAATCCTCATCCTGTTGCAAGGTAGCGTAGATAAAACTCTAATCTCCAATCTCTCAAGGGATCGAATGAGAAACTATTTTCTCCATCCTGCTTTCCATTGTGCAACAATGCCACTCCTTCCAGGCGGATAGAGGTCCAAGCCGTAAGTGTGCTTATACATTATAAGGCACTCAGGCCTCCCAGCAGGCACCTTCTCTGCAATAGGTCAAAATTGCATAACCATCTCTTTCAAATCTCCCAGCTGTTTAATGCCAGGAAAGAGGGTAGGTGGAGATTAACAAGAAATCAACACTGAGGAAAAAATAGAGCGTAGATTTTCTCTCCATCAAACATACAGCATCGTGCTGCTCAAGAAAAACTAGCAGTGCACCAACCCTTGGATTGTTCGATATAATTCAGTGTACAATTACAGGGGGAAAATTGCAATAATATGTCTGATATATTACAAGCATGAGAATGAGCAGTTTTCACAGGAATTTGACCATGAAACACACACGTTCCACATATCTTGTAATCACTGACATTTCTCACCACATGAATCCACTTGTAAAGTGAGATTATCATATGATTTGTCCGTTTATAAAGCCCAGGTGAGAAGGCATTACAAACGTAGCCTTGAATTGTGAGAATACTGAATCTACTTTATACTCAGCTGACAAAAGATTGATTCTAGTTTCTTTTACTCACATTTCACTGTACAGTGGCCTTTTACTTGTGGGTTTTTCCTGTTTTTTTCCCTCCCCAGAATGAGGCACTGCTCAGGAGGTCCAATTTCTGACCTAAGAATTACACAATTTGTATCAATTACTGACTCCTGGTACAAATCGTTGTCATAAATTGTAAAGTGTAGGCAGATTGCTTCATGGAGAACATTTCTCGTACAATTACGATTCATCATAAAACAAATTTTAACACATACCAAAGATGACGATAACATGTCTGCTCAAACATTGTGTTCACCAGACCACCACCTTTTCTCAATAATCCAGTCAGTTTGAGAAGTTTGACAAACATGTTGGAATAGTCTTGTTGGTTGTAAAAGGAAAATAAAGTGTAAAGGAAAACAAGAGAAGTTTTTTTATGTTGTATTTTTAAATGGCAACAAATGTTTGTAAATTGATGATATTGGCTGAAATATTTTTTAATATCCAGTATGTTTCAGAATTCACCTTATTTGCATTAAATATTCCTTTTTTGCCAAGTAAATAATATAATTCCTAGCTGAAATATCAATTTAACATCTAGTGTGTTTCATCATTGACCCTTGGCTAATCCTCGCCCTTCTTTCTGTTCCGACATGGCACATGACACTGCAATGACAGTGTTAGATTTACTAGAATTTTGGGTTCTTGTTTTCCAATGCCGATTTTGCCAGCTAAAATGAAAACTTTCATTGGTTTTGTTTTCTTAGCCGGGTAGCTAATTTATGAAGCCAACATTTGCTCCAGTAACTGAATTTAGAAGTTTCCACCTGACCCTTTTCTTTATCTACCATGCCTTGTTACGGTTGCTAAGCTGTGATTGGACAGTTGTACTTCAGGGGCGGAGTTTAGCAGATGATCATAATAACATTTAATACATAGATATCAACAACCAGTATAATATTTGACTAGGAGTCCATCCACAGGTTTGAGGCCATACAAAACATTTCAATGTCTGTAATAAATTTAGCTTATTTGTCTCCTTAATTCACAACCTACAAGACCTGGATAGAGGCCAGTGTAGACATCATCCTTCAGCCCAGATAAAGATCAAGTATACTTCATTTAATCAGTGGATGGAACATGAGATGCAAAAGCATTGTTTCACCACCATGCATGATAGAGATTACATAGGATCTGCATCTGTTGACATAAACAGAAAGTGAAAATGGAGAAGGGTTTTACGGAAAATGATTCTCGTATCATATTATCTACACATCTGCATAAAGAGAGGATTTCAGCATCAGTTTGGAGCAATGCTGGGGAGGTTAACAGCTCCAGCAAAAGGATTATACAAAAATAAAATGTTGACTTTTGACCAAATAAATTCCAAAATGTGCAGTCACTGGAAAATAAAATGTATTTAATGGTTGTTATTGCTATTAGGTCACATTAAAAAGATGCCTGAATTCAAATTAGCCTCATTTTTTTTCTTGTCTCTTCTCTTTTTTTCCCCCCACTCGGTAAAAACATCTATAATTTCAGCTACTCAAAAAGAATACTAATTGCTCATCTGAAAGGGACTATGATTGGATGCTTGAATTTCTTTATATAGGAATGACTCACTATTCCTCCACTTGAATGACAAACAATTTTCTCTGGCAAATGATGCCATGTGTCTTGTTGAGCAGGAATAAGAATAGGTTCTGTTTTCCGACATGTGCACAAAACATTCACTCGGTCATATATGCATGAAATAAATTGCAGACCAAAATGCAAAAAAAAAAAAAAAAAGGCTAAATGTCACTGACTTGTCTTGATCACAAAAACCAAACAACAACAACAAAAAAAAGAACTCACAATCTCTCGGTTTTTAAACAATGTTCACAAGTATGAAACTTTAACTCGCCTGGCATTATCACCATGTGCAAATGTTGGCCTTTTTAATGATATGAAAACACTGAGCTAAGCTCCTGCAGACTGCAATACATTCTCCCCCAAATGAGAGCTGAAATGCTATAGGCAATTAGAAGAGTCTCTAGAATTTCCTTGAAATGAAGTGCTAAATGAAACGTGGTCAGACTGACAAGTCTGCTCTCTTTTTCACTGAGCTTCTCTGTCTTCCTGCAGCTCCTCGTGCAGCAGGGGAAAGGTATACACGTCTCTTTTTTAACCAAATCAAGAGTCAATGCATGTAAGCCCTGTGGTGATTTTCCTTAATTATGCTTCGGGGTGATTTGCAAGGTGGATGACACAATGAGGACATGATGTCAGTCAAATAATATCCCAGCTTTTTTCTTCACTGCAAGCTCAGATTTACAAGCGCACTGTACTGTTTCTGAGTTCTGTTAGGGAGTCAGCAATTTCCATGTATGGACTAAATCAGGAAAAAAAAACAACAACTCACATGGACGTAATCTTTTAGTGGTTCACATGTCAGAGGCTTAAAGTCCTGCAACAGAGTATGGGAGCTGACCCCTGGGGAAACTAGGTCATGACCTCCTTGTCTACAGAGCTGCATTGAAGACATTATAGGATCACTACATCTATTTCAATCAGGATTCTGGAAGGAAGAGGAGACTGGTTCATGTTTCGCTCTGTATTACCACAGTAAAAACAACACTCATGACAGATGGAAAATTACAACTCATTCTTTTGTTCTTGGGTAAATGAATGATCCCAGAATCATTATCTTAACTGCTGTTTGTGCTCTTGGAGCAGATTGTTGACACACTCAGGACACACTGTTGGTTCCCATGCCCTGCTGAAACATGCAGGGGTCATAGGTCAGCAAGATGGGCCAGAAAAATGCCCCCAAGTTTCCCTCAGGTGATTTAAATGAGATTTAAAAATCATTGTTTTTGGAAGTCCTGATATGTCTCTGTGTTTGCTTTTACCCACGTCCCAAAAGTATAACTTCAACTTACTGCACCAGAGGCAAGTCATATTTATATATTCTTACTTCTTAACTACATTCATAAGGGAGCAGTGAGACAGAGCCACTGAATCTCACTAAATTAATGTTGATTCTTAGTAAATGAACAATCTTTAACATTTATTTCTTAGCCATGAGATGAACCAAATGCCCTCCAGTCTCACTGTACAACTCGTTGCAGAATAGCTACAGGTACAAGAGCCAGACTGTGGTAATAAACAGAACTTAGTGGGGCACAAGATATTTTTTTATAGTGGTGATATAAAACTAAAAAAATAAAGTCACATGATTTTGTGATGTTTATGCTAATAACCTCAACAATAAACAAATAAATTACATCAATCAATCTACATTATGTGTCTTTTTATCTTAACATAAATAATAATGTGTATTAAAATATTATGTGAATGACAGACTAATGAGTCATGGTTTATATGGGGAAATAAGACAAGTTTTTAGAATTCGATGAGTGAGAGCAACAATACTCTAATGGTGTGATTTGCATGTACCTCACCATAGCCGCCCTGAGGCATCACAGTTTGCATGAACAGATCAGATTATGCTAAATGCTGGATAGTGCAAGTACAACATGTACTGCACTTCTGTGGGTGTGTCATGCTGTACATCAGGAACGAAGAACTGGTTTGGCAGAGTTTCTAATAGACGTAGAAGTATTTTTGTGCATGAAAACTGTAAGTGAGGACAAAGCAAGTCATCTGTTGTTCTTTAAATATACTGTCAACTTATCCAGCAACATAATTAACAGACAGAATTTTTATTCTCAAATCCTGAATAAAGAAAATCAATGGGATAATTCAACCAACTACCTGAATCTGGGTACTGCCCAACTCACATTACATTATTAAAATAATCACATCTGCAATAGCAAATATGCAAAATACTACAGCTTATAATACCCAAACATCAACAGATGACAGCCAGAAAACCACAGTCTGACAATGTAAATATTGTACTGTAACTTCATTTAAAGTTTGTCATAGGAAGAAAATAAAAAACACGTTCCTCTTGATTATCTATAACACCTACATTGTCACCCACAAAACTCTCAGACCAAAATATGATGCAATTTCCTTCTTTTGTGTCGCACTAGATGAGGCAGCTGACTCTCAGTATCAGAAAAATATTACAGTACAAATGCATAGAGGCTCACAGCACATATGTAACTTCATGCTATGCTGCACAGTAATTACTTCATGTTTTGAAACTGCTTTAATGATGCGTATATCGGGATTAATGATGTTTAAAAAGGCTGTGATACTTTCAGAACTGTGAAAAGTTTGTACTGAATGCATTCAGCTGCACTCAAAGTATATAAGTGTAAAACAATCTGCAAAGTTGCCGTTCTTTATCGTATCAGTAGCTTTGCGAGTTCACTTTTGATGACATCACACACTAGTTTACTGTTTTCTGACTTTGGGAAAGAGATGTTCAGCATTCATTTTTTTTTTTTTTTTAAATTCAGCCATCCAAGGTCACAGAAACATCATGTGCCGATTCAGTTTTGAGATGATTTTCGGTTTAAACTAGCACAACCCTCAGCACTTCTTTTGTTCTCCCACGCTTTACTCAAATCAGCCATCATTTCTGCAGGACGAACCGACAGCCAAATTATCTTATCTACCTTTCATCTTCCAAATTTTTTCATCTGCATCACATTTTATTTGAGATTAAAGTAGGGCTGTGTCTTTGTGCAGCACTAATTGCCATAGAGCTTCAGTAATTAAAGGACAATAAAGCCTTAGTAGTAATTAGTTTCTCTTGTTTGGTTGCTAGCCCATCAATTGTGCTTCAATAATACTGATCATTAGCATGCGCCTGGGCAGTGAGGGATGCTGGGAAAGGAGCCCTGCACACACAGCACTCCACATTCCATTCCCATGAAGCCATGGCACTGAGCCATGTGGTTAACCCCCTGTGTGCTGGGCCGTCGAGAGTGGCAGGCTGTGCCTACCAGCGAAGGCCCACACTGTAAAATAAAGAGGCTGCACTGTAACATAATAGACCTGCTGAAATAATGACCAGCTTTTTACATTTCTGAAGGTTGGGAACATAAGAGCTGCAGCAGTGGGCAGATGCTCCTGTCATGATTTGTGTAAAAACAATTGCACCCTTCTCAGTGTTACATGCTCCTTTATTCACATGCAGGTTCACCTAATGAAAGCCTGTCTGCGATACTGTTAAGGAGTGATCAAGAGGATATATTATCACCGTTTTAAGGCTGATGCAGCCTAAAAACAGATCAAATTAGGTATCTTTAAACAGAACAGCATCAGAAGAATAAAGAAACATTTCTGTGCAGGCAGGGGTGTGGATTGTGCTGTAAACTGTGGCATAGTAATAACGCCAGGCAGCAGAAAATGTGCTCTGTTCTGTACTTTGCCTTGACATGATTGAAAGACAATGGTCCCATGGATAGGCCATTTCAACATCAAATGTGCATGCACATCACAGGGCAAGGGTGTGCTATCCATCACATTCAGTGAGCTGTCAGAGGCAGCTCACAGCTCCGGCTTCTCTCCGCACACATTTGCAACTGCATGGCAATACAAGATTAAACCTCCTTATACATATTCCACCCTGAGCATGCCATATTTTACACTCTTTTGAAAGTGCTCACAGTTAGACTTGCATCTCTCTGCATTGTGTGGTTTTTTATTCAAATAACTAACTAAAACTGTGAAAATGAATGCACAACTAGAGGTAAAAACAACTTTAACTGATTTCAAATTCAAAAGCCTAACACAGATTGAACTCTTGAGTTCTTACTTTAACCTTTTTTATGAGTATTACAAGGTACAGAGGCCTGTCCGAGTGAATTTTCCTCACTGCTTTAGGCTACAGACTTGTATAATCAGGTGATGTCGACATTAAACACAACAGGTTCAGGTTGTAGTCATGCAAATGAAAAATAAAAATACACTTAAAACAAAAACAAAACATGGTTGAACTACAGAGAGACTCTGCGCAAACCTCCTCCCATCCACCTTGGCACAATAACCCGAATGGAAGCCTTTATGAAGCACTGATGGAAGCGGAGTGCGCTTTATAATGCACGGCCGTGCACACTACTACATTTCCAGCTAATCAGAAGCGCGCAGTTGCAGAAAGGAGAGCGGTTGCCAAGGCAGCCACCAATCTCCCCTCCCCCTTCTCCCTCCGTTCCTCTTTCCCGTTTATTATCGGCAGAGGTCGCATGGCAGAGGGAAGTCCAACCACTTCTGTACTGGAACCAATGCAAGAATATGCACCTCCATAACAAAGCCTGTGTGGAGTCCTGAGAGCAGTAGAGGGAAAAACAAGAGGCTGCAAATTCATGGGCTGCTGTTAAACAGTTTTTGTTTTTTTTAAAGAGAGAGAGGATCTAAGTTGGGGGTTTTGCTTTTATTTGTTTTGGAACAACGGGATAGTTGTTGTTTTTTTTTTTGCCAACACGTGTGTATCCATGAAATTCGTACTCGTGCGTTTTGAGTGAGTGAGTGTTTCGCATCCTGGTGCGGAGCTCTGAGGAGGACTGCGCATCACCAGAGTTGGTGCCGAAGTTCGGCCGCGAACGGATGTGAGGGAAGAGTGTACCGAGTAAAACTCCCCCACTTCTTTTTTTTTCTCTGTGTGTGTGTATGTGTGTGTGTGCGTGTGTGTGTATGTGTGTGTGTATCTCCTGCTTCGGCGTTGTGTTTGCTGAGACAATAGTGAGTCAAAGACGCTGAAAGTGATTTCATGCCTTCAGTCTCGCACAACCTGAGATGGACGTGAGATTTTATCCTGCGCCCCCGGCAAATGTGGGTTCATGCTCCCTACCGACTGATCCAAGTTGTCTGAGCTCGTTGGACTATTACCACTCGAACAAGGTAAATAACAAAAACTGTGTGTGCATTCAAATGCTTAATGTCTCACCTGTCTCTCCATATACAGCCTGTGCAACACTCACGCAATGCCAAAAAAACGCACGCTTGCTCCAAACGCTACACGCACAAAAACAAAATGTCAAGTGTCAGCAAGTAAAGTGACCTGAGCCAGGGTGGACTGGTTTTAATTTAGTGTGCAGCAGGACACAAAATTTCTATTTAGTCTGTTGTTACTTTGCAGCGAAACCTGCAATCATTCTATTTTGCTGTTGAAAGAAAAATGTGTAGTGCAACTTTTTTTTTCTTTTTCCTCCTTTAACCAACATAGTCATTATGTTATTTCGCCGGTGAGATTGTGCAGTTGTGTTTTGCACAAAGCTGGCATTAAGTGTCCCACCCGGTGTGGAATACCAGGGGCTGTATAGAATCCATACTGCCCCACTCTGCTCTCTGCTCCAACATTATCTTCCCTCTCAACGATTTCTTATAGCTTACATGTTTTTTTCCGCTGGGAGTTCAACGATTAAATGGATGTGTGCCAGTAATGTACTGTTAATTACTTTGTAAGGAGAAACCACAGAGTCTGGCTGGTATAAGTATCACTCTTTTCTCTCTCTCTCTGTCTCTGTCTTTCTCAGCTTTGACACCCCGCCGCTTTTAGCTTGTGACCTGCACTGACTGTATTGCAAGTGCGCAGGTGACATTTAAAACAACATTATGAATATATATATATATATATTAGATTATATATATATATAGTATATATATATAGATATATATATATGTTGACAATTTCCAAGAAAAAAATCATCACCATCAAAAAACAATTCTTATTGTAATCCCGTTTTAAAGAACAGAAGGGTGGTGCAACACTAGAAATCTTTAGGTGCGTTATAATGAAACTCACAGGAGATGAAACCACCACAAAGTAAGATGAGCTCTCAGCAAAAGTACTAATGAGCAATGCAAACATAAGATATGCCCTGTGGAAACACCATGAAAACTATTTAAAACTGTTTCATTAACAGATTAACAGCTTCCACTAGTGCTACCAGCATCTCAGCCATCTGCAATCACAGAATTAGACTTTGTTGTTGTCACTTACCCGTGGTGAAAATATTGCATAAAAACAGGCTCTTGCCGTTGACGTGCCTGCTGTAGATGAAGTTCTTAAGAGATTATAAAGATGGTCTGGAGTTCATTGGCTTGCTGTCTCTAGATAAAGATGGTTGATTTCAGGTATGACAATGAGGGGAATGATGAACAGTTGGGGATGTTTTTCTTTCACTGTGTGGGCAAATGGAAAATCTCTGTAACTGAACGGAACATTCCAGTAATCAACTGAAAACATCATCCTCTTCCAGTTTAGATTTAAAAAAAAATGTCTTTTGTTCTGCGATAATCTTTGATCAGGTGTGGGAGCTTGTTGGGTTGCGAAAGAGAGAGAGAAAAAAAATCAGTAGACAGTTTATTTAGCCTGATTCGATCACAGATGAAATAAGATCTATATAAAACATTTACTGATGAGGCCTGGTTTACACCTGTGACACACAAACGAGCTCACATAACTGTCTTCTCCGCACAGGCTATCTTTTTGTAGGTCAAACGAATTAGGATCATCCTCCATGCGGATAATCCCAAGAATATGATGATATCCACACACTGCATGAATCCTGGAAACAAAGCCACTAGATAATAAGTGATATAAAGTGCTTTCACAAGGGAGAAAGTGACACCAACTACTGTCACCGATACAAAAGTGTGGCGCCCCTCAAAATTACAAGTGTTCATTTGAATTATTGAAATCTCCCTTCGCTTGAGGGGGTAAAAGGGGGGAGTTCTTTCCACAAGGGGAGGTATAATTTGCCATCATCACATGTGTAACACTAACTACCTTCACTAGCAATGCAAATGAGACCAGGAGCAGCAGGGATCATTTGGTGTCCTGTTAACACAGCGCACGAGGTCAAGTTCCCCTCCTCAAACGCTTGTCAAACTGGCTGTGGCATTAAAGAGACATCTGATTTGTTATGTAGGCACTGTATCTACGGATCAGATCTGCCTGCTGCTAATCATCTCTGACAGCACTGGTTGGCCAATTTCAAATTCTGCCCAGGTCACTTTTCCAAAGCAGCGTGGAGGCAAAAGGCTAATCATAGCATTAAGGTCAATTGTTTTTTTTTTTGGGCTTACTTTGCATATTTATGTGGATTCTTTTGGTTTGTAGCTGAATTACAAAGTAGCAGCATTTGTTGGCTTGTATCTTAGTTTATAAGGATATTCTTTGGGGATAGTATTGTTGGAAAAGAGTCAAAATAATTTGAATAAAAAGACACTTTTGGTAAGATGGTTGCAATTTGGCTACCATATTGAGATTTAGCATAGTTATTGCTTTCTGGTTGCTCTGGGGGTTTTTTTTGTTTTGTTTTTTGTTTTTTATTGTTGCAGTTGTTATTTTTTCTTTTGAAAAAAATGCAATTTACAGCCTGAGAAAACATTTCTCCTTTTATCGCTGTGAAATTTACAATGTTAATATGAGTCACGCACAAGCTTAATTGGATAAAATGAGCATGTGCTGGTATTTTTTGCTTTATAGTCTGTTTATTTGCGAACCTGTTTTGTGTGCTACCGGTGCACTATGATGCTGTGTGCGGACACAAGCCTAGTTTGAGTAATTAGCAAGTTTATGTGACTACCAGGGAACACGTGTGCTGCTTTCATGCTTTCAGCCTTTGTCACACTGCTCATTTGTTTAGCTCATAATAAGTCGATGTGCATGCATGCTTCTGGTTGTATTCTTTCTTTCACCTTATTCAATGTGCTCATAATTAATGTGATCACCAATCATTGCGTGAGTCACTTCCGTTTACTTAGGCTCTCGTTTTCCACAATCAACAAAAACTTGTGAAGAGGAAGTGTGAACCTTTTCTCAAATTTGGCAGCCAACATCTGCCATTGACTGGTGCTTTAATAACATGAATCATGCTGATAGCCAAGTCAATTTGTGCTAAGAGTGTATTCAGTGAGAAGTTCAATACTGTAAAGCAGAGAACAAGTGAAGAATGCAGGCAAAGAAAGAGATGCAAAAAATTAGCAGAGAAGGTACTTCAAGTGCAGGTTGAGATGATTCAGAGAGATCCATAAATAACCCTGAAGATGTCTACTTCAATACTTTCAATACTGACTTCATTTCACTGTGAGTGTGCGTCTCTTTTATTGCTGTGGCGCTCTCCCACAGCCGAGAAGAACAACAGCTTTGTGCACTGATGGTAATATTAGACTGTGCTATGTTATAATGTTGGCTGCTGCCTTAAAGGCTACATGGTACATCCATATATTACTCATGTGCAAATACTGTAGACATTTACGCTTTATTGAAAGCATTGAAGCACTAAAGACATGATGGTGCATCTTGTTTTTTTTACAGCATGTACAACTGTAATTGTACTGTGGCAAGTTGTTTGTCAGGGACTTTTAGTTTGCTCTGTGAAATGGGAACACAGTGTCTGCGCTTTTATTTGAATACCTTAATCAAACAGTGCCGACTGCTGCTGCTGCTGCCGAGGTGATCTGCTGCCTACAGTATAGCAATAGCACACAGTACAGAGAGAGTAGGCCCTGTGTTTATACACACAAGCCCCACCCAGCTCATATATCCTCCCAACAACTGATATCTGCTTAGATAGGGCATGACTGAAGAGCTGGCTTTGTTAGTTGGTGGTCTCCTCTGCCTCAGATAAGCTGGGGGAATGATGTGCTCCATTTGAATGCCTTATCTCGGTTTTATTTCTTATTACAGAACTGCTTGGATATGCCATGCAAAGGTTTGATTACTTTGCGTTAACATATTCAGTCAGTTTCCACATGATCTGATCATCCTCAAGTGAAACACAAACTCTTAAATAAACAAAGACATATTTATTTGGCTTACAGCACAAGGGTTATTTTTTAATACCCTGAGTACTTAAACATGGCCGACAAATTAACCAGTCCCTGTAATGCAGGCTGTGGTATTATGTTCATGTTGAGTGGTGTTGTCGCTATTAGCTAATGACAAACCCTGTGGTATGTGACAGAGAGGCAGAAAGAGAGAATCAAAGGATGAGTGAGAGTCAAATGGGTTGAAGTAATCAGTGGCCCAGTATGGGGACAGTGCATTTGTGTGTATGTGTCTGTGTATGTGTGTGTGTGTGTGTGTGTGTGTGTGTGTGTGTGTGTGTGGCGGCACATGCTAACTCGGGGCCATTCAAGCGTTTTGCTGACTACGGAATCACAATCACAATTGCTTTCATAGCCCTGTGCAGAGGAAGGCCATGCATACCACAGTAAGGGCCGGTGACACATAGCGAGCAGGGGCAAAAACAGCCACTAAATCATATTCTCTCCGCCCAGACACACGGAGGAGATTTTTAATAGGGATTCCAACCATTTGAAATCATTTCAATAAAACTGGAATTGGCTCTGACATTGGCTGAGTCACAGAGACAGCATACGGCACAGAGATTTCTTGCCCTATATATATATATATATATATATATTTAGGTGACTCTGTTTTGTTTTGTTTTTGAGGGGGGGATTTTTGAGTTCTGATAGATGTAGACAGACATAAATATTTATGAAAGGAAATAAGACACGTGATGCTGTAATACCACACGTGGGATCATGAATGGCTTTTTTCGCCTGGCCTTTAAATGTTTGTGTTTGATGTCAGTTATGAGAGTGACAGTATGGATGCGTGTGTATTTGTGTTATGTGTATGTGTGTGTGGTAGGTAGTGATGGTGGTGGGGGGTTACCCATGTGCTAATTATTGGCCCTGGCAGTGCTAAGCTACTTGCTCGTTGGTGGGTAGCAGTGCGTCCCCCTCAGCGTCTGTTACCGTAATTAAGACCAGCCGCCCCACTGTAGTGTGCTTACATTAGTCAGCCCGGGCCTTCCCATGGGGCAGTGCGATGGCATTCTCATTCTTACTGCAGAAGAAGAAAGAACAAGAAACAGAGCCAGCACCTGCTGTAGAGTAGGCCCCTGGGTGTCTAGTTAAATGTTGATTATGTTTGCTAATGGCTGCAAACTCTCAGAAGGAATGATGTGTGACGATGTGCTATCTATCTATCTATCTATCTATCTATCTATCTATCTATCTATCTATCTATCTATCTATCTATCTATCTGTCTGTCTGTCTGTCTGTCTGTCTGTCTGTCTGTCTGTCTGTCTGTCTGTCTGTCTGTCTGTCTGTCTAATTAAACATGCATTTGTTGTAACCATATTGTTGTTTTTCTAGTGGTTTACACTCACTTGCTCTGACAGGATTATTGGAGCTTTGAGCTGTCCTGTCATGAGATTTTATTTTGTTTAGCAATAGAAAACAAAGGATTCCTTTCCCCAAGGGAATGATTGGAAAAACTACAATATATCACAGATATTATACATCTGAGTTCATACAGAACTCAGATGTACAATGTGCCAAGACAGCCTCTTTCTATAGGAGATGTATATACATACACATGTTTGTTGGGTACAAAAAACGCAATTTGAAGTTGTCTCCTTGGCCTCTGGGACACGATTCATTGATAAAAGAATCAATAGATGAATCAGTGATTTAAAAAAATCAATCAATAGTCATAGCTCTAGTATATATGTACAGCATTACTACTGTGAGTTTATGTATATACTCAATGTATGCATGATATGCATAGGCATGTATTTATGTACAGTTTACAGTATATGTATCTACGTATGTATTATATGTCTGTATGTACTGTATGTACGTATTGATGCATGTACTATATGCATGTACTGTATGATGTATATATGTACTGTATGTATGTATGTATGCATGGAAGAGGCTGGACGCTGGACAAACATTCCCAGTTGTCTCAGCTTCCTGAGGTATGTCCTGTGCAAACAACATGGGCCATGGTATAAGCTCCTTGCCAGGGATTTAAGGCTCTTTCCCGCCCTTGTTTTCACTGAATATCCTTTACAAATATTATCGGCCTGGTGTCAGAGCCATGTTTGAACTGCAGCCTGAAGGGACAGTACCCATATGAAAATTCAGTTACACAGAAACAGTACATGTATAATGTACAACGATCTGACTATTTTTCATCATACTGCCTCAAAATCGACCGCAGTCTTTTGGGAGATAAATTATCAATCAAAATAGTTTTTTAGGTTGCCATTCACTAGCAGATCTTTGACTTCTAACCCGAGCGCTGTTGTCTTTCATTAGTTCACTGACATGCATTGATTTGGCCCGTGAGAGGTTTCCACTTGAGGAAGACAAGGCTGATAAATCCATATGATCCTGAATTTGCTCTCTTTCCTCTTTCCCCAGCTGTGACTGTCTAGCCTTGTCCCTTGTCTGTCAGGAGCATGTGTTTATTATGTGTGACATATTTAGCAGCTAGATATAATTGCCTGTGTAAGGCTGTAATCGTCTGCGTCCAGACTCAGGCAGCAGAGACTGCGGGAGCCCGCAGAGTCACCGAGGTAATCAAACTGTGGTTCATTCTTCCTCTTTGAGGGCTAATGATGAGGTCTATGATTGCTTACAATGGACAGAGAGAAAGGTGTGACAGAAAGTACAGTGGTAATATCATGGTTTTAGTTCTCTATTTTCTTTAAGGCATTGGAAAAATGGAAAAGTTAGCTGTAGAATTATGGATAGAGAAAAGAATAGAGATAGATGTTGTTAAAGAAAAAGGGAGGTAGAGAGGTTGGAGGAGACTTGTGGGTTGAGAAAAGGGAGGGAAAGCAAGAGAAAGAGGCCCTCTCTTTGTGTTGTCGACCTATTTAGTCTCAAGCTGGCCATGAGCCATGCCGATGACTGATGTCGCTAAGAAAAACAAACAGAGGAAAGAAAAGTAGGATTTTGGAAATTATGATATACGGTCAATGGTGTTATGCTATTGAGGACTCCATCTTTCTCTTAACTAGGCCTCGACAACCTCACAGCAGCTCTGTAGGGTTGTTAACACACAGGAAAGGGAAACTTGAGCAGATCTTTTTATAGAATTGTTAATAACACAGTAGACAGTAGTGAAAAACCATAGCCTAAAGCAGCACTTACTGGCACAACCCACGTGAACCAAGCAAGTAAGTATATGCGTATGTGTGTGCATATGTGTGTGTATGTGTTACTGGCACCTTGGCAGTGGTGAAAGACATATTCAGATCCATTACTTAAGTAAAATTAGCAACATCACACTGTGTAAATACTCTATTTTCTACCTAAAAGTACAACAAAATGTAGTATTAAAAGTATAAATACCCCCATCTGTGCTATGTTACCATAGCATATATAACTAAGTACATTTACTCAAGTGCTGTACTGTTTGAGGTACTTGAGTATTTCCATTGTATGGTACTTGATACTTCAACTTCAAGACATTTCAAAAGGAAATGTTGTTACTTTAGCACAAGTTTAAAACGTCTTAGACCTTAGATGACTTCCACCAAGTGAAAGAGTCACTTCCCCTTTTATTAAAATAACTGCTCTCTAAACTTTCTAGTATTTCGCAAATCAGATAAAAGTAAAATAAAAAAAATGCATTCAAAATTTGTGTATCAGAATTTTTCCTTTTCTTCTTGCCCCTTAAACCCCATAAATCATCTCACGCACCTCAGGGGTACTGCGGTTAAAACAGCAACAGGTACAGTCTTAGCAAAGGCATCGGGAATGTCATAATCAGGAACAAATGTTTGTGGCAGCAGGGCAGGGAAAGGGAGTGAAACTGAGAGATGGTCATGTTTTATTAAGCCTGATAATGCAGCCTAATCTGTGGCTCGGGTTACACAGTGCTTTGTGGGTAATTAGAGATCATGTCGTATGCCTGGCCTGCTGAAAAATTGCACTCCGCCCTAATCCCCTCCTATCCGCCTTTCACCCGCCACTTCCCTTCTTCTTTCTCTTCATTCCCTCCCTCACACACACACACACACACACACACACACACACACTCACAAAAAAACCTTTATGCTTCCAAATGAGCTGGCTTCCTGTCAGGAAAACACACAAATAAACAAACATGGCAGCCATACTTCAGGTAGCTAGTCATCAGAAAGTCTATACCTTGCTGTAAGACACTTGGAAATGTGCTTATGTGCTCAGAATTCAATAAGAGGAAGTCGACAGTGGAGCACTTTGTGGTTTGTTTTGTGGAACTTGTTAGATGAATGACTAATGCCTCCTGGCAAGTGCCCCAGGTTTACTATTACCAAAACAATGGCACTTGATACAGAGCACCGTAGCCTTGGTTTTCACACAGACAGGAGCTCAGGCTGCTGTTTTCTTTTGAACCCTAAATGCTGACTGCCCATTCATGCAACATCCCCCGAACACACAGACACACACAAAGGAAATTCTCAACTGACACGGTGACTTGTTGAAAAAAACAACAGCTTCTTTCATCGCTCATTGTCCGCAATTTTTCCATTGTTAAAAACCAAGAAATGTTTCTCTGTATCTAGATTTGGCCATCACCACGTGTAAAACAGTAGCCATGTTTACTTGCACACAGTTATATAATTACTATCTTTGCTGGGATTGTGACAGCGACTCCATTAAACTGTCTACATGTCAGGTGGGAAATAATGATGCAATCTGGCACAGTTTTAGAGCAAAAGGCATCAGCTGCCTCCTACCATAAACTCAAAAAATGGTATAGGTGCAAAGACTGGATGAAAAGCAGGTTCAAACTGTAACCCACAGAGTTGAATGCGTGCAGTATTTCCCCTAAAATTTTTTGTCACGCCTGGTGGTTTGAGCAAAAAAAAAATCCCCTTTACATAAAAGAAGCCATGAAAGGAATAATAAAACCAACTGTACAGAAGCAGTATGCATTTATCTCCTCTGTATCTCCGTGCCAACTCATAAACATCCTACAGTGTGCGCTGTATGAATCATTGAAGGAAGAAGTATTAGCAAACTGTTTTGAATTTTATCATTATGAGTACACATGATAACAGTATTGTCATCAACAGCAGCCAAAAATAATTAACAGTACTCCTGTTATGTGAGATTATCCACACTCATATTGAACTCATTAACCTCCAGAGCCACTGGAGGATGTCTTATGAATGATCATTTATTCAGACTCAGAGGAGATACAGGCGCCATATTTCATAGGGATATGTTTTCATATTGCTGCCATGTAGAAAACAAGCTTTCAAATAGCTCATATACCATCAGGCATCACATTTGCATAAAAATGTATCAAAATGCAAAACTGAGCTATATTCAAAATGTTCAAGTAGCATGGTCATTATTGGCAGTGCTAGAAGGCTTTTAAGAGTTGAGGTAGCTAATAGCTACCAGTGGCTCTTTATCTCGATCACGTAGGTGTGTGTGTGTGTTTTTTTTTAATATGGGTAGCTAAGGAACCAGAAACACAAAATAAAGCAGGAAAACAACAGTGAAGTTGTTAAGCAGAAGATAAATTGGACTTTAGACTCATGAGGCCAGACCTCAGCTCATATCAGTTTGAGGTCTGGGGAAACTTGACATCTATTTCCTGTTTCTGCCGGTTTGATTGGCGCCACTGGTTGTCAATCATTACCATACATAAAATGCTCTCTTTCAATTTGTCATCAAGCTCAATAAAGTGCTACAGAGCCAGCCACTAAAGTGTTTCTCTGCATGCTAATTTAATGTTGGCTTACAAAGTTTAATGCTTAAAATACAGGGTTGTGTGACGACTCTCACTGGGACTGCACAGTTGTGTCATTATGTAGCAATATTTGATCATTTTTGTCGATGTTGAAGACCAGACATCAGTTTGGGCCAAGAGGTGCTATGACTGGATGGAGATGATAACAAAAAAATGCCAAGTTGCCCAACTTTTAAACTAATTTTTAGCCCTGCAGGACCCCTCACACTCACACATACACACACACACACACACGCAGGGTCATATATAATCACTCACTTTTACACCTCTGAGTCTCCGACCATCCAGCCACACACACACACGCACACTTGCCACACAGCTTCAAGGCATTTCATTTCCTCTCCTCCTATGACAACATCACAATATAATGGGACATGGTGTCACGTGACAAGAGCAAGTACATGGAGCGATCAAATCGTTCTCTCAGTCTCCCTCTTTCTCTCCCTCTCTCTCTAGCTTGAAGGGCAGAACGGTCAGTCGTTACATAAACTAGAGTTGGTTCAATTACTGAAAAATGTGCTTTGTGTCCTTGTCATAAGCAGAGTGATGAAGCAGATAAAAAAAAACAAGTTAGTTAGCCGTGTTCTTTGAGGATTTTGATAAAATACGATCATTTTTGTGCTCATTCTATTCACAAAGCCATACTGCTGCGAGGCTGGGATGCTTCAATCAGGTTTGACTGCTAAAATTAAGTTGCACTACTTAATGTTTTATGTAAAAATACACCTGTATTGTCAGTTTAAAATGACTACAGGGGGCTGCACTGCAAAGGAGCGTGCCATCCTGACCAGTAGAGATGCCATAGATTTAGAATATTTGCACAAATTAAAGTCTTATCAGTTGTGTACACCCTCTCCATCTGTAGGAGATTACAGTTGAAAACTTAAGAGTGTTAAGTGTCATGTAGTTTATAATTCCTCAGTACTGATGTTAATGTTTACTAAAGTTATTAAAGTGAAGAACAAACAACAGTTGTGATACCACATGCACCTTCTCATAGCTGACACTTTATTTATTAAACCTTTTCTGCCTTTGCAATGACTTGGTTAATCGCTTTTTTCGCCGGTATAAAACTGCGCTTTTATTTCCAGCAGTTAATTCTTCATCTATTGAACTCTGTTGTGACTGACCCTTACTCCAGGTATTCACTGTGTGCTCCAGCACAGTGCCATCGCACAGTTTTCAGTTGAGCCTGTAATTAAGTCATCTCGGAGCCTTGAGCTGAGACCAATTTGCCGCTAATTGTCCCGAGTTTTAATTTCTAATGGAATAAGGGCCAGAGGGAATGCCACCTAATGAGATGCAGTTACTAGTTAGTGTGTGTGTGTACATGTCTGTGTGCATGCGTGTGTGTGTGTGTGTGTGTGTGTGTGTGCGTGCTTGCAGGCTCTTTTATCTGTTTACTGTAACTGCTATTGCCCTGGTGAATAGAGAAACAATTGAGTAAAGCAAGATGTTCCATTTTGATCCTGTTACCTTGTTTCTGTTTATTCTACAAAGCACTCAGGATGTCTCTGTCTTTCCAAACTGTAAATTTACACATAATAAATGGTAAATGTACCTTGAAACAAGTAGCATAATTGATTGTACACTGACAGCGGAGTCAGAATACGCCTTTTAGTGATACCTACTCCCTTTTATACAAACCCAAGGAGCGCCCTCTCTTAATAACTGTGTGACAGTGGAGACCCTTCCAAAAGTGAGAAGTGCTTTTGCCCTTGGCAGTCAAGTTATTGCTCAGAAAGCGTGGCCATAGACTGGAACTAGAAAGGTTGTTTACATAGCCTTGGGAGTGTTTGTGTCATGATTTAGATTCCAGGCATTTCAACATCCAAATAAATCAGTTTAGACTTCTGAGGACAAATAAACCTCTAAAAAGAAGAAACGGGCCAGCTGTGTTTAAAATCTGTAAGGTAGTCTTATCTCTGGAGCTCCAGCAATTTTGTTTTCAATTATTTCAAGCAAAGGAAATGGGGGTCAGAGTTCACAGAGCATATGTGGTTTAGCATATTGGCAATATGGACGTTTGTCTTTACAGTAAAAGATTGCTTTTGCCATGTTTGTGTTTGTTGCATTTTGAGTATTATTGCACTTCATGTGAGGTACTACACAAGCAACAGCTGTGACACCAAAAAAGATGTTTCAAAAAAAAGAAATCCACACGAGCACCCCAGAAGACTATGACAACATGAATCTCTCAACCACTTTGGTGACTTCACTGTAATTTTTCTACCTTATCGCTTTTGAGTGGAGTTTGCTTTTGCAACTGACTCAAGGCCCTTCCTCTTATTGTTTCAATATGTCAGAACATTGTTTGAATGAGGTCACCCATTACCGATCTGGCCCGGGGCCAGCTTGACTTCAGCTGATTTAATTGAATATACGACATGAGTCAAATTCAAACAAGCAGAGACTGCTTTGCCATGACAGCCTCATTACTCCACATTAAGAAGTCATTTCAGAATGCATTGTGACTTTGGGCTTGACAAATGGTGAAAAGGGATGAAATCAAATAAGTGTGTAGATTTTGGAAGACTTCTCTTGAAATGCTCGGGCTGAAAATACTCCCGTACTGTACATATATTAAAGGGAAGGCAAAAAAAAAAAAATGTGTTTTTTTGCTATTTTGTATAAGTTAATGTGAATGCCTTCTGGGTTAAAGTGTTTCCATGTTTGCCGTCTGCAGTAATGGAATGACATTCAATGCCATTTTCCCTTTTAAATGGAATTTTTGTCAAAGCGTTATGAATTCAACCTGCCTTGTCACTCAAAGCACAGACAGTGCTGAGAGAGGAGAAAATATGCGAATGAAACCTTTCACTGCAGATTTCACTGTTAGCTGTGAGCAGACCAAATAATGACGCCTTTATCACGTCTACAGCACAACAAACAAAGAAGGCTTTCTTGTGACATACCACAAGATGTGATATCTTGCAGTATAATGACATACATTATGTACAGTATATAAGACGTGCGCAATATTCATAGCATCTCAGCAGTACGCCAGCTACGCAGCATTTCATCAGCCTAAACCTCCAGTAAATTTCTCAATTAAGCACGCATTCTTTGAGAGCCATTGGCAGCTCAGCCACAGCTCGCGGGGGAAAGGGAAAAAAAAAAAAAATGTACGGCAGGCTCAACGTGCCAGGGCCTCCCTCCACAATAGGGAAGGAAATGTTGAGGCTGCGAGGGCTGTGGAGTGGAGATATGGCAGTGTTTGCTTAGGGCTAGGTATCGGGCACAAAAACAAACATGGCTGCCCTTAATGAGCCTGTTTGCCTGCCAAAGGTAAAGACAGCTGTTGTCTCTCGCCACAATGGAACAGGCCTCAGTGCCACGGAGCACAGAGGAGCACTCTGCGTCCCCATAGTAACGCTCACCTTGTGTGTACTCAAGAGGGAACTTATTAAGTCCTCTTTACAGATAAATAGTGAGTAAAATGTAAATTGTGAGGCCATACGGCACTTTTATAAGGTCTGACTATGAAATGAAAAGGTTTATTAAACCCTGTCTTCAGCATACTAAAAGTGAAATTGGCTTGTGGGAGTGAGAAACAGTTTTGCACCGTGAATAGACATCTGACTTACTCATAACATTAGTGAGTGAGAGTTGAGAAACTGTGGCTTTCTCTCTTTGATAAAGCAGAGCACATGTTATTGGACTGTTTGAGAGGCTGTACTTGCTTTGCCTTTTCTGCGTCTGTCTTGTGTGGCTGGAGAAAATCTCTCTAAAATCTGGTAAACGAAGAAAAAGTGGCTTCTCAAAAGGACACTAATGCACAGGGATATAGGCAAAGTGGGGGGTACTGAAACCTGGAAAAGCACTTTTCTCCTGTATGAGAAAATTAATACATTCTAGCTGTACCTGTCCAAGTGAATCAGCACTGACAGCTTGCTGCACTCCACAGCTAATTTTAGAATTAAGAATATGAGTGAGATGACTGCACAAGCATTTTGTTGAGAGGCGAGCAGCCAGTAAGAAACCGTGAACATTAAAAGGTCCAACCGTCAATTGCATCAGGATGGCTTCTGTTGAAACAAAGCCCTCCCAGCCCCCACCGCCTTCCTGGCATTGTTTACAGTAGATTTTGAGCGATTGAATGGAGGACATTTTTTTTCCATTATTATACTGGCTTCGGACAAAGGGAATGACACACATAAATATAAACATTTTATATTGTAGGGAGGATGAGTATGCTGTGTAATTTCCTTAGTAGTAGGAAATTAGCTTCAGTACAGATTAAATGAAGCACAGAAATATCTCACTTGGAAACAAAAACTACTTTTTATAATTGAGAAAAAGTAAAAAAAAAATAAAGCAAAGAATGAAAGAATGTTAAAAAATGATCATTAATTAAAAATGTTCTTTCTGTACGATTATATTTACATTCATAAACGTGTAAGGACATTTACCATTGATTAAAGAAAGATGTATTCTAATTTTGTTTACATTTTTGAGTGTGATGAACAAAAACACTTTTTTTCATTTTTTGCTTGAGTGTTCAAAAATTGACTTTGCTAAAGCTCAACGTGCATTATCTGTTTAACCTTTTTATAGAAAAGTTTCAGTATTATGACTTGATAGACAATGTCCCACGGGATCCTTCGTGGTGATTAATGATGTGACTTGTTGGCTTTTTCTGTCCTACATGTTTGCATTAACACACACACACACATACACACATCATCATCATCATCATCATCATCATGTGACTGCCGCTCTTTGCTAATGCTGCTGAGGCAGCAATAAGGGAGCACAATTGCTGCAGTGCAAGATAGCATTAGGTTGTTTGTACTTTCTTTTGCGAGGTCTACATTATAATAGAAGTAATTATATCATGAAATTAGATACGCATTTCAGGAATAGACATGCAAAAGGGAGCTTCATTTATTTCTCAGAGACAGAAATTATATTTGGTTTTATTTAAACCTCACTGGGTGGAGCCAAGGAACCACAGAGACGTGCAGTGATGAAAAGTAATGACTAAGTTGGTCTGCTGAAAAACTACAAAAACTTTCAGATTAGCCTTTAGCTTAGCTTACCACCCAAACATAAATAATGTTCCAGCAATTACCATAGATAGTAAATAACTAGCCTGCAGCCTTCTAAAGATATAAATGCCATGTTGATTCATGAGTTTTTAAATGGTAAAGTTGTTTGTATTTTTTTTATTTAGATGTACTACTTTGCTGTTCAGTTTTGTGAATTACATACACTAACTTCAGATGCTTGATTGCACCCTTTCATTGAGTTTTAAGCCAGTCATGCTGCTTTTATAGATTTTGATTTTATAAAACAGTCTCTAATTAATAAGCCATTATGTGACTTGGTGGTTTTCTTGCAGCTGCATTCTATATTGAATATCATCGTTTATTTCTGTCAGAGTCATTTAAGTTGCTGCATGTCTCCCTGGCTGTAATCTGCTATTTGTTTGCTGCAATGTCTTTCAATTAAACAGCAGGGCCAGTTTCTACAGAGATTTCTTTTTTCGAGTGACTCCCCAGAGAGGGAGCAGAGGAAATGGCTGAACACATCAGACACATTTGTCTTCTCTGCTTAGTTACCTTGCAGGGGGAAGATGGTGATACCCATTTCCCCCCGTCTAATGTGTTTGCTTTTACACCCTATGCCAAGTGTCAACATGCAGCTTCTTGACAGTCATTTTTCATTTGGAGCAAGTAGCTAGGTTGAATAAGCCTGCACATTGCACAGTTTTTGCATTTTCCCTTCTTTTATCAGCCGCTTGTTGTTTTTTAAGGTGGCAAATTTCTAACACATTTAAGGTTAAAAGTGCACTAGTCAGAGATTATTACTTAATAGCATTGGCTGGTTGTTGATTGAGAATAAAAAGCCAATTATGATAATAGGATATGGGACATAATGACAGAATTAAATGAGTCTGACAGACACACAATAGGCCTGCACTGTCATCGCCTTAGCCCAGCTTGCTTATTAGAATTAATCTGGCCTGATTAAAAATGCAAATGGCTCAAAGTCATTGACGGAGTTTACATGTTTTTATAGCATTTAACTGATTTAATTACATGGAAAATGAAATGGTGGGATGTGCGATTGAATTTTTTTTTTCTCTTCCTGCCAGTTGCCACAGAGAGATGAATATTCTCTCATGCCAGGAAGAGAAGGTAATGAGATTAGTGCTCTCCCTCTCTCTCTGTTTCTCTCTCCATCTCTGCCTTTCAGAAGCTGATGGTTTGGTTCATCGAACCAAGGAGAGCTGTTTTATTGTTATCACGGAAAACATTTTATCTTGGTCTCAGAAGCACCTACTGTATTATGTGGGCCGTGAGCTTCACAAAATTTAGAGTTTCCTCCTATTATGTATCATTTTAGAAGACCACTATATGATTTATAGATGGGGGGGTGGGGCTGTTTCTATAACAGCCATGTAGAGGAAGGAACAGAAATCTTAACAGAGTTGATTGTTTATGTGTACATGCCATGCTTTGACAGTTCTTAGTACTTTCAGAGATTAGTCACATTAGATGAAAAGCAAAGCAAACATTTCTTCTTTTTGTGTTTCAAACGTGTCCTGCAAAAGTAAGTTGTTGTAAGAACAGATTTTAAAAAAACAACAAAAAAAAAAACGCACACTGTGACCCTGTTTTACTGAGGCAAGCTCGTTTCTGTTTTCAGCCTTCATGCTAGTAAAGATTTCAGACTATATTCAGACTGTGTGCACCTTGTACTGCTAGCTCGTTAAAAGTGCAGATTGATAGTTTTGCTTGCTTCAAACATGCTTGGTGTTTTTGCACCTTTCAGCCGTGGTCGTAAAAAAACCTGCTAGCATGCGATGGACATCCTGTGGGGGAGGAAATTGATTTTGCTGGGTTTGTTTGTTCTAGACAGGCGACATGCATTGTTTTGTTTTGTTTTTATTATATCTTTACATTTCAGACTGATCGTTTTATTGGTGTATTAACATGCTTTATGGCTGTTATGGCTTTATAGCTTTTTCCAAATAGATTTATGTTTTTTTTCCTCAATCATAAAAGGTCTATAAATGTGCAAAAGAAGGCATTTGGAAGTGACAGAACATTTTTGGATTTGATTTATGTGAATGGGCCAGATGTTCTGTTTTGATCCTGATGTGTTGTGTCTATGTCTCTGTTGCTCTGTCTCCCACCCACCATGCCTTAGATCATCATCAGCAATGCAGTTATTCAGTGTGTAATACAGAGATGTCAAGCTACAAAGGGGATAGAGACTGTGAACACGCTGTGAAAAAAGCTTTTTATTTAAACACCATTTATTTTGCAGCAGGGAAAAAAACAGACATACAGAGCTAAAACTTTGTGTTGACAGGACAGGATCAATTCCAACTGCGTGTCCGTACATCAGCTCAATGTGTTGAAATGGAAAGTATGCTATCGATCTGTGTGCATTAGTGCTCTACAGTAACATAAGCAATGAGTGGCAGAACAAAAGAGGCACTGTGCGTCACGCTTAGAGGAGAGGTGCAGTACAAAGAGGACAGTCAACTTCATGCAGTCTATTGGCATTTCATTGTTTATCATTTCAAGTCCAAATGTATATTTGTCTTTCATGAAAGAATTTTAGCCTCTCACATACATCTGGAACTGATTTTGGATAGTTTGAAATGTATAGGCCAAATGTACTGTTTTGCCCTGCAGACGGAAAGGTTATTAAAGCATATTGTAGTAAAGTGCTGCAAAAAAAAAAAAAAAACACGATATGGCTTGACATTAAAAAGCTAAGAAAACCACCAAAGCCTGCTGTAATAGAGGTCAGGCAACACAGTTACATCCTAGAAATCAAGTTGCTCATTTAGATCTCCACAAGCCACCTTCACTCACAACTGCATCGTCTTATGAGGCTGGAAAGCATACATACCGCGCCGATATTTCTCCTCTTCTCATACTTTCCCTCTAGGGACAAAACACAATTACTCCATTGTGTCACACAGTACAGTATATCACATTCTGCACATCTCAGCCAGAGAAAAGACGCAGTGTTGTGCTGGGGCATATGGCATCATGATAAATATGCTTTAGAGGAGGAGGGTGAGGGTTGGAGGAGGGAGGGTCACTGTCAGGGCACAAATTGAATGAACTTTAGCGTGGTGATTGGATTAGTGCATTGTAAACAATGGGTTATTTCTGTAAATATCCTAATCCCGGGGGGCCTGGATTAAAAGCAAACAAACAGGAGACAGTGAACCAACAAATGTTTCCAATATTTCCGCTTTAGTATGTTAACGTGTCTAACATACTGTATAGAGGAAATCTTTTAATTCATGAACTATAAAAGGCTACACTACCTAGGATATGAAGACAAAGATCTGTGACCACATCTTAGAGAGAGACAGTTAGACATACAGTGTCAGGGCCTTTTCAGTAACTGCACCGTTCAACCGTACCTACACACGGATGACAGGAAACGTGGTGGTGACAAGGAAAACCCTGAGATGCCTCACCGAGGGGTAAAAATAGACCACTTGGCACGAGAGTCAGTGAGCGAGGGCGAGGAGAAGAATCAGAAAGAAGGGAAAATTGATGTAGAGTGTCTTAGGGACTTTTTTTTCTGCAAGCCTGAGATAAGAAACTTCACTCTTTAATGTTGTCAAGTTGTTAGATCAGTCTCATTTTCGCTTGTTCGTTTTCTGAGAGAGAGAGAGACAACAGAGGAACAATGAACACCTCTCTCTTTTGAGTTTACAGTCTGCACCTCCTACACCTTCACAGTTAGAAAAGCTGCCCACTTTAACCAATTACTGCCTCGAGTGTGTTACAAATCTCACTTCTTAACGGTGTCAGTAATATTTTTGCTAAATGTTACCCCCAGGAAAAACCCATATTTGTTGCCAGTGTATAAGGTCATCAAACGGCAGCTTTGGATATGTCGAATAAAAAAGAACCACATAGCATAGATTCACATTTTCTCAGGTCTATCATAAAACAATGCTGTAATTAGTTCCTCCTTTTTCATACTAACCCATTAAGAAGATCCTTTCCTAATCGGCTGTGATGGCGGACAAAATCCACAGTCATCGTTCAGTGCAAAAATATATTCAGAGGTTTATCTGTAGTGAGGCACATGAGTCCCTTTTTGTTACTGTCCCTCCACTGCAGCTCAACGAGAAACACTGTCAAAGAAAACACAAAGAAGGAATTTCGTACTAAAAGAGCTGTACCTGGAAGATAACCTCTTGATTTGACTAACTCAGAGTGTTGAAGCCTCATGTTAGCTTCAGATAAACTTTGGGAAGGATGCTTTTAATGGACAGAATTCATAGATATATGCAGCCTGTAACAGGCAGACACTGCTTTATATTAAGCATATGTAAATATTTGACCCTGGTCTTGTATGAACAGAGACAACCCAGTATGTACGTATCTAGTCCAAATATTCAAATAACCTGGCGGTCAACCTAGCCCTTTCTAACCAGACCATCATGTCAAGCCACCAATGGTCCACTCTTGGCCCTTGAGGAATTGAAAAACGACATGTCCTCTTGCCCGCCCCTCCTCTGCATATCTGCTCATTCATCTGGGCCGCTCATTAAAGGGTAATTACCTGTAATTAGTGAATCATGTCGCTTTAATGAAGATGTTGAAAGCTGCCGGAGCCAGAAGGGCTGGCCTTAATTCTGAGTGATGTTCAAGATTAGTGGCAGGCAGGAATTTAATAAAGGGAGACATATTAATGAAATATTAAGATTTTTTTTCTCCAAGCGGCATAGATGACTTGTATTGTGTTTATGTTTCTTATTCATTTACAATTCCAGCAGCGTCAACACCTGGCTCTGGAGGGCAAGTACGTGTTACTGTATCACAACAGGCTAATAGGCACAATGATGATGAAGCTGTGTGTCTAAGTACATCTGTGTGTGTGTGTGTTGCGCTTGTGCTAGCGAGTGTAATGCTTGCTGTAATGTGTGTTGAGTGTGTATGTGTGTGTGTGTGTTCCCTGGCGGCGTGGTGAGTGTTTAATCTGGCCTGGTGGCGTGCCGTTGGCCCGGCTAATCACAGTGTGTCTGTAGGAGTGCGCTGAGCCAGGGGAGCACGCCGTCGCTAACAGCGCCTGACAGACTCATTAGAGAGACCTGGCACTGAGCTAGCAAGGCATACACACACACACACACACACACAAAGATACACTCTCAGACACTTTGAAACACACACAGTGGGAAAGGCACTCAGGCTCAACTGCACAGACATTTGGATAAATTCACACACTTAAACACCTTCTTTTTTTTTTTGACATTTTCACACACACACACACACACACACACACACACACACACACACACACACACACTCATTCATGTAATCACTCATAGACACACACATACAAACACACACACAGGCTCAGTGCTCCACGTGTGAGAACAAGGCAGGCGGTGACCCCTCACAGTCGCAGCCCAAACACAGACAAGAGCCGAGAGTGCATCTGCGAAAAAAAGGAGGGAGGGTGGGGGGAGGACGGGTGTGGAGGGTGGGAAAAAAAAACGAGGAGGCGAGGAGGAGGAGGAGGAGGAGGAGGAGGAGGAGTGGAGAGAAGGGAAGCATCTGATGCAGCAGAGCTTTTTCCCATTCAAATGGTGTGTTTAGACAGGCAAATGACATTTTCAAAGGCTAATTACCTGCAGGCAGGAGATCACCTGCACCCTGTCGAGAAGCACAAGAGTATGTTCACGATGTGTTGAATGTAGGCTGTATTTACAGGCACTGTAAGTGTGAGAGGGGTCCTTCTTTGGGCAAAAAAAAAACTGTGAAAATGGAAGTAGAAGAAAATGATTAATTTTACAGTATTAGGTAGAATGACATTTAGCAAAGTTCTACAAACTACTTTGACAAATGACTTAAGTCTTGCTTCCCTTGCTCTCACAGCGAGGTTAATTGCAGCTCAGCTGCAGCAGAGCCAAGTGGAAACATTAGGTTCGGCTGAATAACAGGTGAATGCAAAGCAGGTCAATACGTAGTCAAGTGTGGGCCTGCCAGCTGTTCACTCCCTCTGCTCTGCCACCTCCGCACAATAGTGACACACGCATGCACACACATGTTCATGCCTTGCACACAAGAAATAACAGCGGCAGGGAGTCAAGCATGTAAACAAAGTCAAATCTACTCTTTTTTTTATGCATTTCTGTCATTTAAATTAAATTTGGTAATGTATATACACAAACGATAAATAATAAATGCAGTGATGCATTATTAAGTAGTCATATATAGTATAACACTAGAAGGATAAGACAGGAGTCATATATTTTTTAGATTTTCAGCAATTCCCATGAAACAAAACAATGATAAATTTATCTTTTATTTAACTAGTATTACCTGTAGGCAAAGCCGAATATAGATTAATTCTATGTTTCATAGCCCTCCATTGATATCTAAAGCCATAAAAACACATTCATTCATGCCTATTAGTCCGCAGCTGAAAATAACCCCTGCATAATGCACTTTGGTCCTGCTTGAAAAATGGTAAACCCGAACAAATTGATTTTTTTTTTTGGCCACTTGGGGTAACAAGCTGTAAACCTAGCATTGGTGAACTTTCTAACAAACTCTCTCCAGCAGACATGGAGCAACATTAAAATTCATTTAGAGTCTTGATTCTGTCCACCTAGAAAATGTAAATCCAATATTCACTCTTTTTAGCTCTGTGTTACTCTCAACCAACTCCTGAGGAGAATGTGGCTTTTTAGCTGATAAATGCTCCGCTATGTTCACCAGCGAGTGGCGAGTGGATGACTTTGTCTGTCTGTTGTTTGTTTCTGGGCAGTTAGCACACACTGACTTCATCAGAGCATTTTTTTTTTAATAATAACAACTACATGTACACGATGTGGCAGCATATGATGCTGATGAGAGCGTGGGTTGTGGGTTGCGGGTTGTAAAACCAAAAGAGTGAGCTCAAAGATGCTAAAATAGATAGATAATAAAGATGATTGTCGTTGGTTTGTCTGTGAGAAACACATTTTCTTCTTCTCTCATATGAACTATTAAAAACTACTTTAAAAGAGAGAACTTAAGAAATGAAACAAAAGAAGAGAAACTCTATATTTGTGCCCCATTTTTTAAAGATCGACATTTTCTGTAGGAACAATGGTACAGCTGAGCGCTACAGACAGGTTAGAGAAGACGGACTCACACAATGTTGGTTTTGGTCTTTTTGTTGGATTGCTGACTGTTCAAATAACACCTGTCTTATTCTCTAACACTTGAAAACACTAAGAGAAATAAAGAAGAAAAAAAATGTGGTGTATGACAAGAAGTTATACTCTTATGCTCCTGCCAGTTATGCCAGGTGTCCTCTCACTTTCTCAAGCACTCTTGTCCTTCACTTTCAAACACTAACCTCCTTGTCTGGATGTTCAATCTAGCCTGGTAGGTGTAACTGGAACAAGTTTTGCTAAGAACCTTGTTTCACCTAAAAGCCAAATCAAACTGTCTTTAATTTTCTCTACCACTACCATGTAACAGGCTCTCTCTCTCTCTCTCTCTCTTTCTCTCTCTCCCCCTTCTCTCCATTTCTCTCTGTCTTTAGAGCACAATAGCTGTTTTGCTCTCCACTCTCCTCCTTTCTCTCTCTCTCTCTCACACTCTTCTCCAGCACAAGGCTATGACATTGAGGGAATGTGATGTGATGTATTGTAGTGAATAATGTATTCTGCGAGGATTGTACAGAGCGCGTAGAGCAGATGGCAGCAGGTTGATCTCAGTGTGTGTGTGTGTGTGTGTGTGTGTGTGTGTGTGTGTTTAATGATGACAGTGTGTATATGTGTGACATGCATATGAGCGCGTGCCTGTGTGCGTATGTGCTCACCCATAATGGGGGAGGGGAAGGAGGAGAAGAAGGGAGGATGGAGGGAGAGTGGGGGTTGGTGTGTATGTGTGAGCCTTCTTTGTGAGATAAAACATGCAAATGGTGGATTATTTTAATGCATTTTTTTTTCCAGAGCCCCGAGCCTTAATCCCTAAAGCAGTTGAAATGAAAATAGTATATGTTTTCTTTCAAACTCTTTCCCTCCCTCGCTGTTTTTTTATTCCCTGATAGGAATTTACAACTACCAGCTGTCCATGAACAGGATCCTTTGCACTTAAATTTCTCTCTGGTGTAGTTACACTCAAAGACTGATGATTATATTTGGATACCATGGAATTGACTTAAGCTTGTCAGGCCCGAACTGCTTTGTTACGCAGTGTGAAATCTTTCTGATTGAACAGTGTCGATCATACAAATACAGCTGAATGTTCAGTTTGTTACTTGGGAGTGGACTGCAGATTTTAAATATGCGCATTTATAAACACTTGCACATGCTCAAGCACACTGGATGTGAAAAAAACAAAAAAGAGGCACAGCGTCGCAGGAATACAGCATTTTTTCGTATGTGAAAATCAGTTAACAAACTGTTGGGGGAAAAAAAGCTCTTGTTTGTCATGTTTTCACAGGCGATTTGCCTATTTGTGAGATTCTTATTTTTCTCATGTGAAATATCAGAAAAGCTTATAATGATATTTGCTTTCAGAAGTGATATAATGAACAGTGCCTGAAGCACACAAACACTCCCAGTATGAAGTTGTCCCCTATAGATGAAGCTAACAGATGGTAGAAGCTATTTACATTCACTTAGGTGATGAGTATATATGCTTAAGACTGTTCTTCAGGTTCCTGCACTTAGCAGAGACTTTGTTTTTGTCACGTATAGACAACAGTGGAGTTGCACTCATACCGTTCATGTTTGATGGTTTTATTACTCTTCATTGCTACTTTCATTACTTTTTGACTTGCTATCATACCATACTCTTCCTGCTCATTTCCATACTTACCTGTTGGTTACCTGTCCTGCGAGCTGGTGATGTGATGCCCCACACTCTGCTCAGGCTCCTGAAGGCTCATCAGCCATATGGCAACAACAAGATATTTCTAGGTGGCATGTTAGGCTGCAAAGTGCAGTCTGGTGGATGCCTGGCAACTGGCCTGCAGTACTGTTATGTTACTGAGGCTAGACAACACAAGAACAGCATACATCCTTTTATTGTATCCTCCCACACCACAGATGCAGAAATAGAAGAAAAGTCAAGAACCTTGTCATTGCTTTTTTTTTTTTTTTCATGGATATGTTTTATAAATTAATCATTTGAAGTGTCGTTGTGCATGTGAAGGTTTTATTGAAATAGGTTGAATGAGAGCATATGAACGGGCAGGTAGAAGAAAGCCGGTGCATCCTTGTCTCTTTCATAATAGGGACAGCGAGCATAATTGAGTAAATGTATTTAAGTATTTGACTGAGCTGATTCAGCCTCTCTGGGATGGTTGATATTGTACTTAGGAAGAATATTGCCTGAAGCAATTCATTAGTGGTAAATAATTGAGAAGCTCAGATAGTGCTAAGGTGAAATGCCTGTTATTATTTTATGGAGTTTGTGTTCTTAGGGCTCTTCAGTTTAAGAATATTAAAAATGCACAAGCCTTTCCACAGATTACTCACTGGAAAGATTCACAATGGGCGCTAATGACTAACCATCAATCTTCCATTGTTTTCAAGCTCTGTAAAAGTGTTTCGCTGCACCAATTCTTTTTCTGCTTTTGGTAATGGTCTTTTATGAAGGATTTTATTTTACCCTCATGCTTTTTCTTAGTTTCTACTCATTTTATTTGAGGTGATTAAGGCCCATCAGCTATCACAGTGGAATACCTTCCAGTTTTAAAAGCCAGTTTCTTAAATGGTAGCTTCTCAAGAAGAGGTGTGGAGGGCATAATGGAGCTGTCAACCAGGGGTGCAGCAGGCCCGTATGGAGCTATATGAATAGAGTTTATGTTATACAGTACATAGATCAAACACTAGCAGTCTTGGGATGTCACATTGACAAGCTAATAAATCTGCCTCAAGTCAGTGTTGAGTGCACCTGCATCTGTTTATTTAACCTCAGATAGACTCATGCAAATATCTTTTTTTTTTTTTTTTTTTTTACATTAATTTGCATCCTGCTAAGTTTTTATCTGCTGGAAGGTTTTCTAAAGCTTTCCTTTGAACCACACTGCTTCACCTCTGTGTCTTTTATTTATGTCAGCGCATGCTTCAGCTCTTATCTGTTAAGAATTGTCACCTTACATGTCGGTTTTCCGGTGATGCAACTTAAAGGCCACTGAGGTTTTATTTGAGATCTTCTACACCCACTCACCACCATGTGACAACCAAGAAATGGGGGAGCATATGAAGGTCTGATCAGTTATTCACAGAACTCTATGCACTGTAATAGCATGATGCATTTAGCCCGTGGTCTGTGGTCTAGGTGCACGAGCTGTTTGTCCTTAATAAGTCAACAATTGTGCAGAGTTTGTGTAGTATTTAGTAAGCTACTGACACATGCGGTTGGATTCTCTTTTAGCCTTAGTATGGTTATTCTCGGGGTGAGTGTTAGCTGTATCACAGTACATTTGTCTTTTGGTAAAACACTCTCAGAGAGAAATGTTTTGACATTTGGTATGAACATGTAAGGTCCTTAGGGGATGTTACCTAATAAGTTCTCTTACTATTAATATTCTCTTCCTTGTAATAGATAAGTAGATAAATTCCACTTCTCCAACACTTGATGATAGGATACCTCTAATGAGGGAGTATCAAATATCCTAAAACAGTAGTGTGCAGAGGATGAATCATTTTGATTTAAGTAACAACATGGTGCCATGTTTTGCCATGTTTCCTGTGTGACATGAGCGTTTCTCGTTAGGCAACTTGTGTGGCTGATGTGACCATGTTATGTGGTGATGATTATGTGAGCCGATGTTTGCAGGTCATCTTGATAATGTAGACTGTATTAGATTACTGTCACAGTTGTTTTCATAACCCAACGATTGCTTTGAGATCTGTTTAACGTGCATGGAGAAAGCGTAAATCCACTCGTTGCTTCATGATACTCCTTTAGTCTCCAGATCCTTGGCTCATTGCCAGTGTTCAGCCCCACTGTCTTGTGGGGGGTTTGTGTATATGCTTGTCAGTGTGTGTAAGAGAGTAGGGAGGTGGGCACAGGGAGGAGGCGTGTTTGGGGTGGAGGGGATGTCAGCTCATTAACCTCCATTCTTCCCCTAGCATGGCGCTGCGTAGAGTCACTGTGTAAGTTTCATGTCATTACTCCTCCCCCTGCATGCATGTGCTGGGCATGAGGGAAGAGAAGAGCAATCAGAGAAAGGGAGAAGGAGGGAAAGGTTCACACCGGAGGGGGGTGGTGGGGGGCCCTTGACATGTTCCTTTACAAATGCCCTGCTTGTATCTCGCAAAAACTAAAGCCCAGCCATCTCGTTTCCTTCCCCACTTTTGTCTTCTCTGTCTCTTTCCTTTCTCTCCCTGCTTTCTCTCTCTAACCACAGGCCCGGTACAGTGTGGGTGAACGAGGGGTTAGGCTCCACACTGCACCCCCCCCAGGAATCAATCCAGCTAGGAAAAGACTGCCCACTGCTGTGGTGAGATACAGTAGCCAAGCCTCCAGTTTCTAAAATCTGTGTAGCCAATTGATTTAGTAAGGTGTACCACAAGGTACAGACTTTGGCCCAGTGATAACTTGGAGTCTCCAAACTGAGAATATCTAGAATTGTGATGAAATTGCTCTTCATGGAGAGACATATTTATTTAACCTCGTGAAAATCCCTACAAGAACACACATATAAGCATACTGTCCCTGCTTTATACATACATGTGTGAATACATTAGAAAAACATTATTTTATTTTCTCCACCACGCTTTGCAAATATTTCATTTGCATTCAAAAATAGGCACACTTACTGGAAGTCACAAGAGTTGTTAAGAACAAGAGTTTTGTTTTTTTTAATTGCAGCAACATGTGTGAAAACATGCAAAGGTGCAAAAAACGCCTCTGTAGTTGTTATGTAGTCAGGTCACATTGTGTAGGAATGCATAGAAACAAATGAAGTCTGGTTCAGAAAATCTTTATAGTTAATCTTTAATTACAAGTTTATGTAATGATGAATAAACAACTATAATACAAAATTATTTTACAGACAAAGTGCAAATAGTTCCCAATAACAGATATTTCATCAGCCAGGATGCTATCAGAATCAGATGTTGCAATGTTACTTCCTGTGAATTCATATCTTTTGTTGAAACTACACTAATCTATCCGGCTGATCTGATAATCAGTAATAATGTAGTGCACTCGTGCTACATAATGTAGTTAACTGTAAAACTGTTTTTGTGTTAATATCTGTGTGTGTACTACTATTGCTGTAATTACTTGCTATTTGAGACACAGTGAACGTGCCACAACCTAGTTATCAGTGACAGCAATTCAACAATTACAACACTTCCCTCTTACTGTCTACACCTTTAAGTTATATGCTGCATGTTACAGTAAAACCCATGGCATGTTTGTGCACGCATGAGAATGAATCCAAAACACAGATAGAACATTTTGTGTGTCCCAGCAAATTAGACACCTATAGAAATAGATTGATGTGTTTCCTATGCCCGTAATGATTTATTTTAGTCACTGCCAGAACAGTCAGACTTCGTTTTTTTTCTTCTTCTTCTTCCTTCTTTGCTCTTTCATACTTTATTCTGTGCAGAGGCAAGAGAGCAGTAGATTGTTATAAGATAACCAATTATATGCTAGAGGAAACCAGACTTTTTTTTCCTTGCTGCAGTTATCTGATGCTGCGGTGAGCAGAGGCAAAGGGCTGGGGTAATGTGACATTCACTCTGCCCTTTATCTTCTCTCATCGCTGTTTACCCCAGTCAGTTAAAAGTGGCTTGTGCTCTGCATCCTCTCCTGCTGTCAGAGAAACCTCACTGACATAGACTCACATAGAGACATGGACTTACTGTACGGATGCACATATTCTACACACAAACACACACGTTCTCACCCTAGACCAGACAGTATAAAGTATCGGGTAGACTGGTGGGATAACCACTTTCCTCCTAGTAGCGTCCATGTTGATAAGTATAGCACTACTGCACCTGCTGGAGCTTGCTCCTAATTGCATGTGATGCTACTGTGCTTGGTGCTAAGAAGGTGTTTCCCAGTACTGGTTAGCAGACAGGCTGTTGAAGGCCACCGCGGCAGGATGAGGGAGGTTGTGTGGGTGGCACTTTGGTCTGACATATTTTTTTTTTCTGTTATACCTTTGCACACTTTGCACTCACACGTGGCTTACACCATGTTTATGACCTCTTTTGCTCTCTGTTTTTGAAACTGTACAGACAAGGGATTGTATTGATGATCCACAACCAAGCTGCATGTTTGACATACTGTTCCTCTTTGACTGGCAGTGCAGCCATGTTTTAATCCAGCGACTCCAGCAGACACAGAAGCTTTACCCTAAAGCTGCACCTGGATAGACTTTACACTAAAGTACATTTGAAACATTTAAATCTGCAGTAACAACCTTTTGGCCACTTGTGTGTACCAGATATAGGCTAAAAACACAACACTGACATTAGCCAGTTTACATATACAGCTTAGAGAAACATTAGCATTTACTTGGAGTAGTTTTTCTGACAATTTGACGAACATTAAGTATAATATCCCTAATAGCTCTGTTTTGTTCTCCACCAACTCCTGTGGGATATATCTGTCTTCTGTCTGCCTGCTGTACCAGCTAGTTGCTTACTTTGTCTGCCATTTGGTGCATACAGTAGTGATTCAGTGCTAGTGTAAAGTAGGTTTTCACAGCTTTTGCAGTATGTAACCAAAATAGAAAAGTGTAAATTGACAGGAACTGTAGAGCTGGGTGATCATTCTCTCCGAGTTCAACAGCATGAGTGACCCCTTTCACGTACAAGTAGTCGCGTGATCGATTGTTCACATAAAGATATTGATTACAGCCACTTTACTAAATATATACAAATATCTTTAATGAACACCACCAAATCCACAGACAGTAATGGATAAAAGTTCAAAGTGACATACATTTATCTCAAAGATGTGACACAGTGTGACTATATTTTATCTGGCACATTATCTATTGGTATGAAACGTGGCATGTTGATAAACACGAGACAGATGTACGACGGGGTTTTTGACACCATGTGATATGATTTCTGTGTACCGGAGTTCAAATTTTCCAACCAGGTTTTTGTGACTGCCAATTGCAACCACAAATAGAAGTGAGTTATTGTAAGCTCATTGTAATACACAAGTCTGTTATTACTCAGGGGTTTTTTGGTGGTTTTGCATTGACTGCATTTGGAACAGGAACTACATTGTTATTAGAAATGATTGCTTTATGAAATTGTTTTGAAAAAGAGAAAAAGGTGGGAAAATAAAGACAGAAAAAGTGATTTCTGAAGCTTTGACTGTGATTGCTGTTAAAACAATGTGAGTTATCACGCTTCACCATCACCGTTTAGATTTTTATCTTGTTGTGAACTCACTAACTCACAGTGAACCTGAGTTCACAGTGGAAACAAAACCTTATTTAGCACCACCCCACCTGGCCTCCCTGCACACACACACACACACACACACACACACACACACACACACACACACACACACACACACACACACACTGCCTTTCTCCTCAATCTCCCCTCCCATCTCTGCTGTTGACTGTTGGTTCTGTTTTGTGGTTGCTCCAGCGCAACAGAAAGTGGATGAATGAGAGCTTCAGCCTGCCTTTTTATTTTTACACATCACAAGGTATAGGTGGAGCCGGAAGCGGTTGGAACCTGTATCATGTCTTTTGTGAAAAAAAAAAAAAAAAATGGTTGTTTTGTTTTGGGGGGTTTTTTTCCAAGCCATTTCTGATGGGAAGGGCGCTGTGTGTTTGTGTGTATTGTTCACTGTGGAATGCTTCAGACCTAATCATAACAAACAGAGCTGATGCTCATTAGATGTGAACTGATGGATCGCACCATCGCTGACAGTAAAGCAAAATATTTCTCTAACAAAATCAGCAAAAGGGGTAATGCAGATAGTCTTTCAAACACTTGTGAAGCAGTCCTTTGAGGAAATGTAACTCTGCAAAGATTCGTGTTTCCAATTCTTCTAACTAAATACTTTCCAGGATGGCATGAGGCCAGCAAATTCCAAACAGAATTCCATCAAAATCCCCTGGAGAGATACGGGGAGCTGCTGCGTCTATCTTGTAGATATCTGATCGTGCCGTCTATGTGGTCCGCTGACCGGAGCACTGTGTGTCCAGATAAACATAGCCCGGGTTTTGCATATGAAAATGAACCATGGAGCTGATAAAGGTGAGGATACATAAGATGATGGGCGTTGGTGGATGTGACCCCAGTGCTGCAGCTGAGTGTGCACGTGTACATGCGTGTGTGTGTGTGTGTATAGTGTGTGTGTGTGTGTGTGTGTGTAGGATCAAACTCTCACACCCAGGAAGAGGCCCTGTTTCCCTTATCTAACGACAACAGAGCATGTGTCGCCATGGCCACAGGCTGCGCTTTTTATGGGCTTTGTGTGCGTGTGTGTGTTTGTGTGTGTGTGTGTGTGCCATGTTCATTGTTTGCCCATGTTCATTGTTTGCTTGGGGCGTGGTACAACACCAGAATTGTTACTATACTCTCTCCTCTCTCTTGCCTCTTTCTCTCTTCTCCTCCCATGCAACTCTGAAATCTATCTACTATAACGTTCTTTCTGTCTTTCTTTTTATTCTGTCTCTTGCTGCCTCTCAACCTCTTTGTCTCGGTCTGTCTGTCTGTCTGTCTGTCTGTCTGTCTGTCTGTCTGTCTGTCTCATCCTCCCCTCGTCTATCTTTGAACCGGCAGTGACAAGTTGGGCAACATCAAAATTCAGTGGCACATTGTCTCAGGCTGAGGTTTGTTAGGTCTCTCCTACAGCTTAATTGAACAGAGGACGAGAGAAAGAGAGAGAGGGAGAGAGAGAGAGATGTATAAAGAGAAGAAGAAGGGGAAGAGGGGGAAGATGAGGAAGAAGGGTGCTCAAACAGGCATACATATTGCATGAGTCCCCCGCCCACCATCACCACCACCACCTCCACCACCACACCCCTTTCTTCACAGAATGGCTGTGTACTGTTCTGGGCTTATTAATTCCGCTCGGTGAGAGAATTATTTTTAGAGACTTGGTGTACTGGCAAAGGCTTTTAAAGTCACAAGTATTACACGTTCTGCTTATAGATTCCCTTTTATAAGTTGAAAAGTTCTAAAAGTTTGTTGTGGTTGTTCTTTAGTATCATACTCTATGGTTTTTATATATACTTTTACAAATGTTGCAATGGTTTACTTGAAGGTTGATTGGATAAAAGTCTGCCCTTTTTACTCTTACTTAAATCCTGTCATATCATATACCATACTACATGAACTGTTGTGGTATATGATATGGTAGTAAAGCCCAGTGGCAGAAGATATAATCCACCTCAGTAAAAGCACTATGTCACAATGTAAAAATACTGCCTCAGTTAAGAGATTTGCACGTTTCAGAGTTAATGTTAATGAACTAACATATAAGCAGCATTTTAATGTTACAGACGGTCAAGGTAGATTTTAAACTACTTTATAAACTTTGAATAGTTTAACCTACAACAATGCATCATATTTTACAAGCTAATCATATTTATTTCTCAGTAACTATAGCCGTTAAATCCGTTAAATGAATGTAGTGAATAAAAAGTGCAGTGAAAACACTCAAAGTACTTCAAACTGTTATATAAGTGCAGTACTTGAGCAAATGTACTTAGTTTCCACCACATGTAAAGCCCTTTAAGACAAGCCTCTGATAATGTTATATAAATAAACCTTTATATGTTTGCTAATAATATTTCTGTGGTAGTTGTGTATTTCAAATCATCAGATCCAGTTATGAAAGTCATGGCAAATATTCTGCTTCTGCCTCTTCTTATAATTGGTTTCCTAGTTTTCAAAATTCTTTTTTTTTTTCCATCATTACCAGGTCATTTTTCTCTCTAATGATTGGACAGTCGTGGCATTACACATTGCACACAAGTAGTTCATCTCCTCCCCACCCCCTTCCCAAACAGATGCTGCAGAGAAGGCTTTATGAGGAGCTTATATGAATTGTCCATCAATCAAAAACAATCTTCACTGGAGTCTGTAATTTTGCCTCCAATCCTGCCATCAACTGTCTCACTGGTGCACTTCAAGATGAAAAGATCCCTGCATTGTATTGCACCATTAGCACTGTGTAAATATTACATATTTTCCCTGGATATGCTAGTTAGCATTACTTCCACCTTGTGGCTTCATTATTTTTGAAACACTCAGCTTTGTCGATGATTGCGAGGCATGACCTAGTTCTGGGACTCACACTCTCTGTCTCTCTCTTTCGCTGTCGTTACTTTCTCCCTTTTCTTCCTCATTTAGTCATTCTCTGTGTCTTCCTCACTCTCTCCCTCTACCTCTCCACCTCATTTTCTCCTCACGTTGAATCTGTCTACCCCTTTCTTTGTCATTTATTCCCTGTCTTTCTCTATTTACTGCCTCAGCATTGCCTTCATCCTTTTAGTCGGTCTCTTTTCTGCCTCTCTGCTACTCTCACCGTCCTTCTCTCTCATGTATGCATTCTTTATTTCTCAATTTGTCTTCTTTCCACGACCTGTTATTATTTTTCTCTATTCTCACCCCTCCCTCACTCACTCCACCCCTTCCTGCCTCTCTATCCCTCTTCTCCATGTTTTTATTCCTCTTTCACAGCACCACGTGTGTCACAGAGGGAAACATTGCAAGCAGTGGTCCCTGCTGAACAATTACCATGCAAAGCAATCCAAATAGAGATGTTTGCCGAAAACAACATGTGTGTAATTACTGCTTAATGAGGCCCTTGTCTCAGGCAGAATGCCCAATTAGACTGCCGATGAGAAAGCGATGCCAAGGCCCACTGAAGAAAAAGAGGGAAGAGGGGGGGGGATGAGGGGTGGGGAGGGAGATGGAGAAGTAGAGGGAGGTTGTAACACGGTGAGAGGTGGGGACGATGAGAACATGGGAACAGAGGAGAGAGAAAGCACCAAGGAGGGAAAATAGAAAAAGAGGAAGAAACGGTGAAACATAAGGGGGAGTGGAAAGAGAAAGATGGAGAGAGTGAGAAAATGAAGAGAAAGAGAAGATGGTTTCTGCAGTAAATGTGGAGTAATGGCAGAGCTGATAGCATTGAGCCGAGGATAAATTGGCATTTTAAGTGGGAGAGCGAGGCAGTGCAAAGGAGACCTATCGAGAGAAGAGCTGGGGGAAACGGCTTTACATTGCAATATATGGGCAGCCATGTTGAAGCACAAAATGGCTGACCTTTCTAGGCTGTATTTGGCCTTTTTGGTGAATGTTATATTACAGATTAACTGGTGAAAATGAGCACCGCTTGACTTTATTGCTTCATTTAGAGCCGAAAGAAACAGCAGTACGTCTTTGCACTCAAAGAATTCAGTTCAGCAAAATAAGCTGAAATACAAGATCTGGCAGCGTTTTGTAGTTTTTAAAATTGCGTTATTCAACGGTTGTAGTCTCTTTTCACTCTGGAGAGTCTTGAAGCTCTCAAAATGGCTTTACGTCACCAGTGATATCAAAGTGGATTTCAATGGAATGAAATTGCTCAGTTAGGCGAGGACAAGAGGCTTTCATGTGTGGAGCGAAGAGTTTATTGCAGATATGTCACCAAGGTCAACATCACTTTGGCCTTCTTAGTGCGCTACTGTCACTCCTCTCTGTCAGGTGATAAACGCCGCCATGCTTCATTAAACAAATTATTGTGTCCAGCATGTAAGCCTTGAACAATTAGTGAGCATTCAGTTTCGCTCGGAATAAACATACAGTCTTTACCGCTGGTGTAGGTTTTTCAGATTAATCATGTAAGGTGTGAATGATGCTTAAATGCAAGTGCTTGTCTCAGTTTCATTTTTGCGTCCGTGGGTGAATGTAAATGTAATCATTAGAATAACCATGTGAATCCTCACAAGGGCTTCCATGATATGCATCGTTAACCAAGCATTGCCCTGAGGCAGGCGCTCATTCCCCCGGCCTTTCTCCTGCAATAATGTACAGCAATTTCTCTTTCTCACCACTCACATGCTCATTTAGCTACTTCGACTTTTCCCTGTCTTCCAGAGTAGATATTAGATTTCACCCCCAGGAATTCTGCCCATTTCCGTCCATTAGTCTACCTAGTTGGGCATTGTTTTTGAGCAGGTATATCTTATGATCCATTTGTGTTCGCTCATATACACCGTGTGTTTTTTCTTTCAAGCCGGCTGTCACTTTGCCCATAGGCATAAAGCAGACCACCCCAAATGAAAAGGCCTCCCCCGTATCTTCACATCTGAGGAATTTGACATGGAATGCTGTCTAGTTTGATCATGTTGTCTCTGCTGTCTGTTCCTGAGTCTTCTGTGCACTGTTTTCACAAAGGATGACCTCCGTCAACAAACAAAAAGGAGACTTTATTTGACACGTTGGGTTTCTGTTTGTGTGTGTGTCATTATCCAGTCCAGTCAAGGTTTGTTCCATTTGCGGCAAGCGTGGTATGACAAAGCTTTATGCCTTCAGAAGCCAAGGGCATTTCACAATAAGGCTCTTCTTAACGTGGTAGCAGTTTCTCAGTCACCTTGACACTGCACAGGTTCACTTACTGAGACGTTTGTGGGGCAGAATCTCATTTTCTCTCGAGCTAAAAACAGAATTTGTCTTGTTTTTTTCTTCATTTGTAGCCCACTCAAAGCTGGGCTGTGGGGAATTCTTCAGGGATTTAGCTCACCAACACAGCAGAGCTAACATGTTGCATGTAGCGCTCAACTAGTGAACTGCCATTGTTTCCTGGCACCCTTGGGGGTCAAGGGTCATTTGTTGTTACTCGAGTCCTAACCCCGTGTCAAATAGTGTTTTGGCACCTGCAGCAAGTGATCTTTCAAGGCCTGATTAACTCAGCCCTGAAGACACAGCATGTCCTCACACACACACACACACACACACACACTGGATCCACAGTCTCAAAGACAGGCACATGCACCATTTACTACTGTATGCACTCACACATTCATTCACACTCATTCTCTCCCTCATACACACAGCAGAGCCCACAGGGAAAAGCCCATCTCTCGTCACTGTGCTCATGTAGCCTAATTACCGGCCCGCTGACGAACAGTAATTACCCACGCTGCCATGCCACCAAGAGGTTTAACCAAAGTGACAAAGTCATTAGTCTCACACTTCAGGCCACCCGTAAAGAGCTTTTCCTCTTCGCACCTCCTCCTCGACCCCCAATTCTTCTTTTTTTTCCGCCTTCCCTTGCGCACCATGTTCATTTCTCTTTTCTCTTTTTCTGTCCACAGTTTGATGGTGACAACATGTACATGAATGACAATAACCAAGAGTTTCGGTCTCCAAACCAGGTAAGGCAGCCCACGTCTTTTCCTATAAACCCCACAGACTTGATGGAGTTACTGGCCTCAGTATTGCTGGTGTAAACAGCAATAGCTAATAAAATATGTTTGTGTATTTTGGTAAATGTTGGAAAATATTAAAAATGTAAATGTTTGTCAGTAAAAGTTCTCTCTTAAACTTGGGTTGGTTGTAAACTGACACAAAGCAAGGTAATACTGGTTAATGTGAGTGGAAAACACAAACACAAGCCACTATCAACTCTTTTTATATTTATAGGCGTCATGGTCCACTGTTTCGACTTCTGATGCCTGAATATGAATATTGGAATTTAACATATATTTAATTAGATCATCCATCACTATGTGGAAAAGCTGTATTTCCCTACGTTAGGAAATATATGAGGATCTTATAACCTTTAGGTCCTTGAGTTGAACTAATCTTTCCCTACAGCATACCTTTAAACTTTATTGATCTTTTAAGCACTACAAATGACTCAGTCAGTGGTCTTTAAATGTCTTACCAGAACAAACAATTTCTTCAAGATGTGTTTTCACTACCTGATCCATCATGGCTGCCCTGATTCCACTACTTAAGCACTGGCAATGCTATTCTATGAGTCAATTTTGTACAGATAATTATGGTACCCAGAGGATGAAACCTACTGACTTAGGTGGTCTCCATATCTTTTCCTGTATTGTCCCTAGCAGGTCAAATACTTTAGTTAAGGATCGTATACCTGCCGAACTAAAGACCTTTCTATCAGTCAGTCTAGATTTGTTTTCAGTGGTCAGCAAATGTTAACATGAATACGTTAGACCTGCTAAACAGGTACTGACATTGAGAGCATGTAGCACGCTACTGTTAGCATTTAACTATGCCCACTGTAGGTGCAGCCTCACAGTGTGGTCACAGTTGTGTTTTTTAATGTATAGCATCGCTTTTATGAATCCACACATTTGGTATGTTAGGATTTGTTTTGAAATTGTTGTTTTTTTATGTTAATCCAGTTTTCTGACCAAGGTGGATCTCAGCTTCATCACCGTTTTATAGTGAGAATGAATTAAAATACAATGTAATTTCCTAGATGGCAGTTGTCTGAAATGTATATAACATATGCAGTTTTCTCAGATAATTTCAACTTTTAGGCTTTTAAGTCAGAACTTACAAACTTACAAAATAATAAGTCAGAAGTTGTGTATTTTGCAGGATTTAAAATCAGCAACTGATCATTTACTGTGTCAGATCCTCTGATTCAAACATTAAATCAGCGATCAGTATCAGTAGCCTTGAAACATAAAACTAAAAAAAAGCGGCCATGACTTTGAGTCTCTCTTGCTAAGTAGGAAAACACATTTAATTCCATATAAGCCAAACATATCCTTCCAACATGTGCCATTTGATAGTTGATTTTATGAAAAGCACATGAACATAATATATATCTTTAACATTAGAGGGATTAAACCATCAAACCCGACAGTGTAACTATAATGTCAGCCTGCTGAGCTAAACAGGTCACTCATAGATAAACCCACACTAATGTTTTACCATTCCGGGCTTGTTAAAGTACTGGTCCCAGTCTGGTGCGGTATAGTCCCAGTCAGACTGTCAGTGAGTTAGACAGGCGCGGCACTGAGTGCTCCCAGCTGGTAGATGGGAACACATGGCTGGACATATGGCAGAATTTGGAGCTCTAGGATTTGTTGATACAGCGGCAAGGCCTTTATGTTTTGACAAAACACAACGAGTTGGAGGCTCCTCGTCAATTAGCGCCTCGCCAAATACTGTCAGAGTCATGGGACAAGGCCAGAAGGCTGGGGACGCTGGTGCGCACACTCACACACAGAAATGTAGACATACTGTAATAGGAAGTGACATATTCTCTGACACAAAGTTATGCATAAGTCATAAGCACATGTGCAAGTAGACATCCTCAATTTCAGTTTGTTTCACTCACATATTGAACAAACTGCACACACACACATATACTCATGCTTCTATACTTGTAAGGACCCTTATGCGTTCCCACGTCCATACAAACCCTGCCCAACCATAACCACCATGACTACCTAAGATTTGTCTTGACGTTACAGGGTGAGTTACCTAATTTACAAAATCTCTTTTTTCCTGAGCAGTGTCTGGCCATGTGTATGGTTTTGGTTTAACATACTGAAAGTTTGAGATAGCTGCCTCTGAAACGTCTGCCACCACCTCAATACAATGGGGATGGATGAAATTCAATACGTGCAATTTGTCTGAAAAACTCAACAGCCACTTCCCTTTCCAGAAACAACTTTCTGGGTAGTCTGGATAATCTACCAACCTTGCTTTCAACTGTTTTTACTATAGCTACCTCCTACCAATTAGTTTTTCTTAGTAATTTGTGTGAACTGAACCTTAAAAATAAAACCAATCATAACATTAACCCTAAAACCCTGTATTAACCCTCAAACAGCCCTTTGAACAAGTGAAGACCAGCTAACATGTCCTCACTTTGCAAAAATGCGCTTACTCTCAGTGTAAAAGTTAAATGGGTCTTTGCAAAGACTGGCGAACAAGAACACGTGCATGTGCACATAAACACGCACACATATACGCTCATAAACCCATGCACACACACTCTCGTAAACCCCTCAAACACACATGCACGCACACATCACAGTCGTCCTATAGCCATAAGGTTGTCTTTCCTTTGATGTTGGGATTGAGTGACTATAATGAGGGGTCGAGGGGAGCTTTAGCAGCTTATTGTCTACATACAACACACATCACAGACGATGAAGTCCATCGTTGTTAGCCACGTTTCCTGATCTGCCCTAATTATGTCACTTTCCTTGCTTTCATCGGTGTGTACTAATTGGGATAAATGTCCAGCTTTGTAGTTTCTCTTCTACAGCGGTCATGTGTCAATCATCGACACCCACTCCAGGTTTGCACTGTTGTGTCAACAAATACCTTCTTAGTGGATAAGGCAATTTGGGCTTTTCAAAACATGTCAGTTGCAGTTGATGCTCTGTCAGTGCCGTCAAATAGAAGCTTACACACCAGTTTTAAATAACCCACTGAACATAGAGCTCACTGTTTGGCTTTCGATATTCTAATACATCCGATTTAATTTTAGAAGAGGGAACTTGTGCGCCTTTGTCTATAAGTTGAAAGATGCATATAGAGTTTTAACGAAAGGAATCATTAATTGCAGCCTCAGTGACAAATACCTGATCTTGATATCTGACAACATAAAAACCCTTAACACCGGTGGTTCCTTTATGTATGTTTTCATTCAGTTGTGTTACATACCGAATTACATTCTATTACATTCTAGTTGTCTTGTGCATATGTCCTCTGATGATGGGACTTTTGCCAGAATGAATAATTTCTAAGAATTTGAACAGTACTTGGGTCTAGGCCACGCATTTCCAATGGTTAACCAGCCAAATGGTTAAAGAGGTTAACCCTTAAATATCTTCAAAGCTGCCACATCTGAAGAATATCTGCGTTTTCTTTTTATATGTCATGCAATATTCACCATTCTGGCTGCTTGCTGTGCATGTGAGCCAATCATTTCTTAATTGATGCTTAAGTGTACGCACTAGCTGTGTGGTGCTTTGTCTTTTGAAGTTAAACCAGACAAATTAGAAAGAGAAATTAGAGGTTTTTTCAAATGTGTTGATTTGAATGTTCCCCGGCTGTGTTTGGAAAGCATAGCATTACTGCTATTTCTTCCCTGTTTATTCTGTGTGAGCAGCACTGCAGTGAAACTTTCATTCTTTGCTTCTGAGGGAAAAGCTTAGAGCTTACAGTACTTTCACAATGGTCAAACATGTAGTGAAAGAAGGACTCTGCATGCCTTAATGCAAGTTTTAACACAGCGTCGAGATGCCCACCCGAGCCTTTACATGATGTGTGCCTGTGAAAAAGGTGCACAAAGCCAGAACAGAGGCTCCTTTGTTTGCATGTCTCGGGGTCTTCCACAGCGTACGCACTGAGGTAGCAGTTTGACACAGCCAGGAGATTGCATTACACATAACATCTCTGAGCTTTTAAAAAGAGAAAACCGCTAATCAGAAACAGCTTTAAAGGGGCCGTTTACTGTATGCTTGGACACAATCTGTCCATTCAAACAAGATGTTTTCAAAGCTTTGAATACTGTATGGTTTCTGTATGAGATATGCATACGAGCTGCACATATGGAGCTCCCAGACGTTTTGATGATATTGATGTTTTTTTTATTTGGTTCATCTGTTGAGGTTTCAGCGTATAAGCAAAACTGTGGGCGTGTTATTTTGTTGATCAGCATTGTTTATATCTGCCCCCACACACAGCTACTAAGAGGATAGTTTGTTGAACTGAAGATTATTAAACATCTCAATTATCCTGATTGACTGGGAATGTTCTTGTGAGCTATATAGAGCTTTTAATCACTCGTATAGCCTTGTTCCAGAGGCCTCAAATACTGCCCACATACCAGACTTTGTCAGCGATTCAAATACATGTAGGTCTGGTGTGTGCTCATTGACTACTGATTAAATCGGCATATTTCTTCCAAGAGAAACGAGGGAAAAGTGCTCTAGCAAATGGAGCATCTGCGTCAACTTGAAATGACGTCGATGGGACAGATGGGAACATGATTTTAGATGGAATAATAAAGCTGAAAATTCAAGTCAATTCAGTCTGATTATCAGGCTATCATGAACATGCATTCCAAATACTGCTGACTGCAGCGTCTATTTTTGCAGCACTACAATAGCTGCATGAAAATGATCACATCCAAACCAAAATGGCTGCCTCCAACCACACCCACACATATTCTAATTTTGGACAAAAGGACAATTAGTGTTCTTCATTCTTCATTCATATCAGGTCTGATGTGTTTGAGTGATTGTGCAGACTTGTACCTCCATGTGTATTTTTGTGTGTTTTGGCTGGCTTGTCCTCACCCTATAATCAGTGTCTGCATCATGTGGATGCATGTCCATGTGTATACGTGTGCATGCAATAGATTAGGGAAAATTAGAGACCAAAAAAAAAAGAAGCTGGTTAGGGAGGAAGCTTGAAAGAGAAAACAAACCAGTGGCAGGAAGAGGGAGAGTCATTTTGTGTGTCTCTTCCTCTCGTGTTGTGTTCCTGTGCAGGACAGGAAGCTCAGGGGCCACTGGTCTTCGGAGAAGCAGCAAGTTTCAGCTTGTTTGTGCCTCTGTGTTTTTCTGTTTCCAGGTGCCTTGCTGAGCCATGTGTCTCTATCGATTTGGCCAGCTGCAAGAGAACAGTGGCTGATGGTCAAGATTAGAATAGAAACCTCACTTGTTGGATACAGGCTCGCTCTCTCTCTCTCTTTCTCCTTGTCTTTCTGTCTCTGTCTGTTTATTTTTGTGTTTTTCTTAACTCTGACACTCCCTCATACTCTCTCATTCTGTCTTTCTCTGTTATTTTTCACCCACGTTCACCTACCCATCTCCTTTCTCCTGGAAATGTATGGCTTTCACATACTCACATACATCGACTAAACTTCATCCACACAACTCTGTCAACCCTGTCAATTCACTTAAGCTCAGTTCACTGAAACTTTAGTGGTGTTATGCTTGGATCAAAAAAGATTTTGGACGTCACATCTTAAATGTGCACATATACACAAAGCAATTAAATATAGATTGTCAAATTTACACTGTAATTTTTTTTTTCCAAAATATAAGCCTTCTTTTAAAAATGTGATTATTATTTAAGTTTAAATTAAGTTAAAGTAGATTAAGTTTAGCTTACAACTTGTAGGTTACATATTTTTGATTTCCTGCAATTTTAATCTAGTAAAGCAGTTTCTAGTCTCACCCCTTATATACTACGCAAGTACCAAAACAGACAGTATGGGAAGTGGTTGAAGCGCACATGTTCATTTTGGTCAGAGAGGAGACTGTGAAAATATATACAACAAAAGCTATTTTTTAAATTTTATTTTTAAAGCTATATTTCTACAAATTAAAAAACACTCTGGATTTTTAGCCTAATGCATGCTTGGAAGTATGCTAATTTTCTGAAAATGCTCTTATTCACTTTCTTGCCAAACATTAGATGAAAAGCCACTGCAATGTTTGTACGGTAAATATAAAGCTAAAGCCAGAAGCCAGTGAGCTTACCATTAAGACTGGATGTAGACATAACCCATAAAACTGATACCTAGTTTGTTTAGTTGACTAAATAAACAACATATAATTTCTTAATTCATTTAGATATGTTGGCAGGTTTTGTTACCTTTGGACAGAGCTAAGCTTGTTGTATCCTCCGTGACTTTAAAGTGAAGCCAATGCAAAGGGGGCAAAAACTTCTGTTCCTAATACATCCACTTGAGGCTTGCTACAGAACAAGTACATCTCCATAAGCCCCCATATTAAAATGTCCAATTTCACAGCAGAAATAAACCTTGAGCACCCAGGCATTATTTGACCTGATTTGACTGATTTTTAGAAGAGGCAGGAACATGGCAGCAACCAGAGCGACAGATTTTGAGCTTCAAAACAGCTCTTCGGAAACCTGGTTGCAGCTTCTAAAGTGGTGTCAATCTAATGCTCAGAAAGGAAGAAAATAAGCACACCAAAATTTACCAAAATGTTGAACTATTTCTTTAATTTAATGATCAGTCATTTTATGATTTGAACTCATAATTATAAGTTATAAAATGGCTCTGAATGTGATACACTAATTTACTTACCGTGAGACTAACAAACTTATCAAAATACTATGATTAAATGATAAAAGATATAACGATATAAACTAACTAGCTGCTGGCTGTAGTTCCATTTTTAGCTTACAGATATTAAAGTGGTCTTCAAATATAGATATTTTCCAAAAGGATAATTCTGTTACAAGCAGCTGACATGATGATGTTTTGTCAATCGACCATTAGAAATTCAGATGCTTGTTTGGCCTGATGTCGTAACACCTCGCCCATTCTCTCCCTCTCTCTTTCTCTCTTTCTCTTTCTAAGGCACCTCTGTACACCCTGGCACCGCACACCCAATGTGGGCGATGCTGATGTGAAAAAGGCTCCGTTACTTAACAGTGACTCACAGTGCACCATTATACCCCCACCACAACTGCAACACTCTCCACCACTTCCCAGAACTCCCCCTTCCCATCTTACACCCCTCCCTCACCCCTCTCACCCTTACACTTCAGTGAGCGTTCTCCTATCTCTCCTATTCTCCATCCTTGCTTTTTTTTGCTTTAAGAAAAGTTAGGGGGACATTTGAGACAAAGGATGAAAAATGAAAATTGAGGGTCTGAAAACACCAACACACATCTCACTCCTTCTTTGAGGAGGCCGGTACGGTGCCGCTGGCAAGGTTGCAAGAATGAAGTGGAGATACATACTGTACGGTATTTAAATTTCAAGAGAGAGTACGATTTCAGTAGGTGAATTCAGGCTCAAAACAGTTTTTCAGCTCTAAACCAGCGCTGGAGCGTCGATATCTGAAAACAATGCTGGAGGAACATCAGAGGAGCATCAGCACAACATCCACACCCATGCTTGGAGGGTGGATTGTAAGTTACAGTTGTAACTAGGGATCGGTAGTTCTTTATGTAGGTCAGTCCATGTCAGCCAATAAGTCCAATTAACATCAGCCTCTGAAAGAGAACGAACTATGACCTCTGCTCTGCTGTTCTGCTTTCATGGAGCTAAAATGAATGGAGACTCGGAGTAAGGATGTTATTTGTTGAGAATAGTAACATATTAGTAAGTCTTGAGTAAACAGCAGGATGAAAAATATTTCAGGCAGAGATCTGTGGCGATGTGAAAAATCTGTGTTTTCACTCGTTGGAAGAATATGAAAAGCCTCATCTTTTCACGACGTCTGTTGATATCAGAGGCTTTAAAGAACATCAGAACGACCCACTGTCCCCCTCTTTCCACTGTAGTCCCTCGGTCCCTCCTCAAATACATAGCCTGCAGAAAAGAAGCCCCCCCCCCCCTTCAAAAAAAAGAAGAAGAAAAAAAAAAAAGCAAGCAACTTATCAGCCGAGAGTGCACTCAATGATTCATACACTCTTTTAAGAGAACTTGAAACCTTGGCTCTATTTCGGTCCCGGCCCTCTCTGTGTGTATGCTGCACGATGGAGCAGAGGGATTTAGTGGGACTAAGTAGTTTGATATTTCTATTGGTTTTCTGCGTGTATTTTCACTCTCTCTTTCCCTCTCTCTCAGTGATCTTTCTCATCATATGGAGACCAAGGTCATGGCTGATTGAAATATAATAGAAGTGTAGACATCTGGCCTAATACTGTGGGAAGTTAAATCTATTTTAATGGCCCCTGCCGCAGTGGATTCTCTCTGATGCACTCTTGCGCTTCACTGACAGTAAATCACAATGTTCTCTTATTACCCTGACTGGAATGAGGGCATAGAGAAAGAACAATGAGGGATCCACATCATTTGTTTTCACCCCTCCCTTGCTTTTTCCTCTCCTTTTCTCCTGTCTCCTCCTCTCCTCCCCTCTTCACTCTGTTTGCGACTCATAAAGCAAGGGGCTTAAAGAGAGTGACATCATGAAAATAAAAATAAAGGGGATTATGGGCGAGCTATTGTGCCATATGTGATTACTGGGTCTTCCATGTTCCCTTGGGGGGGATGAGTGACTACGAGACAACATATTTTATTTATTTATACGATTCTTTCTAATGAATAAGAATAGGAAATGTAGAGAGACCACGGTATTGCCCCTCCACCCCCACCTCCTGTCAAAAAAAAAGGAAACACAGCCTTTGGTCCAAACATTAAAGAATTTTCTATTTCTCTGTTCCGGTACAAAGATCAGAGATATTTTTTCACCCTTCATCTTTGATCTATAACTGTGTGGTTTGTTTTTTTTTTTAGTTAGTTTTTTTAACTGAACTGACAGAAATGTGCGGCACATGGGCCCTTTTCACACCTTTTCAAAATACTTTCTTTGCAGATGTGTTTTTAGAGTTCAGGTACAATCCAGCACAGGTCTTACCGCATCTGCAATGGAGAGTCAGGTCCTTTTTTACCCACCTAAATGAGATCCATTTTGATGTGACATTTGAGAGAATTACCAGCGCATGGGGGAGCAGGGAAGAGGTTAGCTCACGTCTTTGCCATTGGTTGAAACACACCACAGCCCACCTTTAGTGACGGACGGTATGAATGACCCTGAGCTACTATCGGTCATGGTGAAACACCCCCACCTCGAAACCCTCCTTGCACACTTCACTTATCCCAGTTCTGTCTTGCTGTCAGTCAACCCAGTGGGTCTGCTATTCCATTCTCCTTCTATTGTACTGCTCTGTCTACTTTTCTTGATACATCACCCAAATGGAGTCCCTTGTCGTTTCAGAGTCAGGTCAGATAGCCTTTGTGGACCCTGCAGACCACTGCTGTAATGGTCACTTGTGCAGTGTTCAACACCCGCTGATGATGAGTTTGATTTCTGCCCTTTCTCTGCTCTGCAAGGTTGATCGTTGAAGGTGAATTTTGAAATTCTCCATAAGATGTTTTAAAGATTTACTGTTGCCATCCGTCTATCCGGAATACACAGAGTGGACGTGAAGACCTTTATGTATGCATGACCAGCTGTTGTTTGTCGCAAAAAACCATGCTGCTCTGTCATTTTTTTTTCAGAAAGTAGCATATGGCCGGATGACTTTCCATAGGACACTGTACACTCATTCAAAGTTATGTGTTTTTTTTCTGACGCAAAAGAGTCGTCTTTTTTTGATTAGTTATTTCTAAAAGCGTATCAGTGTTTTGTGTAACAGAAAACACTTTGAGTGAGTCAGTCACTGAAGATGTAATAAAGTCCATCAAAGACAGACAGCTCTTGTCTTTGGACAATTTGCCCCTCATCAGCCATGACAGGTTCTCTAGTGTACTGTGCAACATTTTCATTCTCCTCCCTTTGACGAACACATCATTGTTCCCAGATGAGCTGTCTTCCACTAAACACCTCATAGGCCATGAATGACTCCATCACCAAGCTAATGACTTCATCTCATCTTCCCAGCCGTTTGTGTCAAGAAAACTTTTAGCTCAGCTGATTAATTTGTTTCCACTTAAGATAACTTAATTACATAGGACATTATTTCAAGGTGGAGCTGTGTTTGGCTGCAGAGACTTTTCAAACTGCAAGCTTACATGTAAAGGTGAAATTTAGTTAGTGTAGCTTTGCCTGCCCAACAGTTGCTACATTATTTACACCAATGTTTTGTGAATTTAACATGTCTATGCTGCGTCCACAAACTAAATTTCAAGATTCAATTTAACTTTTTCAAGCATACATGACTACACTGTCTTGAATATCTTAATACCAGACTAAAAATCAGTATTTGATTGCCCTGTCTTGTTGAAATTGATCAGAAGTGACACGTGTAACCACGCCCAACAGTGATGTCACTATGCACCAACACACCAAGGAGTACACTTCTGCATCAGTGCAACAAGAGCAAAGGTTTTCAGCTGCTGTTGCCCTTTAAAGACAGATTATTAAACGTGCATCATTCAGGCAGTTTCAGATAAAATAAGAGGTAAAACAATTTGAAGAATCTGATAAAGCATCAGTAGCAATTTTAAATACTTGACAGTTTAATACTGAAACAATACAAACACAATTTGGTGGTTTAATACCAATTCCTATTGCAGCTCAACAGTTAAATTGTGCAGTGGAGAGTTGTTGAGGTCAGTGGGCTTCAGGCGTCATTTAAAGTGATGAAAAAAGTTTTTACCTCCAAACATGCAAAATGCAAAATTCATCTCATGAAATATTAAAACAACCCTAGCATGCTGCTTACTTACAGTATTTGCTACCTTTGAAAGCAAAAAAAGCAAGAATATCTTAGCTTCAAAACAGTATGTTTAGTTAAAGGTGTGCTTCATTTTTCGAGTTTTTAATGTATGTTTTTGTTTAAACAGACCTCAGAGCATCAGAAAATATACACATTTTGCATGTCTAGATCTTCCATAGATACAAAGTCAACATTGTTCCCTTGGGGTGAATCATCTCCCTGTTTTTCTTTCAAAGAACCAGGGTCTGCTTTATGTATGATGATAGTCAATATGCCTTGGAGCAATATCTTACATCTATAAACTATGTTAAAGCAATATGTGGTTTTGATGTCAAAAAACAACTGATGTACGAAAGAAGCTCGGCACTATATTGTTTAAGTCACAGGAAGAAAATGAGGAAAGAACTGATGTGTAGATTCTTCAACATCCAAAGTAACGTCCTTGTCTAGAAGAATGACAGATTTGCTTAAATTTCACCTCTAGAGGGAAGGGGGCGGGGTGAAGGTTAGCGAGAGAAGGCTGAATCAACATTTGGCGTTTCTTTTTGACCCCTCTCTCTTTTATCCACTCTCCTCCATGTCCTGAAAGACAAGATATTTATGAATTATTTATCTATGTTTGAAAATATTAAACTTGTGATGTCCTTGTCCCGTGTCTTATCTCCAAGGGCATCATAAGAAGCTGTAAAGAAAAAAAAATCACCAAAGCGATGGAAGGCACGGTCGTAAAGTAGCCTCTGACAGCATTTAAATCTTGGTACATACCCCCAATGTGTTAAATTACTCTTTCTTGCCAAACAAGCCTCTTCTTTTCCTGTTTACAATGATTAGAAACCAAACCATCCAAACGTTCACCATCATAGTGAAAGACGAGAACGGGTCACATGAATCATTTTTTTGTGCGGTGTGTCAGATCAGGCAATACTGTCAAACTACACGTTTACACATTTAGACTGGAGGACTGGAGGTTTTCTTTTTTTTCTTTCCTGTCTTGTAAGTCATCTTAGAAAAAATTTTACACACTGCAGCTACTTCCCAGTATGGCTGGTAATTCCTAGAATAAATTCATTAATTTCTTGGAGAGAGCGGGACAGAGTCACTATCACAGTTTCTCAGAATCCAAGGTGACACCTTCAGATAATTTGTTTTGTTTGGAAAGACAAAGACGTTAAGTTCATTATCATGTATGAGAAAATAATTTGTAATTCCTTTATAAATGCCAGTAAACCATTTCTTGATTGTCATAACTATTGCCAATTCTTGATTGACTGACTAATTGATCAGTCGACTAACCATTTCACCTCTAATCTTGTAAAGGGACTGCGGCATGTCTGTTTGTCCTTGGCCAGGCAGTTTTTTTTTCTTCTCTATCATCTGAAGACATATTTTCTTTTTGCATTTTCATAGCCGATGTCTTTCAGGGCACAGTTTGTGAATCAACAGACTGAACCTTTCACTTTCCATGGTCTGGCTGTGGTCTGATTAATGTATGAACAAATCATATTTTATATATGCAGTAATAACTGCACACATCAGTCAAATTCCTTTTGAATTAAACATAGTGCATATGCTTGTTAACAATAATAACACATGACAACAATAGCACAGACATTTTATTGTGGGAAAAGAAATTGTCAGGGATAACATTTCCAAAAAAGCACCAAACGAGGAGAGTGAGTGTTATGGGAAGAGAAAATAGCACTGATAGTAAACATACTCCCTTTTTTTTTATTATTATTTTCTCCCTAATGATAGTTCACATTATGAGACTTTTATCCTATCTTCAAGCACCAGTTCTGTTATTGGGGACATTGTAGCTGTTTCTCGTCATTTCTTGCCATTTGTTTGCTAAAAGTATTTGTTTGCAAGATGAATTGCTGCACTGGCAGGCGAGATGACAGCCTACACGAAGATGATATTGAATTGATTTCTGAAATGTTGCAGAACGGACTAGTTGATGTGTACCACGAGACATGAATAATAAAAATTCTATTAAAAAGCTCTTGAATGGCTGACACTGGAATATTATTTGTGATGATTAATTTTCTTCAGTCATTATAAAGGGGAGTTGGCATCAGATTGCCTCTGACAAAATTGCTTTTCATTCCCTGGTGAATACCCTCAGTATGCTTTTTGAGAGCACAAAACCATATTTCTCTGTGCAATATTATGTCAAGATAGGCCCTGGAAAAGACAACCACAGGCTCTGCTCATGTATCACCTTATTAGTACCATAAAGTCTGTGCTGTTTTATGTGGTGGGGGTCATTTGGTGGGGGACATACTAGATAAATTTCATGATGAGGAATGTGAGGTTTGTTTAGTCCAGTTACTGTATTGCTAAAGCATATGATTAGCATTATAATTATGAGATTATAAAATAGCCACAAAGTGAGTGCCATTGGTGTTTTCCCACTTATTGAATTTGATTAACTGTATTTTAAGGCGTGCCGGCTGACAGTATGTTTGTTGCTTTAAAGCTGTCAAGATTTCTGAAGCAAATTACTCTGTACAGCAGCTGTTGTTGTCTAACTCTAATTAATTTCCTGTGTACATTTGTGTTGAATTAATTCTTTACACTTTTGTAGGCGCAACAATTTGCATTTTCTAATTATTTTTGTTTTCAGCCTGAATTGACTGCTGCAGTTCAGTGTCTGCTGCAAGCACAAATCTGAACAACAGAAATCAACAGGTGCATTTAAAAGCCAATTATGAAGCTTTTTTAATTACTCTGGATCAAGGTTTGTCAGCTGTTCCTCTCCTGGATTGTTACTGAACTTAACTCTCTAACACTCTTAAGATGTTGTGTTGCAGTACGACTGAGCGATGGCCGCATTTTTCGCAAGATGTTCAAGTGTTGAAGCCAGACCCTTAACTTTTTTTATTCTGTTTTATTTATGGCCATGTGGGTTTTCCCTGTGCGTTTCATCCCACGTTCCAAAGATATGAAAATTAATGTAGGTGGGTTATAGACTCTAAAGTTGCCTATACATATTAAAGTGTGGGAACAAATTATCCACTTGCAACCCTGAAAATGTAGCAAACGTTTGTAAATGAGTAAAGGTTGCTGTGATTGCAGTTTTCCTGATTCAGCCTCTTCTAAAAAAAAATAAAAATGGATTCCTTTCTTTTCTCTGCATTTCCAGAGCTACTCCAGTCAGGGTAGAGGCAGCAGTGGTGGAGGAGGAGGAGCAGGGGATGAAGACTACGAGATCCCCCCCATCACACCCCCCAACCACGCCGACCCTTCTCTGCTGCATCTCATGGAGCACGAGTCAGGTTACCCCTTCCACTCCCTGCCTCACAATGGCCTGCTCAACACCTACTCCTACCCCGAGCTGCCCGCCCTCATGATGTCCAACATGCTGGGTCAGGACACCCACCTCCTTTCGGGGCCTATGCACTCAGTGAGTACTGTATACCTTTTTTTGTCCGTCCCTTTTTAGCTGCGGCTCTTTGTGATCGTGAAAGTCTAGCTCTGTGGTAGGCTATTAGTCTTCATGGTCTGAAGGCAGGAAGTCAGCTCAGAGAACAGTTTCTCTGAAGGTTTCACATGTTCGTGTCATGGAGGGTTCAGTCTTTTCAAAAATGTTTCCAAAATACTAGTGACCTTATTACTCTCCATAGCAACTATAGAACAGCAATGAAACAGTAAAGTGACTAATTCTTCTCTGTGCTGCTCTTAATAGTCTCAGATCTTTTTTTTTTATTATAGCAAAGCGTTCGTCTAATATAGCGATAATTAGCCTGGTTAGAGGCCAAGGAAGCTGAGACAGTGAAGTCTGAGCAAGGTCAGAGTCTATACGTGCAACATTTATAAATACAGAGAGCTGCTGCCTCCTTAACACCGAGACTTTTGCAGCAGAGCTGCTTTAATATCTATTCAGCTGCACAACTCAAAGATTTCATTGCCTCAAAGTGAGCTAAGAAAGGGAGCAAGAAACTCGGCGCTGCACATTTTTATTCGTTATGATCGGCAAAGCAAAAAAAAGGAACGGGGAGGGATTGAAGAGAGGGGTTTGAACAGAAAATCTTGACGAGAAGCAGGGGGGGGGGGTATTCCTTGTCAGCTACTTTTCATTTTCAAAAGGATGCTGAGGACCCCCCCCTTCCAGAAAAGGGACTTTTTCTTGTGTTAAACATGCTTCAGACTGAACATGTAAACACCCCTGGCGAACACATTCAAATGCTTTAATCATAGGATCGAACCAGATGAATTATAGATGGCCTGTGCGGTGAATTATTCAACATTATATACTTTCATCTGACATAAATATTACTTTTTTTCTCTCTGCCCTCCATCATGAATATTTATGCTTTAATGTGAGCATCCGTGGCATTTATCCTCCGTTAATCAGGTCTTATGTGATTTTCAGAATCAAACTGCATAAGTTGCAGACTCCCATTTTTTTCGTGGGTGGTAGCTAAGGCCTCCATTAAAGCCTGTCTTCAGGATTAGGTCACAATCCAATGGCTACTATGCTGAACATGCTTGGTGCAGGAGAAAGATGCTGTTGACTGGAATTTTCCAATAAATCCCTGGAAACCTATACAATAATTTGGATGGGTTGATTTTATTAGAAGACAACATATAAACTGCATCTCTGAATGCATGTATGCAGTGTTTGTGTATAAAGTTTATATTTATGTGATGTCCACGCACAAGTATGTGTAACAAAGCAGCCCCTTTTAAAAAGGAAACAGAGAGGGAGTGCCTGCTTCTTACACAGCTTTTGTTTCACCTTTGCAATTATTTATTCTCAAATAGCCCTTCAGGGTAATGTTCCATTTTCTTATTTCACACCCCCTTTTCTCATAAATGAACCGTCATTGCAATAAATCACTGCACAAACAGAGACTTGCACACACTGTGAAAGGTCCAGAGATTTATGTAACACATTCATGTTTCCCACTTCCACATTTTAGTACTACTCTAGCAGAGCCTGGCTAATAATAGCCGCTATTAATATTTCTTGTTGCCTAGCAACCCCAGCAAGTAATAGCTTACTCTGGAAAAATAGATGACCGATAAGGAAGAGGGGGGGGTGGTGGGGGGGTTGGAGTTGGGGGATTCAATTCATTTATTATCTCCTGGGACAAGAGGAGCTTATTTCTGAGGCTGCGGAATAGGAAAGTAGGCTGTATATTGAGAAATATTTTAAAGCAATCGAAGATGACGTTATTTTCATTTTGCTTCCATTAGGGATGTTTCATTTGACGCTTCCCCAACAAAGTCAATTAACCTTAATTTCATACTGATAAAGGCATAATAAGGAAGATTGCATTTACGTCTGCTGAATGCTTAAAGAATAACGAGGGCGGATGGAAATAGGCTCATGGTGTAACCAGGGTCGGAAATGAAGAGACGAACCTTTGTTGTTTTGTATTAACAAAACCCTTACAGACAGAAATTGAAGGAGATAGCCGGAAAACCAAAACGCTAATCATTCAGCAGTCTTCTTTCGCCGTCGCTGAAGAAGCAAATAAAAAGTCAACAGCATTACCTTAAGGATACACTTCTCTTCAATAAAAGCTATTCTTCAGTGCACATATAAACCTCCTACAAGTACAAGCTCAGCTGGAGCAACAGATACGCTTCATCTCAAGGGATGTTGTTGCTGTTTTTTGTACAACATTTAGCCTAAGGCTAAAGCTCTATAAACTTCTCCCTGCTTTGGGATTCTCTTTTTCAGCGCACATCGATCCTACAGCAAACACAGTTAAATCATTACAGGATTGAGAGCAGCGGACTGGCCATCATCCACACGTTGCATAGACACACAATTTAGCATCAGTTCATCGTTGTAGCTTTAAAGACTGTAATTTCTGTTCATTTAGAGTTGACTATATAATAGTCTTTAGATTTCTGGTCTGAAGAACAGCATATGTCTCTGCAAGAGCCATGTTTTTTCAGGCTAAATTTATTCTGTCTGACAACCTCCTCTTTTCCATCTAATTATGACTCCACAGGCAGCAGAGAAAAAGTGCAGTAGATGAATAAAACAGGTGTCAAATACATGTGTTGAGTCTTAGGCAAATTTCAGAACTTGCTGTGCATTGAGGTTTGTTTTTTCTATTTATTTTCAACCGGTAGATTTAGCACTTTGTTTAGGTGTAAGGCTCGATCCTTTCTCCTGCAGTCGCATGTTGTTCATAATAGTCTTAACTGCCAGTCTTGAACCATTTCTCACCTGAAATTGCACCATTTACAAGGACTCCAACAAGCAGAAGGATCAACATCGGCATTATAAAAGACAGAGCTGTCCATCAGAAATGTTCTTACATTCTTTTAACTCCTCCCCACAACACTGACCTACTCTGTCAGCTCCTCTAAATTGAGGCAGAAAAAGCCAGGTCTTGGTTGACTGGATACTGTGAAATGTAACATGCCTTCATGTGAATGCTCATTGCAAAGGGAGAATCCCTGTCTCACCCTTAGCTGTCAGCGTGGCGCTCGGGGAAGAGGTGGCACCCAGGGGTCTCATGTTCAACAAGCCCCCTGATCGTTCAGGTCTGGCTGAGGCTACGGCGTGGGAGATGCGAGCATGATCCAGCCCTTTGAAAAAATAAAGAGGAGGGATCCTCACCAGTAGACAGTAATGAGGGGTCGTGGAGGAGTTTGCAGAACGGCCCCAACACAGAGTCTTGAGGGGCGCCAGCGTGTTTAAATATTGAAAGAGAGCACCAACCCCTGTCTCATTACCGGTGTAATGAGGCTGGTTAAAGAGGAGGAAAGCCCCTGCTGCCAAAAAAGCAGCTGCCAGTTTTACAAGTTCATGTCACTCAGTCAGATGACTCCTAATGGGAACTTTGTTCAGTTTTGTTAAACATGTGGTGCCATATTAATATTTTTGGCAAGATTTGTGATGTGTGACAGGCTACCAGCAGTCGATTTTTAATGTTCTGCTCTTTTGAGACGGTGACAAGCTATTTTGACAAGTTACTGTTGATATCATGGATAATTTGTCAGTTAAAGATACTGCTTTGGTTATTTATTTTTTAAGGCTGCATTAACAGCCAACCCTAAACATATTATCACTTTTTAAAGTTGTTACTGCTTACATGTTAGCCCATCTATCCAATAATAACATTAGCATTCGTTTAGAGTCACGTTATTGGCCACCTGATGAAATATGTGTAAAGCACCAAAGCGCCAAAACAATTGACTTAAAGAGGCAAAAAAGCTGAAGGGTTAGAGGATAATTCACTGCGAGCAACTTATATGTTACACATAGTTATTTGATTCATTAGTAATATAGATAATATTGACTAGAGGTTTTAAAATAAAACCATCTAATCCTGGCCTGTATGACCCGGTACATGTTGTGCACATTGTTTAAGTACAGCGCAATGCTTCTGTGTATTTCCAGGATCAGACTTTGTCACTGATTGCTACAAGGTTATGTGAGCTTGACTTAATTTGACTTCGTTTAATCGGTGAAAGGAAATTTATTTTGCATCACTTGGCATTTAGGACATAGACACAGAGGCCTGGGGAAAGGCCATAACTATTTTAATGCAGCAACATAAAAACTATATTGACAGCTGTGGTTATTGACAGCACAGGGACAGTTAGATGGAGGCACAATCAAGCCATTAAAAAGGTCAGAGTAAGCCTGCCAACAGTGTACACGAATCTGTGTCGCAAAACATCTTATACAAGTGATATTCAGACAGATATGACAATGCACAGAAAGCAAAAGTGTGAATATAAACAAGGTGTAATCTGTTCTATGAGGCACCACACAGTGAAATCTTTTTTAAAAATTTCCAGGCCTCACACTCTCCCTACAATGTTACGACGAGAACTGCCTTCAAATAAACTTTATCTAAAAGAAAAACCATGTCGCTGAAAATTTCAGTTTGACTTGACTTCACATGCTCAGTGCAGCTGGATTACTTGTGTTTTTTAAATTGAAACAGCAATCTTTTTTTTTTTTTTTTCCAATGTAGGTTTTAGACATATCTCATATGACCTGCTTGCTCTGCTGCCTTTCACTGGGATAGATATGACATCTCAGTGACGTTCCCAGATAAATCACTTTTTGTAACAGTTGAAATGTTTTCTGTTGTGGCTTTTCATTTAAAAAAAAAAAAAAAAAAAACAGATGCCCTTCAGTGCTGCACTCCACAACAGGGGTGAACAATGTGGCTTGTAGTTGTCAAGAGAAATGGCAGCGAGATAATTGGGAGGGCACTCCCGTTTCATTTAAACTGAAACAAATAGGTTTCCAAACAGAATGTGCTTTCAAAGTAAAGCTTTGTTTTGTGCAGGTTAGCGTGCAGGGTTCGGAGTGAAGTAATGAAGATGAGTATTAACGGATTGAGCATTAAAAACAAATGCTCATTCATTGCCGGTCATGAATATTCATGCGACTAATTCAAATAACCTTAGGCGACTGTTACGACTAATGAATATTTAAAACAGCTTGGTCACAGAGATTTGAACACCGCATTACAGCTGACTTTCTGGGATCATCATGTACAAGGGTAAACAATTAGGAATGGCAAAAACAGATTTCAGTGGTGATCAAAATACATCTGGAAAACAATATCTCATGTTGTCACATTAGTTACAGGCCATTGACGCCACAAAGGAGGACGTGATGACATGCAAGAGGACAGCAAGGTGAGCAGTTGGCGAAGCGATTAGTTGATCAATCAGTTAGTCAATAAAAAAATATATTCTTAGGTTCTAGTTGCCGGATTTAAAGAGTGTGCTGCTTTTTAATACATTTAACTGTTGGTTGCACAAAACAAGCAATATGAAGATGCATTTTTTTGGAAAGTGTTCTAGGTATTTGTCTATATTTCTGACATTTTATAGATCAGGTTATTAATTTACTTATTCAATTAATTTACCTATAAAGATCTTGATTTGCAGTCCTAATCTGGCAATAAAAATAGCCATTTGTTTTGCTTGTACTGACATCAAATCTTTTGAGCTCTCTCGTCCAGGGGAGGTTCAAGAACAAGAAAGGAGAAGCAGTATCGGCACAGCGGCTAACAGAGCCCGGCTCACCCTCATGTTTAGTCACCCTCACCGCGGGTGACTAAACATGTTTACATTTACCACGCTGGTTTTGAAAAAGCCCAGCACCGTCACACACAGTAAGTAGGAGAATCCCGTACTGCCCACTTAAAAAGGGGCCTCGGCTGTTTCCTTTGAGGGATCAGCGTGGTGACTCGTCCTCCTCGCCACCACCGTAATGCTAATTAGGCCCACCACAAAGCCAGCCTGTGGGGATAATGTCCCATTATTAGAGTCATTTGTTTCAATTAACCGCTCTGTGATTCTACAATAGCACAGCGCAGCCCATTGCAAAGAAGCCATTACTCTCGCCCAAGGAACCACTGAGGTTTGGGACAAGAGGTTTATGGATACCTGCTCCTGCCAGCGGTGGTGCTGCCAGGATCCACATACTGCCCAGTCACTGATGAGCTGTTTGAGCGCTGAGGGAGCGTGAAAAAGGCCTCATTCACATCCTTTCTAGAGCTTTTAAAGGCCGTTACTGGCTTTGTTGTTACTGAAATTTGGGGATTTTTGTGCACTTCACTTTATTTCTCTGCCCTTCACAAAGAACTGAATGAAGATTAGAACAAGGGATTGTTGAGTTGAGGATGGACCACTAAAAACTATTGGCTGCTCTTGTTCCCTTTTACATGCGACAAGCATTGTGGTTGACTGAATTACTATTCTGCTACTGTATACTTAAGCTGCCCTCGTCATTTTTAGACTGCAATCAGGTTACTTTCAGAGCTTTGTGCTCTCGTTTTTTTCCTCTTCAGCTCATGCATTACTCTTGTAACTCTGAAATTTAAGGAGTTTTACTCATGTATCTTGTTAGTGGACAAAGAAAACAGATTGCTTTGACAACAATTCCTCCCTCCTCTATCTGGGACTTGTGAAATGACAGTCTAGTGTCTTTATGGCCACCAAAAAGCGACCCTTGATAATAGCAATGTGTGCTCTTTGTGTACACTTACATATCGCCTTCTGTTGGTCACAGCTGCAGGCTGAACGAGCCAACTGGTTGCTGGTTGCATAAGGCATAAGTATGAGAGAGATTATGAGTGATTTGTTGCCTGGTGTAAGAGGAATAACGTCGACAATTTGTTTGCGTAAATGGCTTTGATGTCAGTTCATTTTTCCCTCATCATTTGCATGTTGTTTTTTAGCAGCCTCACTGTAAACTTAGTCAATGTTTTCTGACACTTAACAGCAGTAATAGAAAGACGCTTTTCAACTTCAAATGCACCAGAATACAATATTTCCGAGCACTTTTAGGTCCTTTCAACACTAGATAATGGACACTTCGATTGTTACCAAGAGGTTGCTGCCCTGTGATGCCTCTGTTGCCAGGCTCTCTCATTGGCTTTCTCCCCCCACTGCGCAGATGTTTACAAAGAGACATCACCAGCTCACATTAAAGGGTTCAAGTTGTCCCCTCGGGCTGTTGCTATGGAAATAACCCTGCTATGGTCGCTCATTCATGTTTGATTAATTGTTTTTTTCCCTTTCTATGCTGTTGCCTCTACATAGACCTCATCATGGGAACATTTCATCTTGAAAACAAATAATAGGAAAAGATGAATCTGTCCAAATCAGTTGTATTCTCTCTTCCTGCTTTGTGGACATTTTGTGGATGTTCTGTGGTGATAAAAGTCTTAGAAATTGTGCATTAGTGTAGTAATAATGTTGATAAATCTTTGCCAGTGAAGCCTTAGAGTCCTAAAGACTTTTTTAAAATTTCATTTCCCATACTTACCTGCACTGAAGATAAGCATTTTGCCTTTTTCCCCCCTCCTAAATTACACTGTGTAGTGCTGAGCTACAGCAACCCACTGGGGCCAATTAGGATGCCAGCAGAGCCAGGAAGTGCATAGCAGATGCTTTTGCCACTATTTATTAAAATCCAATCTGCGGGGGCCCCTCCAACAGCTCGTTAAACTACCGTTAATCTAATTAGCTCTCACTTGCCACTGTTTTCACCACATTACCAAATACAAGGGCCTCGACTTTGCAATTTAGGCTGATTAAGTAGGTCCAGTGCTGTTAGGCAGAGCTTGTAGGGAGGAGCTCTTCAGAGCTGTCAGTCATTTTTCAGAGTCAGATAAATCATGCAGCTTAGTTCAGCAATGGCTTTGGGCTGGAGTTTGAATTAAAATATCTGCAATGGGAATATTGGTTGAAATCAAATCCACATTGCCAGCTTGGTAGTGCTAGCCTGCATGTCTGAAAAACGCTAATGAAATACTCCACATCATAAAGACCTTGTATATTTGTAATGGCATGGTATCATAACTGGATACAAATTCCATAATGGGACCATTTATGGTTTATGGACCAGGTCTATGAGATTCCCACTGATGTCCTTTCATGTCTTTTAGATCACAGCCATGATTCGGCACTTCCGGTTCATTATTGTTTTGGCCGGGCTGTATTTTTATTTGATGAGTGCTGCTCTCTGGACAAATGCCTGGTTCTACTCAGAGATCTGTGCGGCGGCTTTGACATGCAGTCCTGCTCATTACTTACAGATGGGCAGTCTGACATGGAGCTCTAATCGTTTCCAGATGAGAAGGGCACAGTATATATTTTTAAGCCATATTTTAATCCATGAAGCCTTTATGGTGAACTAGATGATGGGGGATACACAAAGGCAAGAGCAAGAACACATGGGTAACTGTAAAATAATTGACAGGTAGTTTAAGATGTATAATATATGAAGGATTTATGACTATCACACGTGTAATATTTGCACAGGATCTAGCTATTTTAACAAGCACCTTATTTTGGATTCTATTCATGGCATCTACAGGCAGTCTTAGTTTAGAGAAGGTTGAATCATTCAGATCTCAAACAGCTTTGTTTACATTCTCGTCTTGCCTGCCAACATTTTTAAGGCTACAATCCTGACAGCATTACACACAGGGGCACTTTGAAATGCTAGGTGAAACCGATATCTAACTAACAACTAAATGCATGTAATAAAAACCAAAACGTAAGCCCACATAATCCTCTCCCCTAATTATGGAAACTTAACAAAGACTTGCTCTCGCAAAAACCCACTCCAGCATTTATTCTCTTCTGCTCCAGAATCATCTGATCTCACAGTCAGGTAGACTGACATAACAAACATTTGATATGCGATTTTAAAAACATGTCGTTTTGGAAAAACTTTGGATAGTTTTCACTATTCATCATACGTTTCTGCACTGCCTGCGTTGTTACAAGCTGCAGCTAACAACTGGATGGATGATTCAGTTGGCAAACTCTTTTTATACCAGCTGACTTTGTAGCCAACCATGGAAGACGTGAGCCACGATAATCTTTTCTTCTGATATTTTTGTTGCACTACACAACCCACTTATTCCTTAAGGCTGCAAGTTACAGTTGGTGGTGAAAATTGCAGAAAAATTATATATGGCATTTTAAAATTACATTATTCTAACTGCTGCTTCTCTAACCATGGACATTTATCTATTTATAAACCCACAAAGGCTTAGAGTCGGTAACAGCTGCACTAAGCTGCACTTCGCTCCAGTATGCCTGTGTGGAGAGGTCCGTGCTTGGTTTAGGAGTTGAAGAAGTCTATTCCACCAGACTACATATACATTTTTTACAGATATAATTATTTCATTTCTTTTCTCAGTGTCTTTAAAATGAAATAAAAAATACAGAAGGACATAGTGCCTTGAACCATCTGAGCACTATTCACCCTGGTTAGTTTGAGCTTTTGATCCTTTTTACATGAGACTAAAGAAGCAGCTATAATCAATATTTTTACATTAATGAAGTGGTCGCTCGTACTGACAAACCCATCAAGCGTTATCATTAGACCACAGTTCCATTTAGCTCCGATAGCATCTTTCAGTCATTGCTATGGTTTTCTGGTCTACAGTTTCACTGTATGGGTTTTCTTTCTCAACGCTCCTATCAACATTGGCTCGAGAATTTAAAAAAACCTCAGCACCCTGCAGCAACAGTGGCAAAGTTAATGACTAGCTGGTGGAACATTTAAGCAGTTAAAGATATTTCCCACAGTAGTGGAGTCCAAAAAAGAGCTAGGTGTGCGAATAGGTGTTGTTCGAGTTCTCAGTTGCATCATAAGCTTTGTTCATGCCAATTACGCAGTTCAGTATTGAAAACAATGGTAAATATGCTATTATTCTTCTCTGGTAAAACTACTTTTACTGGCTTTTTTTAGTCTCTGATCAGACTATTTCACTCCGAATCTTTGATTGATGTTCCCGAACTGCTGTTTTGAAGACCCTCTTCTGTATCACCGTCTGCTGCTGAGTACTACTTGTACGTTGTCTCGTTCTTCAGACCAGTGCACATTCAAAGGATATCGCCCTGCAAAAATGGGTTTATCATGTATTCTCTGTTCATGTTTGCACACAAACTCTGTACTACAAACCGTAGAACACAGTGAATATCACTGCTGTGTGTATTTTCCCATTTCCATAATTGTTGGCATTCAGATTTGATTTAGTGGCATGTTCAGTATCTGCATCATGCTTTGGTGTAATGGCCATCACTGTAAAGAGAAAGTGTATCTGTGCATCACCTCTGAGTAGTTCCTGTTTGTTTTTATGGCCTTTTGAAATCGATACACCATGCCGCACTCTCCACTGCTCAGTGTATATGATGATGATGATGATGATGATGCATATATTCAGGAGGTTGTGATTGGAAAAACACTTTTATACTCTCCCATACTATTACCTGGTTTTATTATCTAATGTTCATGTCTCTTATACTCTGTCAGTCTTTGCATTTACGCCCGTCCTTTTTTTTTTGTTGTTGTTATCAAACCTCTTCTCTCTACATCACTCCACCGCCTCTCCTCCTTTTATCTGCTCTCTCTACATCAACTCTCTCTCTCTCTCTCTTTTCCTTTGCATCTCACACTCTGCACTCTTCCCTCACTCTTTCTCTCACTCCCTCATTCTCTCCCTTTCTCTCTATCTCCCTCTCTGTCTCTGCTGTTTTGATAGTGACGCAGTTATCAGGCTGTCAATTCTAATCTTGTCTTGCCAGTGCAGTGCTGTCCATTCAGAATTACAGCTACCCCCTCCTCCCTATCTCTCTCTCCACATCCACCACCCCTTCTATCCCTCTCTCTCTCTCTCTCTCTCTCTCTCTCTCTCTCTCTCTCTTTCTCTCTCAATGCCTTGTAAATGGGCATTGTGTCCTCAGTATCCAAGAACTAATATTATTTTAGTTTAGTTTAGTCAGTAGTTAATAAAAAGAGTATAAATTGTGTACATAACAATGTCATGTGACAAAAGCTGCCATCAAATATTTGATGATTTGATATTCGATTTTTGACAAATTCTGGCAAAGTTCCTGAAAAACAAAAATACTAAAAAAAAACAAAAAACATTTAACATTTAAGAAGTTTGTCTTCTTTTGTTAAATTATATATATTAGATATTATTTCAAGGGAAGCTATTGAACTATTGAAAGAAATATGGTTTGGTATTAGAACTGAAACTTAGACATTGTATTGACACGAGTAAAGTTACAGTATCGCTACAGGATTTATGTCTCTAAGAACACATGGTCTTTAAATGGTCCTTTGACTGAAACATTCATACATTTTTTACCCACTGTGTCATTGACTGTCATCAATTCTCTTTGCATCTGAAAAGCCTTTGCTGCTATTCTTTAGTCGATGTTCAGGATTTTTTTTTTCCACGAGATGGAAATGTTGGGATCAGCCGGTTAATAGATCTTCATTTCCACTTTTCAACCAAAACATGTGTGCGGATTGGCTTCCAAACTAAAACTCCAGTTAAAGTACAGTAGAAGCAACAGAAGACGATGATGATCTGAAGCAGACTTCTGCACATGTTCACTGGAGTTTATGTTACTCGCCCTGTCAAATCATCTGACACACTAATTAAAATTGTGAATATTCATTGGGAAGTGGAGCCTGATCCTCTGACTAAACCTGACTTGACTTCAGATACATAATAATTCCCATAGTTTTAAGGCGATAGCTTTCCAACAAATAGGAAACCGAGCATTTCAACTCAAATTGCCACAGCAATATTGCTATTATATATTGTGATGCACTCTGTTGTTTGGTGGGTATACATGTATTTTTTTCCTATTACTGTGCATGTCTGGCCAAACGTAGAGAAAATTACATCATGTCACATCACGATATCTCCAGCAGAACTACAGTGTTGTAGGACAGGAGATAAATGTCCAACAGTCTAAAATACGGATGGTAAACGTCAGGATCCAGTGTCAGCACATCAGAATCAAAGAGCTACTTTACAGGCTCACCATTTTGCATCAACAGGCGCACAGGGAGAAATCCATCGTAGAAGAGGACCAGATACCAATCTCTTCACTGACAGTATCAGAAAATAGACCAGAATGCAGTGCAGCCACAAGATGTTGTGTTATGAATAAGGGATGTGACTCTCTCTTTTTCTCAACTGACAACAACAGCTGTCAGGATCATTACTGTTCTGTGCACCTGAATGACAAAACTAAGAAAGGAAAATGAGCTTGATATTGTATAGTGGATACACGGTGGATTTTTGTTTATCCACCGTCAGTAATCTGTAAAGGCAGCTAGTAAAACCACTCATGAATGTGTTTGTGACTGAGGAAAAGAGAAAGAAACAAAAGTAACCTCTGCATCCAATACTTGAGTAATTTTATCCATGAGATTACAAACTCAATTACAAATGTTGATCTTGAGGAATTTGCTATAATCAATCCAAAAATCGGATGATGAGGTAAGCAAAGGAGACTTGTTTAAGCTATCTTAAAATCAGGCAGCTGTAAAACACATTTTGACCCAAACTCTAAGTCTAAAATAAAATAATCAAAATAAACCAAACTCGATTATTTGTCTTTTTAGCAAGATGAATGTTATAATTGTTATGCTTTCCTAGTGTAGATAAATACATTTTGCAGTGAAGTCTGCTTCTTGAAAGTGCATGACTTCACTTTTATCTAAATAGATGTCTGGGATATGAGTGTTTCAGTCAGGCAATTCACATTAACTCTTGTTTCTTGTCAGCTCTTGCCATTAAAAATAATTTGTATATCTATATAAGTCATATCAAGACCAGTTACCTTGAAACAAGATAAACATGCTAAAGCAAATGTTTCTTGGTAAGATGTAATCATCCTAAAATACATTTGCCTATTATGACTTTTTTGGCCTTTTTGCAGTGTTTGTTCACACCCACTCTTGTTTTTTTTCTTCTTTTTTTTTTCTTAAGGTATTCTGGGAAATGTAGGAAGATGTTGATTAGACAAGTTGAGAGAAAACGAAAGCTGGTGAAAAACCCCAAATTGCTTATTTATCTAGTTTCTAGGTTCTGGGTTTGTCCTCTATTTGTACGCTGTGACTGAAGGAAAATTATTAACACTGTCACCCGTAGTGGAGCTTTGGTTTATTATGCTCTTTTTTAAGAGATATGTTGAGCCATCTTCATTCATTTTTCATCTGTGTTCTTTACAGTCTTTCACTGATATTTCATCTTCCTCTGTCTGCCTCCTATAAGTTCACAAAAAGAGAGGAAAATAAATAAAGGGAATAAATGAAGGAATGAAAGAATATGTCTTTTTTTTTAACTCCTGGTTGATTGCGTATAGCTGCAAGCTGCTGAATGTCATTTCTCTTTCCTCTGTGTGAATACATGCGAATTTTCCTGGAGATTATTTAGCCTTCTTTTTTTTCTATTTTGTCATTCCATTAGCTCTACCTTCAGTTTATTCTATTTTCACTTCAAAGGCTCGGGTGGAACAGATGTCGTTTCAAATGCCTGTCTTCTGCCTCATTGCCTAAAAGTGAGGGATGATTATTTTTTAATGAAACCAGGCGTACTCACACAAAAAATTACCTGTAAGCTGTGAAATAGACAAGCAATACTTTCACATCACCCTGAATGAGAACATCCATTCATTTCCACACACCACAAAAGACATTTTGAAGTTTTTCTTTAGCTGCCAAATGTGCTCCTGGACCTTGAATTTTGATTAGTTAATTTCATGCTGGGTGGAATACAGTGTGTTGTTTGGCTGCAAATGCTTTGCTGAAACAATGCGATTTTCAAAGGCAGTCATTTCCTGTTTTCCAATTGACAGTTAAAGGGGAAAAACACGGCTGTTGCTTAATCCTGTGATAAGTATGCATTAGATGGATGTGAACGTCTTTAAATGTCCTCAAGTTGCTGTTTGATACTCGCACAGGGACAAATCTTTTTCATGGTCTGTTCTTCCCCTCCTGCTGAGTTTTAACACCGAAACCCAGGATCAGTGGATCATGTAAGAGAACATTCAAAGCTGTTTAAAATTTCGAAAATGCAACCTGATGAAATAGGATCTTGGCCTTGGAGATGGGCTCTCTTTGCCAACAAAAAAAATAAATAAAAAATGAAGAAAGGAGTTCACTCTCACTTCACTCAAAGCTCCTAACAACGTTTGAGTAATTCCTCATAACCCCTCAACCGTAATTTGTGCACATAAATATCCTTCATTTGACACAATACCAATGTATATCATTATATATTCAGTATGTCATTATACCATCTATTATATGGATGGAAATTGGATTGTTTTTTCCTGCCTTTATAGCAACCAAGAAATCAGGTTAACTGATGTTCCACCGATACTAATGGCAACATCAAGCCATCACTTCTTCCTCGCCATCCTCCCTCAGCTGCACCTCTTCTCTCTCTTTCTCCTTATCTTTCTCTCTCACTCCCCACTCCCTTTCCTCTCCCTCTTTCTCTCGTGCTTGATGTGTTCTCTCCTCAGCAAAGAAGGCAATTTCCATATAGAATCACAACCAGGATCAGGTGACCTGGATTTGACTCCCCGTCAAAGCCCTGCACGGAAAATGAAAATGTATTCATGTGTATTGGATCGAGTGCATCACACAGATGTGAGCAGGGGTTTTTTTTTGCCTCCTGAAAATGTAGTGAGATTGCAGTGTGTTATTGTTGACAGACCAACTGGGTACATGCTATGGAAAAATATAGATTTTTTATGGTTTCCTCAGAAAAGTGGAATTCAATTATTTGTGATCTACATGAAAGAGGCAAATAAAGATTGGGAGAAAACCAGAAAATATCCATGAATCCAGCTATTTAACAACTGATAAAGTCGTACCAATGTGAAACCGAGTGGAACTGCTATCAATGAGATTTTAATTAGCCCAGGAGTCTCTCCAACCCATTCCATGTTTGGCCAATTTCTCCCGGACCATACCTCCCTAACCCCTACACTCCAGAGCCTACCTGTCTCACTGACGTCCTGTTAGTCTTCATTCACCCATGTCCGTAAATTGATCTGTTTTCTCTTCTCAGAACAAGCTGCTGCTGCTCTTCGCAGAACTCTACTGTTTTCACCCTCTGTCCAGAGTTTATTAAGTGTTCTATTTGGCTATTTCATTTATGCTGAGCGTCATGTGCACAGTGGTTGATGTTGATCATTTAACCTCGAAAAAGTGCATATCTGATTTAGTCGGTGCATCATGCCCATAAATACGTTGCGTACTGAAAAGACTCATCAAGCTTCTTTTTGTAGTAGCTGCAGCATAGAGTTATTTTAATCAACTGATTTATGACCAGCAACGTCCCTTTCTCTCGTCTCCCCTATCCCTCTTTGTGCCTCCAGATAAGCAGTGAGAAGCGGGCCTCAGCAGAAATGATGAAGCCCAAACCCAAACCTCAAAAGAAGAAGAAGAAGAAGGACCCCAATGAGCCACAGAAACCTGTGTCGGCCTATGCGCTCTTCTTCAGAGACACCCAAGCGGCCATCAAGGGCCAAAATCCCAACGCCACCTTTGGAGACGTCTCCAAGATTGTGGCCTCCATGTGGGACAGCCTAGGAGAGGAACAGAAGCAGGTATAAAATATGGGAGTCTGGAAAATCTGAAACAAAGTGAATAGGGAAACACACAGGAACCTGCAGTGAAAATTATAATTGATGAAAGGGAGAAATAGTTTTTTAGGCCTCATATTTACTGCATTAACAACATACTAAAAAAAGTAAACGCATATGTATATTTTCTGTGCTCACACAAAGGTGTACATACACATACATCGACACACAGTCACTTACACACATTCTGGTCCAACCAGTAGATGGCATATATGCTGCAGCAGGCGAGCAGCTTCTCCCTGGCATTATGTGCTGTGTAATTACCAGAACATTGCTGTGAGATACAGCTCACCTTAATGAGCTACTTCTTCTCTTTCTAAAGATAATCCATCCGTTTATCCCTACTCCCATGACTCTCATAAAAATGATTTTCTTTCTAAATTTAATTCTAGCAAAGGAAAGGGGAGGGTTGGTGTAGTATTCTGTGCAACAGCAGCCCATAAAGCAGTCTGAGACTCACAAAGTTGGACGTTTTACAGGCAAGAAATGGTCAGTGTGGGAAAAATATAAACTTATCTGGGAGATTTCAGCAGTCTGGGACTGGTTGTGCAGTGTGTAAATATTCTCATACCCACATGGTAGTGTAGCCCTGTAAAAGCAAACAGTCAGATATGAATACAGACACACAAACTCTCAACTGTCATGCAAAAGCATCCTCTGAGATTTTCTTAGCAGCGCCAAGTCCATCAAAACTAAAAAAAGTACTTTCCAAAAATACAGTTGAAAAAGTAAAAAAATCGTCTTCTTTGCCAAAACGAAACTCCCACAAAGCTCCAGGCTCAGGTACGGTCCACGCTTCCTGTGTCCCTCCAGCCTCCTTAGATGATGCCTCCACACCATGCATCTTCATTGGCCCTCTGTCAAGCAGGGATGTGTGAAGTTCTCATTTCCACTCTCTTTATTTATATCTCTCGCCTGCTATTTTGATCCTGCCTAGAATACAGAATTAGTGACCCCCCCCCCCCCCTCGCTATCGTCTCGTCCTTGGATTTAGCTGAAGGGCATCTCAGCTATCCAGAAAGAGTGTTCTATTGTTTTTGTTGCTATTTAACGTCATCCCGAGCTCAGCAGTAATAGGTAGGAAATGCTAATGATGATGGAGTTACAGGAGGTCATGATGTTTTGCCTCATGGGTATTCAAGTCTAAGAGGAACCACGGTTGTTAGCTTATTTTGCTGTACGCAATTCTCTTGGGGCGAGGAGGGTTTGCTTTTGAGCGAGGATACTGCTGTTAATGTTGTAGAATATGATATGCATTTGAAAGCATTACATTTTTTACAACTGTTTCTTATTGGTGTGGAGCATCTGCTCTACAGCACACAAAAAAAAGGAGTAACTGCTTCTTCTTTTTTAATGACCGACCAAATGTGTCGCAGAGTATCCAAAATTGTCAAATGACAAAAGCTGGGATCATCACATTCATAATTACTTAATATTTGATTAGATATTTCAATCAAAAGTTGCCATTTTCTACTTCCTACGTTTGCGTTGTTCACACAACATTTAACATTTGAGAAGTTTGAGTTAAAAAGTACACTGCATAAATACTTTGGTTATGACAAGCAAACTTCTCTCTCCTTTTTGTTTTGCATAATAGACATGATTTCATAGCTAATAGCCCTATTCTCTACATCCTACATGGACAATACCTGAAAGAAATACCTGCATGCAAAAACCCATCCATATGCACTCATAAAGCCACATCCTTTATGCAAACACACTGAGTTCATTGAAACACAGCAGCAGCAGCAGTTAGTTGTACGACACTGTAACAATGTGGAAGGCAGTTTCAGACAAAACTCATACACAGGCAGGGATCGTATCCTAATGTGCCAAATGACAGCAACCATTCTGGTGTATCACTAATGTCAGTATGCTGATAGGAGTGTTATTGTCAAGCTAAAAAGAGAGAGAGAGAGAGAGAAGTTCCAGTTCATTTCTCTAGGTGGATTGGAATGGAAATGATGTGTTGCTACAATAGAGGAAGACACATTGAGATGAGGGAGTTTTAGTGCTGTGATGAGGAAATAGAGGTGTTCTGTGCCATTGGCTCTGATGGAAAGGGAAACATTAAGGGTGTGTGTGTGTGTGTGTGTGTGTGTGTGCGTGTGTGTGTGTATGCACCATGTGTTTAAGAAAGTCTTAGATAAAAAGTGTGTGTGTGTGTGTCGAGAGACAAACATGTGTGTCTGCACATTTATGAGCATGTCAACCTCTCCTCTCACACGAAGCCTCTTATTTTGATTCTTTTTTCTTCACAGGCGTACAAGAGGAAAACCGAGGCGGCTAAGAAAGAGTACCTGAAAGCCTTGGCTGCGTACCGAGCCAGTCTGGTTTCCAAGGTAACACTTATGACACATAGGACCTGGCTAAGACTGATGATGGATTGGATGGAAAATCCCTGCTAATGGGCTGGGCGGGGCTTCCTTGAGATGAGGTGGTGGTAGTGTTGGTGGTGGAGGTGGAATGGTTGGGGCATCTGATGCAAAAAGAACAGGAACAATACCTGATTTCCATAGGGTGCAGATGTTGGGGGTTGGGGGTTGTAGCTGGTATGGTGATATAGTCGGGGGAGGGGTCAGCCAATTGGAGCGCACAAGCATATGGCTACGTATATTAGAGATGGAGGGTGGAAAATTATTGCTCTCTCGTGTGCTGTGCTCAGGTTTGAGTCTGTTTTATATGGATCTTTTAGAAAATACAAAACCCTGCATTAAGACAGACACCTGTGTCATGCATTAGATCATCGATTTCCTCCATCTCATCGGCTACAACAGGAAGTACATCCAAATCAAGCGAGCAATCATAGGATTTCCTGCTGTTTGCGCCTCTGACACCTTCCTGCTAATTCAGATCTATGACATCCCGTTGCCCAGTGAACGATGGTGTCTTGTATACACCGGTATAGTAGCGCGAGAATAAAGAAAAGGCGAGGGAGAGGGCTGTGGATTGCATTGTTTAGTGCCGTCTTGTATTAACAACACACAATGTAGTGCGGGGAAGATTCCTTTTGTCATTCCATTTGTTCTGCAGGCAAACAGCCTCATTTCTCGGCCTGGGCTCCTGCATATGTGTGTGTGTGTCAGTGTGAGTGTGAATGTATGCGTGTGTTTGTGTGTGCCCTTCTCCTTTTCCTATCTATCTGTCAAGGTGTCTATTGATCATTACCTCGGCCCCAGCTCTATTCATACAAATGGTCTCCATTACCTTCTAATCAACACTGATGGCTAGAGATGAGCAATCTGACAGCTCATCATATGGGCCTGGAGAGGGTCGGGTGGGGGTGGAGGTGGAGGCGGGGTATTTTGTAGGTGCTGCACCTGCTCAGAGTGATACTGTCCAAAATGAGAAAAAGTGTGAAGTTTTGAGTGATATCAGAGTATCTATTTTCATCTATGCATCTATTTTCAACCTCGACCCTGTTTCCCCATCTGTCAAGCATGTCTACGTGTGTGTGTGTGTGTGTGTGTGAAGCGGTGCAAAATAAATAGTGTAAGCTGTCAGACCAATGATAGACTGAAAATTGAATATATAGTCTCATTAAACAAGGAACATCAGTATGCTTAAAAATATTTGCTGTTAGGAGCTTTGAGTGTTAACTGTCATGTTAAGACTGTACCAGACAGCTGCAACAGGGAATCAAGAAACAAGCAGCTCTGAAGTGAAACAGCTGACAAGAATTTGGACAAAATCAGCCAGTGCTGATGAGGCAGCGTGGGAAATGATTAAAGGGAAACTCCAGTATTTGTCAGCTAATTGTGACTATTTGTCCTGTTGACATTTTACTCGCCCCCTCAGTTGTAGAGATACAGTAAATTTGAAATATACTTCTTACGTGAGAAGATAGAAACCACTCTCCTGTCTGTCTGTTTAATATGAACCTGAAGCCAGGAGGTAGTTATCTTAACTCAGCATTTAAACTGGAAACAATCTTCTCATCTATCTCTCACACTCCATTCTTTTAAAACTTTGTCTGCGAGTCCAACAAAACGTGAAGACAGAAAGCAGTCTCCAGGAAATCCCTGCAGCTGTTGTAGCAAACAGCATAGCATAGTGGTCCATGTCCTTTTGAACTTGGCTGACGTACTTGCTGTATGATACCCAGGTTGACAGATAACATCCCTTTAAGATACAGGTCAGGTCAAGTTTAGTTTCAAGCGTAATGGATGCTGCTGTTAAAAAACAAGAGAGGAGATGTGTTTAATCAGGGTTTGATGAATGGTGATTAATGTGTGACGTGTCGGGAGGTTTCAGATTACAGTTTGCATGTCATTAATTAAAAATCAGTGATCTTATTTAAATCTTTCATTCATCCACAGACTTACAATGACCCCGAACCAAAAAGTGCCCAGCAGACCAGCCAGCCCTCCCACCTGCTGCCCCCGAAGCAGCCTCTGTACAGTGTGCCCCCCCAGCCCTCCTCACCCTACCTGGGCCCGCCAGGCTCCTTCCCACTGTCGGACCTCCAGAGCTATGCCGGGCCGCCCCGCCACACCTTGGCCCCGACCCTCAGCCAATCCCAGATGCTGCCGCCTAGCATGAGTGCCTCTCCCCCAGCTCCCTTCCAGATCAGCCCACCTCTGCACCCCCACGCCCAGCTCTCCCTGCATCAGAGCTCCCTGCTCAATCAACCAATCCGCATGCAGCAGTCGCAGCCAATCATCTCACACCAAATGGGGCTCCAGGCACCACTGCATTCCCCTCCTCTCAGCCAACAGGTTGGTCTGGTCATTATTAAACATCTGTATGTGAATAATGATGAAACACATGCATCTGATATATATATATATTTTTTTTTTTTTACACATTTAGCTGCAAAGTCTATCTCTAATCTTGCAGGGGGTTATATCAGTGTAAGAACTGTGTGAATTGATTAAGAAGTAAATTGAGAGAGAAAAATGAGCTATTCCTGTTTCCTGTGCACTAAATTCAGGAGCAATTGATAAAGACCACTGACAATAATTGGTCTCATACAGTATCATGGCTCAGCAGACTCTAGTGGGTCTCAAACCTTTTCCTATCTTCTCTCCTCTTCTCCAATCTACAGGGATTCTCCCACATCCAGGCTGATTACCAGAACAGTGTCGGGGGCTCACAGTCTCCAGGGGCCCCGAACCCAGTGCACGGCCAGAACCCTGACTGGGACAGCGAGTACTGCAACAGGGACTGCGGACCCAACCACTGCGGGTGAGCTCAGTCACATCAGTCATCATACTGTGTTATGGTAGCGGTGGATGTTGTGCAAAGATCACGATAAACAAAAAGAAATCACAATGAGTTAGCCACGAAAGGATGCTCAGAAATAAAAATGTCTCCAAGACATCCGATTGTTGAGAATAGCAAGTGGTTGTCTGACAGTTACTCATTTTCCAAATGAGTTGCGCTAAAGCACTTCACTTTCACACTCAGAGACTCAGACAGTATTAATCATAAACTGTGATTTCCCTGCTAAAGCAAAGCATCTCCTTGAAATTGAAATGAGTAATGCAGCAGTAGAACAATGCTATTACCCAGCTCAGAAAAAGTGTGACATCCAATTAAGTTTCCTTGTGTTTCAGTCGGCACACATTGCCTTATTGAATCAAGCTATTCAAGCAGGTACAAGAGGAATGTTGTTTTGTCTCACACCTGAAACTTGGTGTTGCTATTCTCACAGGCAGCAGAGCTGGAAGTCAGTATCTCCTGTTTTTAGAGCTGATTCATCTGTATGTCAAATGGGATCGCGCCTGGGTCAAATCATGCTTGATGCTCTTTGAAGTAGATTGAGTCTTTTGCCTAAAACCCTTAATGTCAAATCATTGTAGTTTGCAGTTTTAGAGGATACTGAATTATTTCCAGTGTGTCAGTAAAGATAAGTGGAGAACAGACTTTGTATTTGACATTTCAAGTACCAAGTGATCTGCAAAAAAATGTTCTTACTAAATATACTGATTGATGTATGGTTGTTTTGCAGCTGTTTTCCTAGCCAGGACTTCCTTCCTTTCTTCCCTCCTTCTTTTTTAAGGAAAAAAAATATTCATAATCTCACTAGGAGTTCCTGGTGAAAGTTTAGGATAAAGAGGAAATAATCAGGACATACATTAATGCACTTTCTCCTTTCTCAGCAGTGGTATGGGAGCTCGGGACAAGCCTCTCTACCTCACTTGAAGTTGAAAGACCTCCAAATGTCATACTCCAGGGAGCTATCCAACATAACATCATCGATGCATCAGCTTCTACACCATTTTGTTTTTCTTTTTCTTTTTCTTTTTTTTTTGTGACGGATTTTGAAAATCCCAAAGACTGCTACAGTAACTTCACCTGTTTGCCAAGCACTTAGATCGGCCAGAAGCCTGAGGCACTTCTCTTGCTTTTTTATTTTTCCTTATCAGCGAACTTTCCTTTTTTTTTTTTGCGGGGGCAGTGAGCTTTAAGTTCATGCCAACATACTGGAAATGAAGACCAAAAAAATGTCTTCTCATTTTGTTTTGAATTTTTTAAAGATGCTTTCTCTTCTCTTCACATTGCATTACTCTGTTTGCCATGGACTGCCCTCATCGGGGAGATGAAATGCTCTAAGCATACTCAAAGTGTAGAGGTCTTGGATAGAAAAGCTAATGCAGGAAACTAGAATATAGTCACCTCAGCAGGGGTGGATATACTTCAGGACCGACTGAAACACCCTGACTGAGTGGAAACAATGCGAAATTTTAATGAAGATAGTCACAAACACATAAGACATTTGTAAATCATCCTTGCCCATAGTAAAGGACTCCCTCATTCCTTTCTTTGTCACAGAGTGATTGTAAATATCACCAAAATGGATCCCTCTTATGTGTGTATTTAGCTGCAATCCCTTGCTTTCTTTTTTTTTTTATTTCTTTTTTTTTGGTTAAGTGATTTTCGTGCAGGCGGATTCAGTGAGGGAATACACACACTAAAAGTTGTGTTGAAACTGTGTTCACTGGTCTTGGTTCTCTCCAAATGAGAGAGAAAAGACTGACAAGCTCTCCATTTCCTCTTTAACTGGCGGAGCTCTGATAGAGAGAGTCACTGTCTTCTCATGGCCTCAGGACGTTACCGAAATGTAGAGGTCAAAGGTTGATACCTCTCCTTTTAGCTCCTCCTCCTCTTGGTCAGTAAGGGCCGCCCCCACCTGTAACCCCGCCCACCCCCACCCCTTTAGTCCCAACACCACTTGTACAGGTGAATAAAAAAAAAAAAGTTGCTAAATGTGAAATGTTACTAAAGAAAAAAAAAAACATAACAGTGGGTTTTAAAGTTTTTGACTAGTTTTATTAGGTGTTTTAGAATTGTGTTGAACTCATCTTTATCATTTTTTGTGAAGAAAAAAAAAATTCTGAAGATATTTTCTTTTTTTTTTTTTCACTGTAGCAGGATTTGCGTTTCGGAGGAACGGTCATGGGGCTAGATATTTTAATTTTTGTGTATAAACCTGCCAAATGTACTTCTTTAATTTGTAAAGCCAGTGACGAGAGAACCCATTTTGTTTTGTTGAATATCATATGTTTTACAATATGGTCATTCTATTTAATTTGGTTGCAGGTTTCACATCTATTTATGAATGATATGAAGTAACATTTTGGCTTATTTTCATCAGGGTGCATTATTATTATTATTATTATTATTATTATTATTATTATTATTATTATTATTATTGATCAAACACCATGATTATTAGAATAATAAATATTTTTTCAGAAATTGTTGTTGGTGCAACTCCGGTGCACCGGCATTAGATTCATTTTGTGTCACAAATTCTTCTTTTGTTTTCTTTTGTCTGTAATAAAATGTTTAAAGTGGAGAAATGGACGTGCACGACTCTGCTTATTTGGTTCAGTTTGCTGTGCTTTACATCACTCAGTCTAAACACATTCATTAGTAATTAGATGAGCAGCACCTGAGAGCCGTAAGCATAACTTTGCATTCTCCTGCATGTGTCAGGGGTTAATTAGGAGAATTATCTTTGATGCTGTCGCACAGCTCATTAGCAGGGAGTTTAGGCTTCCCACCGTACCTTAATTTAATGAACTTTAACCTCATGTGAAAAATATGATCAATATAATATATCAAGCAACATATTTCTGCCCGCTGGTCATGTTTTTTTTGGTAAAGGTGTGATGATGAAACTCAAGAGTTGATGCAGCAGGACTCTGCCTTTCAGAGAACTACCTGAGAGGGAAAAAAGAGACTGCCTTTTACTTATGAATTTCACAGTTGGATTAAAGGTAGAATAGAAATGGAATCTATCATCTCTCTCTCTCTCTCTCTCTCTCTCTCTCTCTCTCTCTCTCCATGGTGATGATGACGCAGTGCCCCCTAGAGCTCATTCATAATAATGACCACACTGTTTTTCAGCTCCTTTACCCTAAAGAAGAATCAGTTCATTACAGTTCAATGACTTCATTTAGACTATTGGTGAAGTGTAACGCTAATGTGTTCTAATGACAATAAAGGACATCAAAAGGCCTCAGCGCACTGTCATTAACACCTCGGAGGTGCCCTTGAGCCACATTGTTACTCCATGACTGTGGTTGCTGTTTCCAGATGTGAATGTGTTTAACTGTGTAAATGTGGGCAACAATAAAGAAGGGCATTCCTGAAAACAGATGGCATCATTTGCAACAAAGGTACCTTCAAAAATGTATTTAAAAGTTTCATAAAATCAACACTTGAGATGTCACATGAATTTCAAATAAAATAAATAAGAAAAAGATGATCAGACACACAATACACATATTGCAATAACAGTGTTTGTATATTGTTCCATATACAAACACTGTTATGGCTGATTACTTACAGCAATAATACGTTGACTGGACCTCTCTACTGTTTTACTGTTTTACCATCTGCCACTGATGTTCCTCTATCTCCATCTGCTGGTGACATCCAGTGCTGGTGGTAAAAGTCTCTAACAGCATAAACAATTCCCAACATATATATGTATATGTGTCAGAGAATGCTAAATAATATATATATGTAGAGAAAACACAAGACACACCTGATCTGTGAGATCTGAAATATGTTTATTCTCATTTCAACAATGCGTCTAGATATTAAGACAAAAAAGCTACCCATAGGGTAAGATTTTGAAATGTCCCTTAAAGAAATGTCTCTTTTCTAAAAAAAAAAATTTAAAAAAGAAGAAGAAGAAGCTGAACCAGTATCATCTCACAAGTTATATAATTGAAACTCCATGCAGATATAGTTTTTTTTCTCAGGGGTCATGTGATTGTTATTTAAATCTGCATGTTACATGTGAAGAACTGCTTGTAATAAATAAAATCTCACCACGTTTTCATTTGATCAGACTAACTCCTGCTTTGTGACCTTTCAGATCAGTTTTTCATATGCGCTTTTTATATTTATATTTGACTGCACAGGAGCTGGGCTTTATTACACTGTGCTGATTATAGTATATGATTGTAGTACAAATTAAATGAGCTTGTTTGATACCATCCTTTTTTTTCTCTTCTTCTTCTTTTGTTTTTTCCAGAAATATTCTATACGTCACTTGTGCAATATTGGCTCCTTGCCTGTCCAATCTCCCATCACTAATATTGTCTCCAGCAGCTCTGATACTGGTTTCATCAGTAGCCATCAGACCCTCTCATTTCCTCTTCAGACGGATATGAACTCTGCTGACAGCACAGGCATCAGCAGCATCATTGTCTGACAGCCAGCAAACACGACAAGGCAAACAAGAAAGGACAGAGCATTTCATACAGCTCACTAACTAAACACTTGATGGCTGAGACGATAACAACGCTGGACGACATTTTGAGAAAATGGTGCTTGTGAAACGTCCTCATTTGGATAGAAGCTATCTCGTGGTTTAGGATGGCTTTCTCTATTTAAAAGAGTTATCTGCAGAGAGGCTGCTTGCATGTTAACTGATGCAAGTATATTAGGAGTGAGGAATCTGATTTGAACCCTCTGAGGAACAATTCTTTTGTTGGCTTTGGCTTGACATAACACAAGCAGGCAAACTTTGAACAAAAATATTTTTTTAATGTTACATGTACCTGCCATGGTCACTGACATACAACTGTTACAATATTTGACATAGGTACTTTCCATTTTTAGGATTAAAAATATGCTATAAGAGTTTGTTTGTTTTTTTCTCTATAACATTCCTTTAGGCAAATACCATGAAAGGTATTATAAACTTATACATACAGCAATAGTTTCCACACAGGAATACAGTATGTTGTGCAAAACAAAACCTATGATGGGTCTTCAGAAACCATTTATCTTCATAGTCACAATCTGTGTGTTTTAGCAACACATGCCCTGTCTTTTAATGTGCACACACCAAATCCTTTCTTCTAGCTTTGTGCTGTTTATTGATGTGCTTACAACTATATGACAGCTGAAGATGAATAAAACATGGAGGGAAAGGTGTGTTATGTTCAGAAATATATCTTTATTCTTCATATCTGGTGTTAACATTACATGCTGTAGGGCGATGTTGCCATTGGGTGTTAAATATGTGCTTTTCTCTCCCTCCATGTGTAAATTCACTTCCATGGTGGTACTTTGAAACTGATTGATTGATTATTGTCCAATGTGTTGTGATGACATGGTCCAATTTCCATCAACATGATGTTTTAAGAGCACTTGTATTTCTCGAAAGAGACAGAACACATTTCATCTCCTGTCACGAGAAGGATGTTCCAATGAATAAAAAATGTTCTCAAAGATTTCGCTCAGTTTGTGCTGAAGCTGTGCTCATTTTTGTGTCAACTAATATGCGTCACTATCTAATTTCAGTATATGTATTTCCAGTTGATTCCAGTGTCCTGCATAAATCTGGACTGTCAGCTCAATGAGCAGAGGGTGAAAATCCACTAACCAATGGTTGATGTTTACGGGGACTCTCTCTCTCTCTCTCTCTCTCTCTCTCTCTCTCTCTCTCTCTCTCTCTCTCTCTCTCTTCTGTGCAAAATCCAGAAACCTTTCCCAACCCACACAACCTCCACTCCCTTTTTTCCCCCTCTGGGATCTTGAGTAGACTGAGAAAGTGCTTGCAGTAACTTTGGGAAAACATCATATATTCATTTTTTTTATGATTTTAAAGGTATGTTTCCTATGACAAAATAAAAGCTTATGTCACTAAATTTGCAACATTCGTTCTGGTCTTACAGTGACAATAAAACAAGACAACTGGAATATCAGCACTGACATGTCTGGCACAGATTATAGATACACACAATACCAAACACTAACACTACAATGGAGTTTACTAAATACAACCAAAGTGACATCTATACAGCTCTTCAGTTTCTTATAAGGATGCCTCACAAACAGGTGCTGGTATCATTTCATCAAATATCATCACATACGGAGCACTGACTCTGATATGTTGATGTAAAAATAAAATGACACAAGAAACTGATTCACAGCAACACGTCTTAAGGAAACATTACATACACTGTTTTCTCACTTTAGTTTGTGCTTAAAGATAGATGGTGCTGTGGACTCATTTCACTAATGAATAGAAAAAAAAATTACAAATATTAAAAATCAGTTGTTAGTTAACATAAATATTAGTAGCGTATGAGTATGATGTAATCAGTAGTATGCTAACCACTTCTTCTTCCAACCCTGACCTTATTGATACACTGTACACTGTCATTCACTGTTTCATATATGAGGTCTTTTAACCTAAAATCACTCCACTCATCATTAACTGTAGTTAATCTCTCAGGTAGCTTTCATATTCTAGTAAACTGTAAACTATAATAAGAAGGTTTGGTTGTTAATTGTTGTTTATTAAAATGTAAAGAAAGTAAAAAAAAAAAGTTTTTCTTGTCTCGCCAAGCAACTCGTTTGTACTCTTTAGGCGAGTGACTTGTACGTTTTAGGCCATTAGATTATGCAGCTTCAGATGCCGTGTACAAGTAATTAACTGTATGACTGTCCATTAACTGACTAATATGTAACATATAATCATGTTCCAGCATTAAGTTGATACAATTGTCAAACAAATTCAGAATAAAGGCAGTGGAAAATGTCTAAATGTCATGATTTAGATTAGGTCTCTCTCAAATTTGAAATATTTTTGTAAAATATGCCATCATACTTTGTTCATGTAAACTCTCCTTTTGCTGGATTAGCAGGCCATCCTTGAAAATACCAGATTTGTTCCACAGTTACCTGCCTGGTTAGGTAAATGTTTTTTTGTTTTTTTAAAACTGGTGTAGCCAAATCACAAGTGAATGAATGTAAACATGTCAAGAATGTTCAGACAAAAATATTGACTAAGTCCTTCATGTTGTTCAGTCTGTCCAGCATTATTCAGATGCCTCATGTTGCTCCCTCTCCTCAGGAACAGACATGAAGATCTTCTGACAGAACATGGTGAAGATTTCTGAGGAGAAACAACTCATCATGTTAGCCGTGTTTGTTTTCTTTTACTGGGTTACTACAGGACAAGTGCTGTCAGATCTCACTCCAGCAGATATTCAAACATGAATTTCATAACAAACTGTAATATATGCTTTTTCAGCCTTGCCTGAGCAAATAGAGAACGGCGCTATAAAATGTCTACTCACCCAGCATCTTCTTGACCACATGGGGTTTTTTCCACTTGTAGCCCAGTAGGTACGCCGGGATGCCTGTGAGAATAATGCTGCTGCCTATCAGGCACTCAACCGGAGCTGCCCAGAAGGACACAACGATCATGAAGACACAGCCCAAAACAAAAAGCACAGGAACTAACAGAGGAACCTGCAGAAAGGAAATACAACAGATGTAGGCATTTGTTCTAGAAACAAGGAGAGTACATACAGTACTAATATCTAACTAAATCATTCTAAAATGTGTTGATAGTAGTTGGAAAATGTATAAATCAATCAGTATAAATGTTATATACTGTATCACATTACATCATGATGATTCATTCATAACCATGCTTTCATTTTATTGATGATGTTATATTAATGATGATAATGACAATAAGCAACCTTATCGGGGTGTTGTGTATGTTATCGCACATTAAAATCAGTGCTAGAAAGTGAGTACATTCATACATACACGTTTTAGTCCCTTAAGTATATCCATTTTCTGTTACATTATACTTCTTATCTATCAATAATAACAATTCAGAGTGAGGAAAATACTACTCCACTATACTACTTTTTGTTTTACTTAATTTATTTGAACTTTATTAACTGGTACCTTGCAAATTCAGATTAATTCTACAAAATATAATCAAAGAACAAAAAAGTATTTATACTTAAATATAAGACTTCCAAGTTACTTTACAGGTCACTCAGTAGTATATATAAGTGACGTTGAGTATTTTTTTTAGCTTGATGCTAATACTTTTTAATTTTCATTTTATAAAACATGCTTAGTAGTAATGGTTAGGGTTAGATTTAGGTGTTAGGTAGGGTAAGGGTTAGTAGTTAGTAGGTTAGTAAAATAAATTATGACCTTTACTTGTAAGAGAATATTTTTACACTGTAATAATATTACTTTTCGGAAAAAGAATTTACTACTTCTTCCACATCTGGTTAGATCCTTTATGAAGTGAGAGCCATCCGTTCTAGTAATAATGTGTTTCCATTGTTATTTATCATATTAACGCGTATTATTACATTTGAATAAATTCAAAGGTGTACCCGTGGTATTAATAGTTAGATGTATGAAGTATTAAGAAGTACATACAGTATTTTGGGAAACTATTTTCTGAGCCAACTAAGCATCACAAGCTAATGAAGCAACGTGCATTGTTGCCCTGTCTGAGGATCTGAATTTAGATCTAAGAAATAGTCAAGGTGTCTTGTTTCATGAATGGTTTACTTATGAATGGTTATTTACTTGAGGTTCATTTTAAAAAACAAATAGGCTGAGAGTGCTCAGGCTCAAAGGAAAGATGAAAGACTGTGGTCAATCAAAGTAATGTTCCCATGATGAAACAGAAACAAAGAGCCACTCCCTCCTATCCTGAAAACACAATATGTCCCTACTTCCATCTAATAACAAGAGCAGTGATACAATGGTGCTTTCATTAAAAAAAATAACAAATAAATTAAAATATAATGGATGATCTATGAAATAGTGGATGTTTTGGGCAGACAAAGAGAACTGGCTGAGGTTCAGGTAGAACAAAGGTGTTGCATCACTTGTATATCTTTCGCCAATTCTCCTTCACAGATGAATCTCCTGCGCCACGACAACATTTACCACCTTTGATACAACCTTTCAGACATGGGTACGCTACCTTAATGGGCCTCCTGAGCTCTGGCTTTTTAAAGCGCAGCCAGAGCATGCCAGCAATGGCCATACCAACACAGAGCCAGGTGAAGAAGCTGAAGAGATTGATGACAGAGAAGATGTCCTGAGAGATGGCGTACATCATGGACAGCAAACACTGATACAAGAAAGACAAGATTGTTTTAGTCTTTCATACACATCATATAAAGGCGCACGCGGTACTCATATGTTACACTCAAATTATTTGTTGAGTTTGTGAGCTCCTGTACTCTTTCTAGCTAATAATCATATTCAGCTGCTTAAAGATTGGTGGGCACGTGTCAGAAACCTGTTGATGCTGTTGCAATTCTTTGCAGACAAATGTCAATATAACTATTACCTTTTTGGTTATTTGACACCATGAATTTCTAATAGTGATTATTTGTAACTGTCAGGTGGTTGCTATTAGTAGCAGCAAGGTCTTACTGTGAAGATGAGGGACGGCACCGGTGTGAAGAGGTCTGTGTGGACCAATCCCAGAGCAGCAGGGAGTTGACCTTCTCGAGCTCCAGCATAGAACAAGCTAGAAGAGAGACAGCTCTTTAATAGGTATTCTGTGATTAAATACTTGGCCATTTAGTAGTGAAGAGCTTGGAAAATCTCTCCTAAGCTTATTTCTTCCCCCAAACTTATTGTATGAACTGTAAGAAGCTGTACCAAAGTGTTGTATTACAGTAGTAAAACGTGTTATTCTCTGTGTGCAAACACACACCGTGCTGAGGTGAACAGGGAGCCGTTGACAGCTCCAAAGCAGGACAGTCCCACAAAGACAGGAATCAGCCAGGACATCACACCAAGATGGTACTCCCCAAAACTCTGTCAAACAGCATAACGTGTATGAAAGCTCATTTTTGGGAAAAACACAACTAATGGGTTACATGGTGTAGTGTGAAAGTCATAGTTGTGGTAATTCTGCGATGCTCACCACAGCGACAGCATCAGACTCGACCATGACTTCAGGAGAGATGGTGGTGAAATAGGCCAGGTTGGTCAGAACGTACACCACCGTCACTATAGGCATGGATATGATGATGGACAATGGCAGGTTCCTGTGAGAGGTCAAAGGTCATTTGAGGAAAGAACACCAGACATATTTTCTAGTAATGACTCATTATTTCCAATTTAATAAGATCAGTAACTAAATTTATGTTCAGGTCTTCAGAATCTAATTGGCAATTGTGACATACTTTATATCTGATCAGCTGCGTACAGTGATCAGTCATGCTATATATAGATATATCGTCAAAACACTCATCACATTTAAATCACCTCTCTGGATTGATCATCTCCTCTGTTACGTAATTCAGGTAATTCCTAGAAGAGAATACAGAGTTCAACATCGTTTTAGTGACTGGACAAAGACTCTAGTTACTGTTTATTGTAAATGCAAAAGCAAATAGTTAGCAGCTATGAATAAATTATTCTATTTCTGGTTGGTGATTACATCAAAATAGGTCATGAAATGCCTCACCAGCCTCCAAAAGCAAAAAGACCACTGTACAGAGCCAAGACAATATTGTCCACTCCCAGTTTGCTGCCTTCAAATGCCTTTTCTGGTGTCAGGTATGGCACATCGCCTGCAAAAACACAGAAAAAAGAAGTTAAATGAATCTAAAAGCATTGTAACAGAAATGTTCATCTGTCTACACTTTAGTTCACAAAGTAATCATGTGCATTCATAGAGATTTAATGGATTCTCATTCAAGGGCGGCTGCTGCGTTTTATTTCCTGCATGGCTTGTCTGTTGTCTGCCTGCCCTTTGACAGGCTTGACATTTCCAAGCCAGTTGGGACTCCGTCTAAGTACTTTGCCTCCAGGTTTGATGTACTAAAACACAATCAGCTCCGGCTCCGCTGACATTTAAAAATGAACAGAAATATCTTTCGATAAGAAAAACTTCAATCTGCTCATTTATCCACAGCAGCTAACAAATCCAGTGTATCGTTCTCAAGGGTTAATTGTCAAGTAGGTGTGTGTGTGTGTGTCTGTTCAGAAGTGTGTGTGTGCTTGAAGTCTCGGTTGTGCTCCTTTTTCTCTACCTGTCGCTTTCAGATGGTAATGACCATGCTTTCCGTGAGGCCTATTACGCACACATTATTTCTCACTCTGTCCTTCTCCCTCTGCGTTGTGAAAGACCACAGCTACGCCACCTAGTTTCCATGGCAACACTGTGTAGCACACAATGGCGGTGGGTGTGGTGTGGTAAAAAAAAAGGGGGGGGAGCAGATGTAGCATGGATTAAGCGGTGGCCATACTGTCTTCCCGCGCTGTTTTATTTTGAACGGTGGAGCTGATCCAGTTGCTTTGCTATTTCAGTTATTAAAAGCATATGTCTTTGTCTATTCAAGATGGAGCTGAGATTACACATGTGAGTCACATTAGTAGTGTTTCCCTCCAAACCTAAGGCTCTTTTTTTTGCAACAATCATCAATATTTCTAAAGATTTCTACAAAAACTGTGACTTCTCTACCATGTTCTGTTAGACTCATACAGCACAGATGAGCCATGTATAAAACTAATTACCCTCGGCAGTGTTCAGCTTCATACACCCACGCAGACACACACATGCACATGGATGCACACTTGCCCGGACTCAATCACATGGCTGCAGACAGACAAGCCTTGTGTTCAGCCTCAGCAACTGTGCTAACAAACTGAAAGGAGGGCAGTCTGCTTGACTGGACTCATTAGTGTTAGTCAACAATTTGTTGATCATTAGAGACAAAAGAAATAAACCCCACTTTCTGCCGTGTCATCAAGTACTCACACACGTACAGTGAGGATGGGAAAATAATGGATTTAACTATACTGTGATAAAACCTTGTTTTTATTACACTTTACAGATCATTAGTGCGATAAACAACAACAAAGAAGAGTTGGTTTATCACACTGTACACAGCTGCATGCAGGGAAATACACACTTAAGAGACAAGGGCAGCCATACGAAAATGAGATTTTTAGACTGTTAAAGGATTATATTTAAATAATAACCAGGATTAGAGTTAGGCTTAATCTGACCAAGATTATCCTACTACAAATGTTCACATTCCTGATGCACAGACAGACACATGTCAAACAGAAGACAGACTCAAGTATAAACTTTAAACCATTTTTTCCACTGAACTTGTCATCAAGATGTTAGTATTAACTTAACAAAATGATACCAGATACAGAAATAGACTGAACTGCAAAATCCAGCTGGTAGTTACAGCCGCGGCTGAGTAATAAAATTATCTGTTTAATTATTGTGCTATTTTTTGTGTTTCGTAGAGCTGTGGCCACAAAATACAACACAGTGTTACATGGATCCCTGAAAAAGTCTGACCATGACAAATCAAGAAAAATAAAGCCAATCTAGAGTTTTAAATGACTTTGTGGCACTGTGTGTTGTTCTATGGGTATATGGGACTCACCTGTGGAAATCTGGATGAAGCCAAAGAGGATGATGATGATCAAGGCCAGCAATTTGGAGGCCGTGAACAAGTCCTGGACCTTGGTGGCTGCTCTTACGCTGATACAGTTTACAAAGGTTAGGGAGGCTAAGGGAGATAGATGCAAAGAGTAGAATTATGAATTAGGGGAATATTAAGCTGCGAGTTTTAATTAACTGTGATATGAATGAGAATATTTGTCAACGCTTGACCGCATGGCCAACAACCTCCACTCACTGAGACACAGGCAGGCAATGAGTTTAGCAGCACTGTCGGGCACGGCACAGTTTGGGTAGAGAGGTTTCAGAAGGTAGGTAGCGAACACCAGCGACACCACATACTGTGATGACGGCCGGATGATGAGCATCTCCACCCACAGCTTCAGAAAGGCCGCCAGTTCGCCGTACACCTCTAAAATGTAAGTGTAGTCTCCCCCCGACTTGGTGATGGTTGTACCCAGCTCAGCGTAGCATAGGGCACCCATGGTAGAGATCACTCCACATACAGACCAGACGATGAGGGAGAGCCCAGCTGAGCCGGTCTCTTTGATCACTCCTGTGGGAGTGACGAAAATGCCAGAGCCGATGATGGTGCCAATGATCATTCCCACACCATTGAAGAGGGTGATGCTGCGTTTGAGTACAATCTTCTCCCCTTTGGCAGGTGAGCCATCATTAGGGCTGGTGGCAGTGGGATCAGAGACCATGGGTGTGGATGGAGACACTGGCTGTTCTACAATCAGGCCATCTTGGTCTGGGTCTGCTTCAGCTGCTGGAGGAGAGACGACAGCAGAGCAGAAGATGACGAAGAGAGTTTCACATTTAGTGCTCCCGAAAAAGAGAGACAAGCCGAGACACTTTAAGCAGAGGTTCGTTTGACATACAATACCAAACTTATATGACTACACACAGCAACAGGAACAACACAGACATTTCCTTTCTAATATCAGTCTATGTGTCTGGACGGTTAACAAACAGGTTAAACAAGCTCATCTCGGTAACTGTAGAAGCCTTCTTCTTAATAATGACACATTATCTCCCTTATTAACCTATCTGTTTGTGGCTTACATTGCATCAGGTAACTGTGTTTACATGCGCAGCAAAAGGACTTGTGAGGTAAATATGTATATGAAACATTTCCTTCAACTGTCACCTCAGCCACCTGTCACCATCACACACACAAAACACCACGCGTGCATATCAGTAACATCAGTGTGAACGTAGTTTGCATCCGGCAATGTTGCATCAGAGCGCATGGCGGAATAATGCAGCCCTGCACCATGTGGTATCTACAGGAGTGTGAGCATGCACTGTACCTACCCTCCATCTTCTCCTGGCTCGCCTCCTTGGCAACGCTCTCCCTGCTGCTCCGTAATTTCAGCTCTGGCTCAGCCATCTTCCCTCTTAATCTGTGTCCCCTTGTCTTGTCTTTTTCCTCCTGCCCCCCTTTTCCTTCCTCCCTTTATGTCCCCCTTCCTCCACCCTGCCTGGATTTCCTCTCTGTCTCTCTAACACACACACACACACACACTCAACCCACCCCCCTCAACTCTGTCTCTCTCTCTCTCTCTGTCTGTCTCTCTAACCCTCCCTGATTCGTCCTCTCTCACACACTTGCACACACACTCTCCTCTTCATTTGCACACACTGCCTTCGTCACTCTAGACTAGAATGTATCTGACCCTGATCCTCTCCGTCTCTCCCTCCCTCCCTTCCTCCCTCCCTCCCCAGGATACAGGAGGAGCTGAACCTTTGTGATGCTGCTGCTGCCTGAGCCTACGCCCACTCCAAATGAATGATGGGAAATGTCAGAGGGGGGGAAGTAGGTTACTGGCAGACACCATTTGGAGGGGACACCACGTGATGCTGTAATCTTTTTGTGCGCTGCCTAATCCAGTATTATACAGTATGTCAACGTGTGTGTGTGTGTGTGTGTGTGTGTGTGCTTTCATGTGAAGTGTGTACCAGGAGGGATGTTGTAAATCTATTGCTCCCTCTAGTGGCGTCAACATGAAATATCAAGTGTCTTTGTTCTCTGTCACACAGAAAGGTGACACCGCAGAGAAAATGGAGACCCATTGGCCTACTTCAGCAGAGACAATACAGATTAATAATGATGAGGCACAGGCGATGTCTGATGACCTTTCCACCGTCTCGATATTGTGAAGTGTTTTTCATGGTGTTTGTAACTGAGCAAAATCTTTACATCGCCACAATGCCACACATGTGCACATACTGCTTCAAAACACAAAGAGCAGTGTAGCCTACTGAAGGTGCACATGTTGCTCTGTGTGGTAGAGCTTTAAAGAGGACATTTATGGAAATTATTAATCTGGAAATTCTGGACAATTGGGGAAAATAAAGTGCCGGGATTTATTTAAAATATGAGCGCTCATAGGGAATGTAACCCATTTAACTATTTGAATTATTGGAAGGGGAAAAAAAGGCTCAAGGCACATCATGAGGAAAGAGGTTGTGACATTATTTATGATAACTTTTCGGCTTTTATTTGCAAATTATAAGCCGTATAACTTGCCTGGATGTATCTGGGGTGCTGGGTTAATGGCTTGCACTTCTCATTTCCAACCGCTAGATGTCGACTTATACACGTTTCAAACTGGTTTCCTCCACATTATGGACAAATAATAATGCGGTAAAAATAAAATTAAGACGGGGATGATGCACATGTAGAAAAAAAACGTTCTTGTGGTGTAATGCATTTACTTTGTGGCCTTTTTTGTCGAAATAAATAAATAAATAAGCATATGATTTGGTCAAGTTTCCACAGTGAACCAGCACACTTCATGCGTTGCTTGGTAACCAGTGTTCCACAGACGGAAGTGCTAACATGCTAACTACAAGCTAACGCGCTAAGTAGCACCAGTGTTACCATAATAAAATAATAAAATAATAAAACATTTATTATATAAAGTTTATTGTTGTTGTAATGTAAAATGTGCATTCCGAGAATGAGCCCCGTTCTGTTTCGGCGTCAGTAACTGCTCACTTGCATTACTATTAACGCTGACAAAGCCGACCAGCGATCACCAAGCTCTGTTCGGGTGAACGTCTTAGCTTCACAGCGGTGGAGCGCAGGCCGACGCTGGGATCACCCAGGAGCACTCTCTGCTCGGTGTCCGGGGACTTTCCCCTGGGCGGGGGGAGAGAAACAGGTTCTCAGCGTGTAGCCCAGAGTGCAAGCCTTCCGAATGCCCGGATGTGAGAAGGTGGGGGAGACGCATATATAGAGAGTCAGCAGGCGAGCTATCCAGAGTCACGGTGTGGCAAAAGTTGGAAATGTTTCGGAAGGCTGAAACTAATTGTATGTGTGAGTACGAGCGTCAGTTTTCTCTGACAAAGATCGTTCGTGTTATTTCAAAGTGAGGAGGCAGCTCTTTAATCACAACGTTTCGAACCGCGAGGGATCATGGGAAATTTAAAAGGCGTAGTCCAGCGCCTCTGGAGCCGCCTCCGACATGTTTTAACACAGCTACAATCAAACCTACTGACTTAGTTTTATTGAGGACTGATAAAGGAGGGCAGCTCTAGGACTCAGTTTAAACTACTCTCTCACCCACTTTTATCTCTGATGATACACTGGGACGTAATCATTCACATTTTGAAAACGGTCAACATTTCAGATGACTGAAATGTAAGAGATGATTAGATTAGATTAGATTAGATTAGATTCAACTTTATTGTCATTACACATGTATAAATACAAGGCAACGAAATGCAGTTTAGCATCTAATCAGAAGTGCAAATGGAAAAGTGCAATAGATACAGATAAATGCAGTATTTACAGTAGTGCAAAAGTGCAAGGTGTGTATAGCTATGTGCAGAGTATGTACAGATAAACAATGTGGGCAGTAGTTACGGGCAGATTATATACAAATAACTTATGGGAGCATAATGTACAGGTAGTGCAATTAATACATTAACAGACTGCAAGATACAGATGTGACTAAACTAATATTGAATTAATCTTAAATAAAACGTTTTAATTCTTTTCATTTACCTGTATGTGTTCCGCTGGTGGAAGAGATTTAACTCTTTTACTTAATTCAAAGTTTACCAGCCTAACAATACTACTAATAAAGGTTCTTTGTTCAAAGTATTGTGAAGAAAATGTGGTATTACAAACTGAAAGTATTTATTATGCCCAATAGTCCCTTGATGGGTGTTCATATATAATACTAATAATTATTGATGTATCAGTGTCAATGCAGCATTTTGAAGCTTTAACTACTTTATACTGGTTCATCAATAACAATGCATCAAACTCTAGAATCTGATCCCATGCTTCCTAACCTGTAAAGTAACTGCAGCTATAAACAAATGTATAAAAAGCAATGTAATAAAAGTAACAAGTGTAACATATCCCTTTAAAATTATGCTGAGTCATAATGGAAATTGCTGAGGTTATCAGGCAATGATTGCTTAATAATACATTGCTTGCATGATTGCACTGATATGAAAATTATACCCAAAATGTTGCATCAATATGATGACACATAAATGACTACTTCTGCTGAAAGTGATGAGATGAGAGACGATGATGGAAAGACAGGTCGTGCTGCTGCTGCCCACACAGAGGTGCAAGCGGTGCAGAGTTTTGTCAGGCAAATTTTAAAGTGAGGCAGCTCATCTCGTCCATGAGACATCGGTGTGTTACAAGCAGACAGTTCAAGTATTTTTTTAGACACAGTATGAAAATAGATAATAACTAGTGTTTACCCGAAGTAGAGGAAGAATTCACATTCTGACCTAAGTAAAAGTACACCCACTGTAGGAAAAATATTTTATTTAAAGTCCTGACACAAAATGCACCCACAAATATTCAAATGCTAAAGGACTCATTGTGAGGAGGTGGGTCAGTTCAGCATGTTCAGTTACTGGTGAGTAAACAGTATCTCTAATTTTGTGATTTCAAATAAAATAACAGCTTATTTGCACTTAATAGAACATAAGAATGCCTAATCATAATAGCTAAAATGACATTGTTTTTCACCACAAGAACAATATTTCAAAAAACTCATCCCATGAGTCATTTTCACTGTACCATCTTAATCTGCAATGAAGTAAATACCAGTACCTCAATGTTGTACCTAAGCTCACGAAGAATTGTTATATTGTTATATTTTTAATTTTCAATTGTTTATATTTAGAGAATGTTTGTTATGCTCCAACGACACCAGAACAAATTCCTTGTATGTGTAAAATCATACTTGGCAATAAAGCCCTTTCTGATTCTGATTCTGACCATAAGGACATGGACATAGTTTTAAACATAACATGTCAAAAACCCTAAACTGAATCTCATCTCATCATTCTCGTCTTTCATTTTACTCATATACTTTTTTTTTCTTCTCTCTGCAGGCAACCGGTTTTCTGTTCTCATTTCATGATGTTTTCTTGTTTTTCTCCTTTGCTTTGCTTTCATTTATTTTTGGCCTTTCTATTTTTACCGCTGCTTGTTCTCTTGTTTCTCCGGCTTTCTTCTCACTTACACTTGTCTCAACTCTGTATTCTCTGCACAGGCTGCTTCAAACTCCTCTGTTTTCACCTTTTAATCCTATCTTCTTCTTTTTTTTTTTTACTAGTGAATTTCTCTCTCACTCGATTCTCACTCCACCCATTTTCCTGGTCTATCTGCCTCCACTTTTCTCTCCCACACTTTTCCACAGGAGAAATATCTTTTTTATAATTGTTGTCTGTTTAAAAGTGAAGAGAGAAAGCGATGAAACGTATGTCATGATGCAATAAGCCCATGAGTTTATTTTTCCTTCAACACAGTTTGTAATTGAGATACTACACGTATATTACATTTCACAAACTATATATGTGATGTGATTGTTAAACATTTAAAACCACATCTTGAGTATGCTGCTATAACAGCCTCTACTCCTCTTACCGTGATATTCTGAAACCTGGCTGCAGGGATTTGCCTGCAGAATGGGACAAAATATGTTAATACAGGAGTATTACAGGAGTGCAATGTTAATCATTACTCTCATTTTTTCTACCTAGAGATGTTAGAATAGCCACATATTTTTATGTCACATGCAGCCACCTCACCTATCCTGTCCTATATACTTTCATTTTTTACTCCTTCATTCACACCTCATCTCCTCTAGTTTTTTGTCCTGTATTTCAAGGTTCCAGTTTGTCTCTCCACTCTTTAAGAACATCCATCCGCCGCCTCCATTATCCACCGACATTCCTCCCTGTTTCATATTTCTTTTCATCAGTCCTCCTCCACTAGAACCTCCTTCATTTCCCCTTGATAACCACACTCTGCCTGAACAAGATGATGATGTGGCAAACTGGTTTTATTTTACCGCTCCTCCGCTCATTTCTTCATTGCTTCCGTATTGCTTTCTATTGCGTTTCACCTCAGTTTTCATGTAATTGTCTTCGGTCTGTGTCTGCTTCTATGATCCTTCACTGTGAGTCTTTTTAGCTCCACATCCTCTTGAACCTCTTCACTGCTCTTTGGTTGGTCAAGTGTTTTTTTCTTTCTAGCCAGACTATCCAGACAGTGACTGTTAAAGGACACAACTATGTCTAATCATGGTATCTTTAAGATGACAATACCATTTACTGACAAATAACAGCACCGTAAGACTTAAAACCTCAAGTAAAATGAAACAATGTGATTACTACAGTGACTTTTTACTTCATCTCTGCACTGAAACCACACAATCCATCTCTCTCATTTTTATTGGCAGGTGCAGGAACATAGACTAACCCCCGTGCTGAGTGTCACCAAGTGTGTTTTATTCAGATTTATATCATTAAATTGAAAAAAAAAAAGACTCTCCACAGAGTGCACTCCTCGATTTATATTCACCTGCTGCCAATGCTAAAGCGAGTGTGTGTCCAATGAAAGTATGCAGCGGAGCCGATCTGATAAGGCAGATCAAACGTCTTCTAATCCCAGAAATATATTTTGTGCCTCGGGCTGTAAATAATCCCTCTCTTTCTGTGTCATAAAGCTGGCCTGGAAGATGCTAGAAGACATGTAACTGTACCCTTTGCTGCATTCCCTGAATCCTCCACTTCCACCTTTTCCTCCTCCCCCCATCCTCCATCCTCCTGCTATCTTATAGCTTATCATAAATCTGGGCTGTGTGTGTGTGTGTGTGTGTGTGTGCACGATACACTTGAGGAAATCAGAGCTCAGACTCTCCGCTTGAGTTTGTTTTCCTACAGCGTCAATGTGTCCTGACAGTTGACCCTGATTTTCCTCTGCCAATGTCTTACACACCATTTCTTTTCTCTCTCTTTCTCTCCATTTCCTCATGTTTTTGTTAAGCATTATTCTGCTCTATAGACTGGCTCATCCCCCTCACTAGGTCTCCAACTGCTAACCACTTATTCTTATTTAGACACGAGCAAAAACACATGCACATAAGCTCTTAATTGATCAAATAGCTGCATGGTGACACTCAGGTGAATTGACAGAAAAGCCTTGTCTACTAATGGGTGCCAGACATCACAAATGGCATCCATTCACAGGCAATTAATCAACACCATGTATTGAGTGACTGGCCTCTTATGTGCACCTTACCTCCATTAGTGTCTGCTCCGTCTCCTGTGAAAATCGACTCTTCTCTGCCCAGTTTGCACTAGGAAATTGCTCAAAAAGAAACAATGGCATGAATGTATTGTATAGGTTCTTCTGTGTTTGGATTCTGAAAGCCCTGACCTGCTGCTTATACATGCACATGTAACATATAGTACCAGCCCACATATCTGGCAGTTGTTTTGGCCCAAATATCCTTGCAGAAGCCCCACTGTCACTGAGGAGAAAATAGCAGCAGGGAAGGATTAGGATGTGAGATCTGAAGCGGTAGAATCATTTCTCTCCGTGAAAGGCTGCAGCTGTAAAAGGCCACCCGCGCTCACCGTTTTCAAGAGAGAAGCAATTCCATTTACTGCTTTCAAGCTATTTTTGTCAAGTGAGATATGGAAATATAATTCATATGTCAAGTTCTACTTCTAAATACTTACAGCTGCTATAATATAGAGTAACACATTACATTTTTCAATCTCCACTTATGGATAATAAGTGTTTACGTACACAACAATATAATGTTGGTACTTAAAGGAAACCTTCATATGTGAGTGATGGGATGTTATGTTGTTATATTAATGTTATATTCTACAGAAATGATGTATTAGAAGGCATAAAGTACAGAACCTCTGCAACTTAAACGGCTTCTTTTCTGTACTTATTGCACTCTGGGATGAGGATGTTGTTATATAATATAGCCTGATGTATTATTAAAACTGAATGTGAGCTGTCAACAGCTGCTGTGGGTGGAAACTTTGGGCTTAAACTTTCTGAGTTAAAGCTGTTTGATGTTTGTCTTCGAGGAGAAGAAATTGACTAAAAGAGCAAAATGGCTTAGAAGTTTGAAAACCAGCCAACTGCTGGTGGGCTTGAAATTGTTCCATTGTTTTTTAGACGTTTCTCAGGTGGTGACATCAAGGGTTTATAATTACCAAGGATTTCAGTCCTATTCAGCCAAGGAAAAGGGAAATAATTTCCTTTTTATGCAGTCTCTTTGACAGCTGTTATGTAAATGTAAATTGGATTCTGATAAAAATAAAATCCTGGCTGAAAAGCTGTGCTAAAGATTCTTGACATAAGGGAGAGGACAATAAACATAAACACACTATAAGATGGTTTCTGAAGCCATTCATTTACTTATATATACTGTATGTATTTTCTTCTATTAGATCACATTTAAAAAAATAATATACCCATCTTAATCAGGGGGACAATAAATGCATCATTTCATGTCATCAACAAGTCATGAACTTTATTTCATGCCAAAAAACAAACATAGCATCCACATAACAACTGTATATTCTTCATAAAATAAAAACTTTAAAGAAAGAGTGAACACATTCATACCTCCTCAAAGCAACCAAAACTCAATATATTATCATACTGTACATTTACCAGTGTTCTACAACAATTACTTACAGTACATCTTACAACCTTGTTAACTACTGTACACAATCTTAAGACCTTCTTTCTAATGACATTACACTGAACGGTTTCTGCTTAATCTCTGTACTCAAAATATAAACTTCTATTTGGGTGTGTGTTGTGCCGTCAAACTCTGAGTAAACACTGCAAATGTACTATAATGGCTTTTGATTTTTATCTCTTGAGTAACAGTACAGGCAAACTGCAGAATTATTTGGTGAACTGTTATCGCCCACAAGCTCTTGGCTCGTTATGACACCAGTTAATTCTACATTTTTAAATAGACAATCAACAATGTAATATCCATTCTTCACAATTAGGTCCATGTTTCATGTTTTTCTAAAGTGCAGGAGTGACACACGGATGTTAAAAGTTTAGATGCGGACCATAAGTGTTCGTTAACTATGCTCTCTATCTAATGGTTGTCTAACCCATCAACATAAAGACGCTTGGTTGCAAAGCTTTGAAGGAGACCACAAAGCACAATACCACAGAGAGAACAAGGGGAAATGCAAGTCAACCCTACCACTATTTCTGTTTTTGTCTGTACTGAAGAGTGAGTGATGGATAGTGACGGATGGACAGATCAGCTGTCATTCACGTCTTCCTATTTTTGTGGCATCACTGACATTATATCTATTCTAGGATGTAGTTTCGATTGAAATAAACTAGCACAGAGAAATAATAAATCATGCAAATCTTTTTTTTTCTTCTATTAAATCAGAAACAAGAAATGAGCCAATACTGTACATGAATCTTGGCACAGATCCCGATCACACAATAAACTATTGCATTCCCTAATTTCTTTTTTTCCTCCAAGGGTTTGATTTGTTTCACTTTATAGACGGATTTATCCAAGCAGTCTTCTTTTTTATAACCTCGGAGCAAAGCTTTGCAAAAACAATCCTGGTCATGCCATGGGGAAAAAGTGGATATCAAAGAACAAAAAAGATAAAACGATGATACAGTCGGCTCTTCCTCCTGCTTTTATTGTGTTGAAGAGCAGCAGCTTTGCTCCGTCAGTTGTTGTTCATAATCCACCAAGAAGCTGTTAAATGAAACAATAATTAAGCATCAGTGTTTTCAGATGAGCAATAACAATAGGAAGAGAGGCTAAATATAATATTTGTCTTAAAGGACAAAACGGCCTCCTATTACAACTCATTATCTAATATAGCACACTATCTCACACTTGAAGCCTGAATAACGGATGTCTCAGTCAGCAGCAGTGGAAACAAGCTGTAAACACAACACTGACATATGACTTTTTAAGTTTACATGGTGAACCTATTGGATAGCTTTCATTTGTGGTCAAGTATTTTAATATCGATCAGCTCTTAGCTCTGCTTTGGACCAACTCCTGAGGGAAATATCTGATTCTTTAGTTGCTAAAGGTTACACCATGTTCACCAGCTAGATGCTGACTCTGTCTGTAATTCAGTGTTGTCCAGGTAACACACCAAGGGTTTTTAGAAGTTTTCAGCAAAAAAAAGAGAGAGCTAAAACAGTAAAGTTATCGTCCAGAAAAACAAAAAAATGAGCTGAGAGAAGCTATAGGCGAATCCTTTCATACATATTCATTTGATCCATTGTTACTATAAAAATATTGATTATGAATGTGAAAGGGTTCACTCAGAAGTACTAAGTTCTTTAAGTCCTATATCTACAGTATAATCCTTCAGCTACTGGAAACCCGTTTTTTATTTTATGAGGAATAGAATAATATTTTTTCATTATTTTCTTTATTTTATTCTCATAGTTTTACTGAGAATAGTAATCATTAATTCATAAGACTCTACTAATTCAAGCAGGATTTATGTGAGACTTTGTGCATGAAATAGCAGCTTTCGATACTCTAATGTTTAAGAGTGGTTTCTACCTGGGAGAAGCATGGTGGAGACCATCTCTGGCTCTTCCAGTGAGTCGATAATGCAGCGCTGGAAGGTCTTACTGATGGACGACTGCAGGTAGCTGAGAGGAAAGAGGGACAAGGAAAGGATGAGACTGCCATTTGGCTCTCAGCAAGACTATAACACTTCACAGACGCCTGTGAGCATCTCGACATGCTGTGCAAATGTTGGTGCAGTGGTGACATTCTCAGTTTTCTAGCCTAATATGCCATGAATCCCTTCTGATCCTACCTCATCCAGGAGAGACGGTCCTGCCAAAATTCATACATGATGAAGCATGATCTGTCTGGCAGGTTCTGGACTGAAACGCTAAAAATAGAAACAGCCAGGGAGAGAGAGGCAGATAGAGAGAGAAAAAAGAGGGCAGTGGGGGTCACATGTTTTGGAAGATTGAGTCAATTTGAAGTGGCTGTATCAAATCACAGAGATCTTGAGGCAAACAATGGAACAGAGGCAGACAAAGGGACGTACTGCAGGTTGTTTAGCTGGCTGCAGGTGGCATCTGTGTAGATTTTCAGAGCTTGCTGAAACTGCTCCACATCTCTCTCCTTCACGGACATTTGTCTCTGGACCAGAAGTATGTTCTAGAGGGGGACATAAGAAAGAAGTCATAATCACATCTTCATATAACATCAAAAGATTAGGCTCATTTTGGATTGGTGGTGACTTATAGCTTTTGAAAAATATCATCTGCAAATCAAATACATAAAAAACCTCACCAATACAATCACCACACGTTTGACTCACCGATTTATACGTCCCGGCCAATGTGTCCTCTTTGAGAGGTTCGAGATGTGGACTCTGAAAATGGGTGCATAAATATTTCAGTCAGCCATGAGTAGAATTAGTGGCAGAATGGCTCAACCGAATCCAGCAAAAGTGTGGCCTCTAGTTATAGTCTGTCACAGAACATTGGCATTTACAAGGAAGAGACCACCATATTCATGTCATACTCCAATAGCCTCACTGCAGCCTTGGGGTTGTTAAACTATATTTCTGTCTGCACAACCAAGATAAGAAAATGTAATTATATGTGTATATTTTTATCTTTGCAGCGCTCATATCTAATGTTAGAAAATGCCTCATCTATAGATATAATTAGAATTGAAAATGAAACAAATCCCACAGCAGCACACAGATGATATTTGTGCTCTTCTTCAGACCCACAGAACGGATTTTTGAAAATGTGAAGAAATTCAACATCTGTTAAATGTTAGGAAGTAATTATTGTAGGTGATTTTAATATCCATGTGGACAACCACAATGATAGTCTTAGTACAATTTTATCTCTTCATTCGATTCGATCGACTTCTGTCAGAGTGTAAATAAAACGACTCATTGTCTGAACCACACTCTTGATCTTGTTCTCTCATACGGCATTGAAATTGATCAGCAATATTTGTTTTTTTCTTTCTTCAAGATCCAGAGATGAGATTTCTACAACTTTTGCATTTATTTCTTTGAGCTTTTTGAGGCAAAGAATTCAAACCAATTGTACTATTATCTACAATTCTACAATGACAAACTTTAGAAATAAAAATATGATCTATTAAAGGGCTCGATCGGCTCTTCTTGTCGATAAAAAGATCGATATCACGGTATGCCTAAATATGAAGCTAGAGCCAGCAAAGATGGATAGCTTAGCTTAACATAAAGACTGGTGGTACTAAAACAGATTTCATACAAACCTCACATTCCAGTTTGTCCATGAGCTGCTCCAGTTGGTTGATCTGGGTGTCCCAGTGGTTGTCTGACTCCACACTGACACCTGGCCGCAGAAACACAACATATCACTTTCAGTATGCCAGTTTAAATTTCTAGTAATTTGTTAAGTTTGACTTGATCAGGTTTACCTCCGCTGTTTTAACCGCTGTGTTCCTGAAACATACCTGTGGTGAGCATGCCAGAGTAAGGGTCAGTAGGGGACAGACACATGTTTTTCTGGATGCGTCTACCAGGGCGCTTGGCCACCCTTTGGATAGGCAGTTCCTCAGGCTTCTTCACTATCCTCCTCCCTGTGCAGCCCTGGTCATGAACGGCCTCCATCGCACAGTCCAGTGATGACTGCAGGGACTGCAGCTGGGTGGAGGTCTCCCTCAGCAGGAAGCGTGTCACAAACTGACCCAGAACTGATGAACCCTGATACTCCTGTATGGAAGAGGAAATGTAAGCATAAAAGGGAAAAAATCAGCCATGATGTGGGGAAATGAATAATGTTTTTCTATCATTCACTTATTTATTATCTTATCTCTAGTTCAAGAAGTCTTTTTGTAGTTGAGATGACAGACCTGTCTGTCTGCTAATCTTCAGTTAGGGTGATTATATGAATGGTGACGCGTGAAAAAGAAGTCGAGACAGCAATTGATTCTTCATTCATGTTATGCTCAGCTTTTTCAACATAATCTCCTTATAGCCTTAAAACCTTGTACTTTGAGGCTATTTGTGGTTTGTAAGGATTATGTTCTCACTCCCCTTCAAAAAAAAAAGTGAGATCTTTAATTATCAAGTATCTGGGGCGGCGTTTAGCTCAGTTGGTGGAGGAGCCACCCCATTTGCAAAGGCTCAGTCCTTGCTGTGGAAGCCCAGAGTTCAAATCCGACCTGTGGCTCTGTATCCACATGTTCCCCATCTCTCTCTCCACATTCCTGTCACTCTTCAGCTGTCCCCTTCAAAACAAAGCTTGAAAAAGGCCAAAAAATATATATCTTATATATAATTATCAAGTACCTTAGTGCAACTATTTGATCCAAGGAAACAAGCTAAAATTGCATTATTTCCACCTGCTAAAAACAGAGAAACTAAATATATAAATACGAATGGTGCAAACATGTCACTGTGTAATTACCCTGACTTAATGAAGGCAAAGCAGAAAAGGTGATAATGGTCTATTCCATGAACTGCAAAGTGATGTGATGATTAATTATGATAATTTATGGCTATCTGATGCTGAGACCTTTCTAACTAGTTTCAGTGCAATATTTGTGGATAATGAACCCCGCCACTCTCACCAGCACCCCATGGTGCAACAAAATAGAGTTGAAAAAAGAAAAATGACAGGGAGACATCTGAAAAATGACCACCGACCTTGTTGGAATCCTTGTTTCTATGTGCCTCGTTTTTCTCGACAGCAAAGACGCTGCACTACATGAGTAATGAACCGTGGTGCTGTTCTCAAATTCTCCTCCCTTTCTTTTTGAGACAGAAGAGCTGCAACAGAGCCGAGGTTTTCTTTTTATCTCAGGGCACCACAACAACAACGAGGATACGTTTTAGTCTGTTTCATCAATTACCGCTTGTTTTTCCAGGCATTGTGAGAGCATTATAAACTGGAGTTCATGTAAAAGTTTAGCTTAAGGCTACATGGGAGTCTTGGTGCCCGTTGAGCAGTTTTGTTGGTTTAGCAATAGGAATTTAATAAATAAGGCTGATCTCAAGATGGTAAACCAGTGCCTGCTCTTCAGGGCAAAGAAAGCTTTTTGACTAATAGCAACATGAAAAATGCATGAGCTTTAGGAAGGCAAGGATGATATAGAGACAGTGAAAGCACAAGGAGGGGGGCAGACAGGAAGAAAATGTCGGAGAAGATGGATGTACATTAAAAGCAGATAAAACAGAGAGAAACAGGGGTGTGCTCCTGAACGAATAATATACTAGGATTAAGAAAGACTGAAGAAACTGAAAGAGAAAGAGATTAGAGCAGCTGAAAAATTGCCGTGTGTTTGTGGTGCAGCTCTGTGGAGGACATCTGATGTCAGTTGGACAGCTGGGGGGGTTTGTCAGCCTTACTTACTGTCATCTACGCTCTACTATCACCTTGTGCTCTCTTGCTTAATATCATCACCAACTTCCTGCACTGCAGTGAAAATAACTCGCTGCATACCACAAAAAAAATCCTGATTATACTTCTGCATCCACGTCCAAGCATCTGTCTATTCACAGCCTGCAACTGATTCTCTTTCCTCTGCCAAATAGGAATACATATTTACCAGTTGGCTTAACATATCAATAAAGAGAGAGCTAAGCTATTGATTATGTATTACTGGAAGTCCTCTGATGCTGATCTGTTCAGGTTTAATCCCCTCTACATCTCCTGGATTATACAGTGCTACTCAACCAGGCGTCATAACAAGATTTAGTAACGCTCTAATTAGCGATTCACCACTCAAGGCTGATGATTTGATGTGATACTGTGTCTCATTATCTGGAAATATATGTAAAAGAAACATTGGTGCAAAAGTTTCGTTCTTTTGAACTGAGCAGCATTGATCTCTATTTCAGCTTCAAAGCCTTTTTTCTTTAGTTTGTAATACGGATGGAAACTTGGTGAAAAAAATGTGACACTGGTTTTAAATAAAAAGTGAATTATTTAATATCATGTCAAACGGTCAAAGCAATGCAATCAGCCCTATCATATGAAAATGTAAGATGCACAAGTTAACACCAGTAATAACATCAAACATGTTGCCAGAGGAAATTTTGCTCTCACATGACAGTGATATTTTTATTTATGCATGTTACAGAAGATGCGGCAACATCTTCATGTTGAATAGATGTTGATATGCAATCATTTTGAACACCTGCTTGTCTCCAGAGTGACATGAAACATGACACTGATCAAATGTGAAGATCTGCTGCTTTTCTCTGTCTTATATCTTTATTGATTATCATATTTATAAGGCGCACTAGCAGCATAGTTCAGACTGAAATATCTCAGTTACTTCTAGATGGACTGCCATGAAACGTTGTACAGAACTTCATGGTGAGAAGAGGACTAAATCTGTGGTCTAAAGCAGCAGCCTTCATGGCTGTGAAGTGAAGCCAATGCAAGGTGTCAAAAACTGCAGTTCCTCGGATGGCCTCTTGGGGCTGGCTACAAAACAGGCCGATCTCCATAAGCCCCCATATTAAAATGATCAACTTCACAGCAGGAATAAACATGTCTACAGCCTGGTACCTCCACTCTTTTCCTCTTCTCTCTCCTCCTCTCCTTTCCTCTTGTTCAGATTTGTAGTTTTGAGTGAAATGTCTTCATAACAGTTGAACAGACTGCTATGACATTTGGTTAATATGTTCATGTTCCCCCCAGGATTCATTAACTTCTCCACTAATAATGTGGTTTATGACTAAATAGAGGACATTTATAAAGGCACGACTCGCCTTGTAAGGTTCTGTGAGCTTATGTTTGAAAATGTATTGTCAGTGAGGAGAGGCAGAGCAGATTTAGCAGAGAGTCAGTCATGCTGGGCAGTTTTCTTTTCTTCTGTATCGCTGCCACAGCAGAGTGATCTCAAAGACCTCTGAGAATGTTTCGAAATGACAGCTGAGGCACAAACAAAAGAGCTTGTCTAAACGCTTGGAGGAACGAAGGATGCTTACAAATGTTCTAAAAGCTCTGGAAATGGATTATAGTCCCCAGGTGTCACATTTAAAGTGCTGCAAATCTTAACACCCACCTCCTTAGTTTTATCCATTGCCTTTAAAATGGCCACGTTCAGCTTTTCTAGAGCCGACAGGACGCTGACGTACTCTCCCAGATGTGGAGTGAAGTACTCTGGAGGAAAAGAAGATTTGTTGAGCACTTTTAACGTGCTTTGTGTCTGATCAGCACACAGATCAGTAGTGCTTTCTACAAGAAGGACATAAATCAATACAACACTGATGACATTAATAAGAATTAAAGCAGTTTGGCCACTGATTGCTGAGTCACTGAAACTAACTGGGGCCTGTTTGTGTTTGAGTTATGATCATCATCAGACAGCTTTAGCCATTAGCAACATATGAAACCACGAAACCACAAAGCTTGTGTGACACATAAAGGAGAAATCATCGTGTATTTATAACCTAAGTCAGTAAAGTAAAGCAAAAATGACACATAATTACCTGAGAGTTTGTCTATGTCCAGGTTGCTGAGAGACAATGGGAGATAAGAAGAGACATGTAACTACAAGAGATGTCATCGGGAAGCCTGAAATATTTTTTGGCCAGCACACTATAAACAGTCTTTTGTCTTTTTTGGCAATGTGAAGGTCTATCGGTCTGTCCACAACTTTGGTCCAGACTAGTCTTTCTGACCAAATACCTGTAAAAATACTGCCATTCCCATCACCCCCCCTCCTGTAAACTGAGATTGTGAGCATGACACCTGTTTATATCTGCTTAACATCGGCATGTTAATATGCCAACATCAGCATTCAGCTTGATTCTACAGCTCGATATATCAATCTTGATCAGTTATCAGTGTACGTGTTATCTATTATGCACCAATATGATTCTTTTTCCAGTATATAATGCAGACTAAAATGCTTGTGGCAATATATTGGTGTCAAGTGTGATTTACTACAATTTACGATGTGTTCGTTAAAATATTTAACATGTTTAAAAATGTATTTCTTGAATACATTTACATCAACTTTGACATTTTCATTCCAGCTTAAGAATCCACTATATTGGCCACCACTTAAGTAATTGGTGAACTTTCCTCCTTTAAAATCAGTAATATGTTGGACCCTAATTGATTTTCACTTGCTCAGTGAAGAGCATTTATATAAGGCACTTAACAGATAAGCATGTGTGCCATGCAATTAAACATAAAACTTTTACAGCACATAATGTACAGTATAATCTATTGTATTTATAGTAATTATAATGTACTATAAAGTCAAGTAACTGAAGAAACATTGCATGGTTGTGCTGTTGTTTCATTCAATATTACATGTAGTTGAGCTGCACATTTAAGAGTGTAGCTAAAGCTCATACAACTGAGAGGTTATTCTTCACTGTGACTGGTTGGTAGATCTGTGATTTCAATAGCATACAGTGCTATCTCATTTCTATTTCATCAGTGTTGTGCCACCAGATTTTTTATTTTTTTTTGCTATATTACCAAATGTTTTCAGGATTATCGGCCAAGTATGGGTACACATACAAGGAATCTGACTCGGTTTAGCTGTAAGCTGGAGGCACAGGCAAATGTTTACATGTTTGATAATCTTATTTGTGTTCTCCAGTGTGCAAACATTGTGCCGCAAACTCTGGAGCCTTCACGCCAGAATTAAGGCTCTCTGAGGGAAATTGACATCATCTTCACTGAAGTGAGGTGTTGACATCTCACTGCCAGGCAGCAGGAGAGCAGGAGGGGCTACAGATGGCAGCAGAGTTGGAGGACGTCCAAAAGGAAGATGAGCTTACTCCGTCTGCTGCCTGTCGATGGAGTAATACAGCTCCTGCATCTGCTCGTCAGTGAGGATCCCATCAGTGAAGTACGACTGGAACTCCTCCAAGGACAGCTTCCCGTCGTCTGAAAGAAGACAAACCCGTGAAAAACAACACCTCACTGAAGTTTGAGAGGTTTTTATCACCTTAATGAAGAGTTTGTCTAAGTATCCAATAAAATGGAACAAAGCTCCTTTGACTTCACAAAACTAAATGAATTGCAGTCAGAGGGGTAGCAAATTAAAATAGTTAACATTAATTGGCATAGTCCCAAAGCCTGTCTTCATTAAGTGTCTTTGTCAAGGACAAAACTTTAGGCAAAACACTACAATTAAAAGTCTTTCCCATGCAGCTTTGCAGTCATTTCCCCTCATCCAACTCCATTACTGCAGCAAATAATATTATTTGTTAGTGATGGGATACAGCTGAAAATTTAATTTGTTCTCTTGGGAGTAATAATGCACCACATTTTCTTTTTAATTTAGACCATATCATTGTTTTTATTTCCTCAGCTGCTGAAACCTGTTTTGATTTCTGTTGCACATCATTCCTCCTATGATAATGCTGTCAAAATCACATAACCACAATTTGCACATGAACCAATCTCATAGCGTTGTGAAGTTAAGGGCAGCTCGGAGGATAAAAACGCAAGCGTCTGCTGGCTGGTAAGCCTCTGACTAACAGCATCTAAAGGCTGCATGCTGCAGGGCCTGCAGAGTCCTGAGGAAATTGGGAACAAGGATTGAGGGTTAGTTTGAGTAGTCAGAGAAGAGCTCAGTAACGAACAAACTTCAGACAATAATGAGATCTGGCCTCCATTTCAACCAGCTTCGCTCTGTAAGCACTGAAACCTTTTGAGGCCTGTCTCTGAGATTTCTGCCAGGGAAAAGAACTCACGCTGATACGACAGAGCCAACAGTAAATCATATCATCTGTTAGTTTCTAAGAACTATATTATCTTCTTGCCAGCTTACATGGCGGGTGGCTCTGTATATCATACATTTGCAGCAAAGGCCTGTTAGCAAAATGACACATTTCCAGAAGAGATTTACTGTCGCTTTATCACAAATTATTACACAGAGATCATACCCTTAAGACAGAAATCTGTTTACTGAACATTAGTTGTCGTCTGGCGATGTTAAATCTGAGCTGTTAAATAATCGCTATTACAGACGACAGAATTTGTTTCTCAGACTTTCCTGCAAAAAAATCAAAATCTTCTTTTCACATGATGTAGGAGTAAACACAGGCTGTTGCACCTCTGACTCATTCTCCAGCCTTCTCCCATCCGGACTGCTTTGGTGTATTCACACCCAATTAGACACCCGAATACAAGTTACAGTGTAGCTCAGATGGCATAATATGCAAGTGTTCACTGTTCCTCGGAGAGGAGAGCTGCAGTGGTAGAGTTGTAGAGAGGTAGAGCTTCAGGCTACAGACAGTTTGACTTATGCTTCTGTATTCCTGACTCTTGTGGCTGTGGGAATACAGATTGTTGTGGAAGCAGAATAAAGTAGAGAGATGCTTTTAGTGCCTTTAGTTTCCTAAACTTAAAACCTTAATCATAACCTAAACCACGGGGAAAACAGGTCAGGAAATGCTCAAATGGATCATTTTAGAACATGTTTTGTCGTTTATGTTGGATAATTTGTTGGATTAGTGCATCGATCATCAATAAATTTGATAATCTGTCATAATTTAACATGCAAATATGGCATCTGCTGCTTCCACGTACTCAAATGTGACAATTTGCTGCCTTTTTCTGTTTTCTATAAATGTAAAAAAAATTTAAACAAATTCAAAATAGGTTTCACCTGGATATTTTGCAGCAGCCGAGCCAAAAGGCTTCGTGACTAACAAGTGTCAATACGACACCTCTGCAGGGAAATTAAAGCGTCATTTAGATGGATGATAAATCACTACCTCACGACAGATGGTAGGCAGCTTACTAGCTTTAATTGTCTCGCTTCACACTAAGTAAAACTGCAACTGCAAAATCTCTCCTTCTCCAGAGCTCAGGTATATATCCAGGACTGCTTTTTTCTTGAGGGAGTCCTAAAGCTAAAAGCGCCAACACCGAAGCAGCAGCAATAATGCATGAAGCCCAACAGTGCAATTCAGGAGAAAATGAGAGATAAGAATAGACTGAAAGATAGACACTGACAATAAATAACGCAACTCACTGAGAACCACGGTGAACCAAGGCTGACAGAACTTCAGCCTTAAATTAATTTTAGTGTTGTGCATACTAGGTGTCAAAACTTTTCTTGGACTAATTAATGGAGTCATTTTGCTCCTAAAATAGTCAATGGAAACATGACAGCTGAATATCCATTTGTGATAATGTTACTCTCCTCCATCCGGTGTTGCACCACCTCTGTACATCGCTGCAGGATCCTGCTGTCATCTACAATCCTCCCTGCCACAGCACTGAGTACAGCATTAACCCGAGGCAGAAATCTCACAGTGATTCTTATTATATAGCAAGAAAAAGCCACAACCACACCACACATCACATTTAAATTCAAATCTGCAACAATACAAAAATCCAAAAAATCATGAATATATATATAAATAAAACACCCTCGTCTGTGTGTGAAACTAGTCAATGGCCTTGACAAATCATGTTTCGGCCCATTCAACTCAGATGATAAGACTTCAGTGTGTTTATGATAAAAGTCTCCTGAAGGCAAATCTGTAACTTATCAGACCAATTCATCGCTCTTCTTGTTTATTTTAAAAGACTAATTATAATCGCTGGTTTATTGAATTCTAATATCATTTATCACACTTTCATTTCCATACACTGTCATCCGTGTGAACATCTCTGAGCTCAAACGTGTGGCAACAAAAATGTGTTAAAAACTAATCACAGCGCAAGGCTGCTCTATATTCCAGCACTCATGCAATTGTTTTCTGCTTCAAAAATTAATTCCTCATTACAATAGTGTAAAGGAATAGAGTGTAGTGGGTTGGTAGCCAGCCCTCATTATGTGGTAAATCCGCAGTGCTCGAGGCGTATCATGGCAGCCCACTCAGTGCTGATTGGTAGGAGGCACTTTTCCTCTCTGGTGCACGACTCAGTGAGTTTGTGAAGATGAGAACCAAAAGCAGACCTCAGCTGCAAATTGAAGATAACTACCACAAACATGAGACAGAGTTCTCTACTATAGCTTTCTCTTCCTTCTTCCTTCAAAGAGTGAGAGCTTTGTGTGATCGCTGGAGGGCAGCGAGTGGAAAGAAAGAACATGAGGAACAGACTCGAGGCTTTGCAAAAATGCATGTACTTATTTTACTGTGATGGAGTCTCTTTCTATTAAAATGTCACAGACTTGTTGTGCTTCCGGTCGCTAATTCACAAAGTGGTCATTTGAGACGAGACATGACTTGAAGAAATGAAAATCTACCCATGCTTTTTGTTGTATCGCCTGTGACTTCCTCATGACATCAAAGAAAAAGCATCTTTTAAGAACTCTTTCATAATTTACAGTTTTTCTTGTACCTAAATATCTCCACGCGAGCTGCGAGGCAACCCAGACAACCCCTGCTCACAGCGGCACAAGTTGCATCATTAATCCTGCTCTTATGCAACACATTCACCATCCTCCTGAGAAACCGATCAGAGTTCACAGATACCCTACATGCATTAATCACATGGCCCTTTTTGCATTTTGCATTCCATTAAATTGAGTCGCAGTATGCAAATGAAATATTTAAGAGCAAAATCATTTTCCTGTTTGTCAGCCCTTTTTTTTAATGCACAGCTGAATGCTCTGTGTTTTCCCAGGAGATATTAATGTGGAGGACCTGCTTTGAAGTAAAGAGGAGATTTAAATGTAACGTTGTAACACGTTAATCAAATGTAACAGAAACACGTCTGTTAGGGGAGTACATCAGTTGCAAGTCTCTCGTGAGTTTGTAACATTGTGAGTTGAAAACAGCACAGCAAGATCACATACTACAAATCTGTGTTTACATTCAGCATGTTGCAATCTCACCGAGGATATACAGTATCACTGGATATCACTAAGATGAGCATTGCACGGTGAGCGGCTGCATCGAAAGAGTTCATCCCATCAAATCCAATCACATTACGAACTTAAAAAGATGCAGCTGCACCTGAACTTGGTTATATATATCCTCTCTGGATCTCTAAAGGCTGCCACTGAATAGAAAGATTCAGTTCAACTCATCCATCCATCCATTTTCTGTAACCCATTATCCTTATCAGAGTCGCAGGGGGGCTGGAGCCTATCCCAGCTGGCATTGCGTGAGAGGTGGGGTGCATCATAAACGAGTCAGAGTCACTTAAATCCCCCTCAGAGCCAAAACAAGCTGCCTGTATGAACAGGGCCATCAAAGCTGTGCCTTTCTGCCGTTAGTGCACCTTGTTTTTGTGTGCAGCAACGCCTTCAAAGAGATTTTCAATTGAGTTTTAATTAACCATGTAATCTGATTAGCGATATATTTTTGCTTACTCACCATTTTTGTCTGCCCGGCGGAATATCTGCAATAAAAGGAGAAGGTTGTATTAAAGGTTTTAGGTCTGGGTAAAGGTAGAAATGAGTGTGCAACAAAATGAAAAAACTACAGCAACAATATTTGAATTGTTTTGAACAATTACCAAGAGGGTCTTCATACGGCAACAATTTATTTTAATAATCTGTGATGAAATGCAACACAAATGCAAAGATTTATTGGAGAAGCAGTGAAGAAAGCCAACCCGTAAGGCAATCCATCTGTGTAAGATCTGTTTTTTGGCATATTGTTTTTTTCTGGGTGCACAGGAGAACATTTAAGAAAATCTGTAATTTCTGCACTTCAATAGCAAGAGAGACGTGAGACATCTCAGGAAATGAAATGCTGACATTAATATGCACCCATGAGGAGCTTTGGAATGATAGCTTTTATTGGTTTTTCCTCTCTCCGAGCATTTAGAAGAATCATGCTGCTTTAAGATAGCTTGTGCAAAATCTGAAAGCAGGAAGCGACAGTTCTTTGTGTTCATTAATTTATGCTGTAAAATCAGCTTCATCACTGTGTAACATCAAACCTGTGAGAAGTCAGAACTGTTTGTGGAGTGTGTGGTGTTGTTTGAGCTCAAGGTGGCAGCTTTTTTTTTCTTCTGCTCAATCACCCCATGTGGACGAATAAAGTCCGAGTGGCTGTTTGATTAACTGTATCATCAGAGTGGAGCGGTGCACTCAAAACCAGCTGTCACCTTCCGAGCACATCGAAGTGTCAAGGCTTGGATACACTCTGCTTGCATAACATTTTTTGAAAACATCCCTGCTTCTTTCTCGACAGATTGACTGAGCCTCGAAAAAAATCAATTCAAGGAAAAATGGCACTGAAGCAGAATTAGGAGGACTGCATGAAATATCTCAGGAAACTGAGTCTTTATGATCCAATTCAGTGTGCACTTAAAGAATGATACCAGTGCGTTTGCAAGTCATACACTTACCCCAAAACAATAATGTAACACTTACTTAAATGAATGCAGACGTGATGTTTACACAACTCAAGATCAATTTAAGACTCAGCTAAAAGACTTATGATATGATATGATATGGAAATTAATTAAATCAAGATTTAAATTAGAGCCAGATCAAATTAGTTCTCATAAAAACTATAAACAACTCATACAGAACAAAAACACTCAAACAGATAAGACACTAAAACACTTAAAATGTAGTACTTTGTGGTAAATGCAAACCTGTATTATGAACTAACAAAACCATATTTTTTGGTAAAATAGAGTGGAGCCCCAAAAATGACATTAAAAGGTCAGAAATTTTAATGCACATTCTCAGTTTTGGTGCAGTTACCACAATAAAATAATCATCAATGATTAAATGAATTATTTATTTGTACTCTTCAATGTACAGTAAGCTTTATTTTTGTCAACAGATCGAACTCTTTCAAAACACAATTTGTCAGTTCTGCACTGCAGTGTCTGTGCCCCAAAATAAGAAAAACTCTGAAGGTAAAATATCAACCCTGATGTATCATCCGGGTCCAAAACACAGACAAAATCAAGTACAAATGTGATGTGTAGTGAATGGACTAAAACATGCTAAACTAAAGTCCTTTAACATCTCTGCACTGACGTTTGGATGCAGGTGATGGCATGAAACCTGGTGGCTGTCAAAGCTGAATATAAACCATAAGAGCTGACGCAAGCATCTGGTCTAAGACATGTCAGAGGACGCCAATAGGGACCTGCTCAATTAAATCTGGGAAACAAACCGAGAGCAATAAACATTGGCTCTAGAGAAACTGGAGATTTACTGGCGGCCTCCTCCTTTGTGCTGTTAAGTGGGAGGTTGGTGGAGTCGATGTTGTCAACCCACAGAGCCAATGAAGATCTTCTAAAGGCAGTATTAACTACATGGATGCTCTGTTGTAATTTCTATCCCCGCAAGTCCCTGGGGCCTGTTAAAATGTCACACTGAGTCCTACTGAACACAATATAAAACTACAGCAGGAGGAGTACCTGACACTCTTTGAGCATCTACAACATCTTAGCTTCATCTGAAATGCTCCCCGTCAGCCTTTAAAGCAAATTATTATCTCAAAAAGAGCTGTAAAACACCTCTCTGGGATATAAAAAACTACAGCCTTTGCACAACTGCGAGCCTTTGAAATCAAACAATGAGTCCTTCGACTTGTCTAATTATATGGACAAACAGCCTTTTTTTATAGAGTAAAACACACAGAAGCCTTCCTCAAGTCAAAGTGAGCTGTAATGAGTCTGTGTAGAGGAAGAAAAGCACAAATGAGGCTCAGTTTTCTGCCAAAAAACTGAAAATGTGAGTGTGAGCACATGCATGATTTAGTTGTTAGGAGGTCAGAGGAATAAAAGAGAAAGAAATCAGTGCTGGTTGATCGATAAGTTGCCTTCCAGTGATCACACTATTAGTTTCCAGCTAGTAGAAAATAAATTACCGTCCATTAGCCAGTGTAATAGGTTCAGTGAAGAAATGCCAGTTTGGAGGTTCTGCAGTGTTGGGCTGGAGGGAATGGATGCTAACTGCATTTAAACCAAATGCGTACTTGCTGCAGTCTAATGTTCCCATCGCTGGCCAATAATCTGCCTCGAGGAGACTGGAGAATGATATCTACAGCCAGCTGTCCAGAAGTCTGACTAGGAAATGACGCTGCTTATATTATCTGATGTCCTCAGTAAACCAGAGGCAAAAGGGGCCATACATAAAGCAGCTGTTTTTAAATATAAGCATATTTTTTTATGAAGGGATCACCTGCAATTTCATACTGTAGCAAGCACTGTAGTTAGAGAACATTTTTGTACATGTGTGCAGGCTGTATCCATCTTATTATATCTTGTATTTCTACATCTAATGCTCAGCTTTCTATTTTTATGTTTCTGTTTAGAGTTATGTGAAGGGAAGGCTGCTCATTAAAAATGTATAGCATATCATGTTTTATGTGCTTATAGTGCTTTTTCATCTAGGGTGCAACCAATGTCATGACCCTCATTGTCATAGGGAAAAAGAATGGGCACAACAACCAGATTAAAACAGCCACATTGTGATGCTTTAGCAGCTTAAAAAGGTGAAATGAATGAAAACATTTGCGTGTTAGATGACTGTGTTATGGCATCTCTTTTGTTATTCACGCACTAATGGGCATGCACTCACCTCTCTTACGCAATAGGGATGCTGTAGATCAAGCACATGTGAATGGGAAGCGGACAGACATTACCTCAAAATGAGCCATTCATAAAGAGAATTAAGGAAAGTGTTATCACTCATACTGTGCTTTAGAGAGACGACCCTTCAGAAGGTGCGTGTGAGCAAAACACCTCTAAATATGGATACAATCGTGCATATCATTAAACAAAAAAACATTTCTTTAATGAAAAATCTGAGTATATGCTACTTACATCCTGGACCAGAGAGATTCCTTGATTTTGATTGTGGTCAAGCTCCTGCTGTTTCCTCAAGTGTTCGTGCTTGGCAGATTGAAGACACATGGTGATAATCTCTGTACAGGCCAGCATCTTGATGCTTTTGGTGTGATTTCTGCTTTTCTTTCAAAAAATAAATAAATAAACCCCCAAAAAGATCCTGTCCCTGTGTTAACACTTTGGAGAGCCGTTGTCCTTCTCAGGGTGGATGGTGGATGGTGGATGATGATGTCGGTCCTGTGATCCAGTCAGGATGGAGATGGACTCAGCCTGTGCGTCGACGACAGCAGAAACAAACTCCGCCTCTACACGACCAACAGCAACGATTCATTAAAGGGCGAGGAATGCACCATCTGCTGGTGAAAACACCCTGTTAGACAAACACTTAATTACAACCTTGCTTGCTTGACAGGGAGTGAGGAAAGACTGAACAAAGGAAAGAAAAGAGGGAGCTGCAGGCAATGTTTATCTCCTGAGAACTAATTTGAACTGGTACTGCAATCTGTATCGCTCCCAAATGGACTTAAATGTGAGTTCATGTGTTAAGTAATGTAATATTACTTGTTATAATAGTAATTGTAATAGTAATCTGTAATAGATTTACTTGCATTACTGTGATATTGATATTTTTTGTATTGTAAAATGAAACCTTTATTTGTGGCATTTGTACTGTACTGTAGGTGTTATTATTATTATTCATTAGAGACTTATCATCTATCACTGGTGGACTCAAGGCTGGCAGGGTAGAGCCCCTGGTGGCCTCATGTTCTAAAAATAAACATGTCAAAGTGCCCTCTTGGATGCCCCTATGGTACCCGCTAATGTGGCTCAATGTGGATAAAAACATGAAACACTGCCCACTAGATTGCCCTGTGGAAAATGTGATGTGAGTAAGTGTCCTCTGATTGCCCTTCCAGTGAAGAAAATAGTAGGTCCTGACTAGGTAGGGTGCCCTTCTAGGGGAGAAGTGCCCTTGGATGCTTTTCCAGTGGAGAAAACATGATAATGTGCCCTCTAGAAAGGCCCTTCTAGTGGAGAAAGTTACGACGTGCCCTAGGGTACCCCTCCATTGGGGAAAATAACAAAGTGCTTTAGGCTTCCCGGTGGAGAAAATGTGACTAAGTGCCTTCTAGGGTACCACTCCAGTGGAGAAAATAATTGTATGCTCTACAGTGCTGTTCCGGTGGGGGAAAACGTGATAAAGACCTCTAGGGTACCCTTCCAGTGGAGAAAATTATAAAATGCTTGAGGGGTCCCAGTGGAGAAAATGTGTTAGAGTTCCTTCCAGAGTGCCCTTCCAGTGGAAAAAATGACAGTGCTCTAAGGCTGATGGTGGAGAAAACGTGATACAGTGCCCTCCAGTAGAGAAAACGACCATTAAAGAAAATTATGACATGTTCTCGGGTTCCTGGTGGGGAAAACATGATAAAGAGTGTGCCTTTCTTTTTGAAACAATGATGAAGTGCTCTTTGGAATAGTCCTTTGGGGGACTCTCAGCCTAATTATCCCACCCTACATGTTTCCTAGGAGCTTAATTATTGTGGCTATTCTTAATATTTTTCTATACTGTTACTGTTAACAATGAAGTGTGTTAAAGAGGCCATCAGGCTCGCAACACTTTAACCCCAGATGTAAGCAGCATACAAACACACTATATTACAGAAATTAGATATTTAAGGTGTTTATTTTTATGAAGCCTGTGTAACTGGAGTATAAACAGGAAATGAATGACTACATTTCTTCTGAAGCTTCATCTCTTCTCATGGCCTTTATAAGCAGATGGATTTGCTCAGTTGTCATGGAGAGTGAACAAGTGAATGACAAAAATACTTAATTAATATATAAATAGATAAAATAAAAACTTTTCGCTTTCATACAAAAATGAATGAAAAGACACACCACTACTATGTGCTCAATAATTTACTAACCAATTATAGATTCTTCACAGGAGTTATAGTTGATAACAAATACATTATTTCTGCTTTCAACTGCATTATTGTGTGTTATAGTCTGTTATAAACTAATATCACCAAAACTAAGTTATTACTGTGTTATTTACTATATATAACTGTAACATTTTGAGGCATTCTCACTGGTTTACTGTCCACCATTAAGTCATTTTACATGACAGAATGACACAGCTTCAGTGGAGCCATTCAGCATCTTTGCACCTCCCATGCACACGCACTCAAACTTCTGGGTGGCCCCAAGCTGAGATGGCCATGACATCTCTGAGGGGTGGGAGTGGAGATGATTGCATATACTCTACAACATCTGACCATAACTGTTAACACTTTCTGACCTTCTGTCTATTTGCTGGTTTGAAGTTCGTCCTCAGTGCAGGTCAACCGGTGAGCTTCTGACTGTTATTATTTATGTATATTTATTATATTATGATTATATATGTGATTATTATGGTGATGATGATGGTGATGATATTATTTTATTGTTTGTTTATTGTTGTTATTAGTATTAAATGATTATTAATTAATTTTTGTTGTTGTGGTGGTGATAAGTGATGGTGATAATTCAATCATGAATATTCTTATTAGCATTGTTATTGTCATATATATTTCTATATAATACTATTTATTATTATTATTATTTCTTGTTGCTATTACATCAATTGTTTATATGTATTATATTATTGATATTTATTTAAACTAATGTGCCTAGTATGTTGACTGCATGAATATTGAATCTGAATATTTATTTTTGGACACGCATTTAGGAATACTAAATGATTTTTGTTGACAGTTCATGAACTGAAACATGACATACTGTATGGATACTACAAAGATAGCTAACTAATGCATAAGTGGCATTTTTTTCTTTTTCTCTTTTTTCTTTTTTTTGCATGTGTTAAATAGTGTAATGTATTCTATAACAACAAAAAAGATAAAGTATATTTTTTTGACCTACTTGTGGTGTTTAAAAGACCCTGACAGGATGACGTAAAGATAATATTTCACCACAAAAGAAAGCCACAGATTCCAAGAACTGCCTTATCTGCTGACCGCAGAAGATTGTGGGGGAAATAATACAGCTGGCCTGAGTCTGTTAATTAAACTTCACATTGAGGCTGTCATCAGTTATTAAAATCTGGATCAAATATTGTTATTATTGTTTTGTCTTAATTTGGTGGATTATTAATGGGCAGACTATAATTTTCTATCCAACATCCATTTTACCCTATGAATCTGAGAAACTTTAAACAGCAGGGAAATAACATATATATATATATTTTAAAACGTTGCACTCCTGCTGTGTTTAATAGAGGACTAATTGATAGGTACTGCAGTAATCAGCTGATGATGTCTTTTAGGGCAGAACTTGAGCGCCTGCAGGACGAAGATAAGCAGCAGCAACCTGCCGCACCCTGAAGGAGGCACCGTCTGCTCTCTGTAGTTAAACTGAATCAACAAATGCATTTCGAGTCCTTTTGAGCGTGTTTAACTTTTTAAACTATAATATGATTTTAGCTTTATGAAACTCAGTGACAAGTTCAGTCACCTGACTATACTGTAGAAGTGATGGGATGTTTCTTTTACAACACTCTTTACGGATGTATTTCATATGATGAGTCAGCCTTGGGTGTTTAATAAAGCAAAATTAATCCTCTATCCTTCTCTCAGACTAAAAGCAGCTGCAGTACAATGGCTGCCTTTCTTCATCACTGCCCCTTTCTGAAGTCTGCCCCTAAGCCGGCTCTGAGGAGAACAGGGGCCACCTTAATGTCTCTGGCCGATCGATGCCCCATCATCGCTCGCCAGGTCAGTGTGAGCAGCCCAGCCTCTCTGGAGGACAAGCTGAGCATCTCACCCACAAAGCCAAAAACTCCCAGAGTTTCTGCAGTGGACCAAAAGAGGCTGTTTGCTCAAACAGCTACTCATGTGGCTGTGACTGTATCAAAAGACTGCCCCTTTGTTACCTCTCAGTTCGGGGTGGTCCGAGCCAGACCAGAAGTACAGGAGGATGTCAAAGAAGGTAAGGGGAATGAATCAGCTGTGGTGACCTCAGAGTAACTTTTACATTTCTTAAATATCAAAGTGAAGAGGGCAAGCAATTAGAAACATCTCACACTGATAGACCTGCAATCTGTTACATTTTACAGATAAAATGATTTCACTGCTGAAGAGTTTTAAGGATTTAAGGATGCTCCCAACATCAGATCAAAACAACACAGTCACCCACCTCCTCAAGGACAGCATGAGTATGTTTTACAGTTAAAATGAGCTGAAAGACATTAATATTACCTATTCAATATGCAGTCTAGTAATACATGTTTCATATCTGTATATTGAGTACTGTAAGTGAAGTCAGTCTAAACTTTCACTCCTGCAGTGGGCCCCAGCTACGACTATGACCGCTTCTTCATTGAGAAGATTGCTGAGAAAAAGAAGGACCACACTTACAGAGTCTTCAAGACTGTAAATAGGAGCGCTGAGATCTTCCCTTTTGCTGAGGATTACTCCATCAATGGGCGGGAGGCCTCCCAGGTGTCGGTCTGGTGCAGCAACGACTATCTGGGGATGAGTCGGCACCCACGAGTCCTCAGTGCAATCAGGTATAATCTCAAGTCAGTTGAAATCAGTCAAGTTCTTGTCAAAGAGTGAGGTATTAGGTTCAAAGACCTGCCTGTCAGTGTCTGATCATAGCATATCAAATCAAGTCAAGGAGGCAATGTCATGTTCTCTGAGTCTTTGCATTGCATTGCACCATTTGTGTTTCGATGGTAGATGTACACATGGAGGTCAGATAGTTCTTTCTGAATATAAGACACAGATTTATTGATCAGTGAAAATGATGGGACATCTTTTGGCATGGCATGTGATACTGATCATTTTTTCCTGGATGATCCCAGAGATGCCCTGGAGAGACACGGTGCAGGAGCAGGTGGAACCAGGAACATCTCAGGCACCAGTAACTATCATGTGTCTCTGGAGAAGGAGCTGGCTCATTTACACCAGAAAGATGCAGCTCTGGTCTTCTCTTCCTGCTTTGTGGCAAATGACTCCACCCTCTTCACTTTGGCAAGGATGCTTCCAGGTAAATACTGCTATTCATAGATTGAAGTGGTTAGTGTGTTGGGGTTGTTATTGTTTAGAGGGTTTCATGGTGTGTTCAATGTCGCTTACAGGATGCGAGATCTACTCTGATGCAGGGAACCACGCATCAATGATTCAGGGCATCAGGAACAGCAGAGCCAAACGCTTCATCTTCCGCCACAATGACAGCCGTCACCTTGAGGAATTGCTGAAAAAGTCTGACCCCAAGACACCCAAAATAGTGGCGTTTGAGACGGTGCATTCAATGGACGGTGAGTAGTGTGAAATGTTATTTGTAGTGATAGAGGAGATCATTTAGATTTTCCACTTTTTTTGATTATTCAATTTTTTGTTTGTTTATTTAGATACATGTTGGAGAGTAAATCTACTTAACCCAAACCTTTAGATGAAGAGTTTAGACATAAATTAGTTACATTAAAAGTCAAGATACTGATCTGACAAATGTGATGTATAGTTTTAAAATTGAAAAATATATTTTTATGGCATTATCTTTTACTGTTGTTTACTGTGCAGTGGTGATACAGTTCTGATAAAGCAAGAAAAACTCTGCAAGTGCCATTAATGAGAAGAAATGTCACTTTGCTAATTCTATATGTATATTATAGTCCACCAGTCATTATGAGCAAAGTTCATAATTGTTAGGCAATAAAAAAAAAGCCAAGTCTGGGGTGCTTATATTTCTAAAATATATAATTATTCAGTCTGTCATTCATCACTGTCTACTAAGGGAGGAAATAGTTTCCACCTCAACTCTATTTCTCTGTGTGATATTACACCACTGACAGCTCCATAAAGCACAAGCTGAGGTAGACTGAATGGATGACTGTGAACATATCGAGGAGGATTTTTTAACACAAAAAGGTTGTTTGATAGAAATGTCTTATTATTTCTATACGTAGGAGTGATGAGTGTATGATATAAGTGTGTAGTACATATTTTTATCTTTCACAGTGATGACATTTGAAGCATGGATTTCCTGTTGTTCACCTATATTGCACAGTGCTAATTATAACACCTTATTCTCTGGGGCTTTCAGGTGCCATATGTCCTCTGGAAGAGCTGTGCGATGTAGCTCATCGTTATGGAGCTCTGACGTTTGTTGATGAGGTTCACGCTGTGGGTCTGTACGGAGCCCATGGAGCCGGAGTGGGAGAGAGGGACAATGTTATGCACAAGATTGACATTGTTTCTGGGACTTTAGGTGAGTATATTTAGAATAAATCAGCTTCATGTCATTATAATATTGTCATGAAAGATGACACTAAAAGGGCAAAGCAAATGGCTTGAAACAGTCATAGATTAATTGCCGCACTTTTTGGCCAAACTCCAGTTTACAGCCACTTGCACTAACCGACACTGTCGTATTGCCAACGTGGCACCAATAACACTCAACAAGGGTGACACTGTTCCAATGTTGGTTAAATGAGGACAAGAAAGGAGTGAGCTCTCATCAAAAAAAGCAGAGGTTTTATCAGCTGGATGCTGGCTCTACACCCTCTCTGGTGGCACTGATAAAACGTCAGCAGAGAGTCTGTGCTGTGGGCAACTTTATGATAAGCGTAGGGTCTTAGGTTGAAATCCCTGTCAAGAACACATCAAGTGTAAACTAATCCTGGATTACAACATTTAACTTCACTGTTCACTCTGCATTTAATAAGCTTAAACTGAAATAAATGGATAGTGACATATGAACACACAGTTTAACTTGAACATTTTATAAAATATATTAAAGTGTGTGGGACTTCAAAATAGAACAGTGAGCGTTATCAACAGCTTAAGTGAAATAAAATGTATATAAATTCATATATTCATTTAAATATTGCAACAGAAGTTGGTCTCTGCAGAGCTACCTTAACAACCACTGCACCACCCACACTCCAGTCACGGTGTCAGAGCCTTGTATTATTACTGTTACATACAGGGCACCCTTTAAAAAAAGTTTAAATCCTAATTTCACTAAGTTTTCAGACACTAAAATTTCAGAATATATAGCCATTTTTGTTGTTGGTGGAGAAAATATCCATCAGATTCTTGATTTTAGTAAAAGTAGCAATATTTTATTGTAGAAATACATAATCATTATCAATTCGCTGAATATTTTATTGTAGAAATACATAATCATTATCAATTCGCTGTGGTTTTTGAACTGTTATGCTATATCTATCTATCTATCTATACCTATATCTATATCTATACTTCCCAACACTGATTATTTCCTCACCTCACATAGCCTCTGTCATCTGTTGTTCCAGGCAAAGCCTTTGGCTGTGTTGGAGGCTATATCGCCAGCAGCGCCGCCCTGGTGGACACTGTGCGCTCCTACGCAGCTGGCTTCATCTTCACCACTGCCCTGCCCCCGATGGTCCTGTCTGGAGCCCTGGAGTCCGTCCGAGTCCTGAAGAGCCCTGAGGGACAGAAGCTCCGCAGAGACCACCAGAGGAACGTCAAACACATGAGGCAGCTGCTCATGGACAAGGGCCTGCCTGTGGTCAACTGTCCCAGTCACATCATCCCCATACATGTACGAAGAATTAGCCTTGGACTCGAAACATAGAGTCCGTAGTGTTTAATTTAATTAATAAAAATATAAAATAAACAGAAATATTCAATAATAATATTACCAGCAGCCTTTATCACACATAAAGTATAACCATAGTGGATTGTGTTGAATAGAAGCATTATATCTGTTGTGGAGAAATTGCTGAAGTCAAAGGTCAATGGTGAGGTCAGGAAGAAAGAAAGGAGCCTCTGATGTCTTATGCTGTATTATTTATTGACACTTGGCCAAGAAGAATTAGAGACACACTCAAAGTATATCAGAAGTGCCTGAGTCGGTCTCACGTTCTGACAAACTCATCTTGGTGGATAGACTTTAAGCCCAAAGATCACACCCCAAATAGTACACGCCCAGAATTCATGGAGGTGTTATTGTCAGCATATTCTAGTCTGGAGACACAGATGTCTGTTTACGCAGATTGTAACGTCAACAACAAGCTATCTGTTATGTCTAAGAAAGCAGCAATAGGTCTCTTCGACCCCGGCCACCACAGTGTTGAGATATGGTGGCACCTAGTCAAAGACAAACAATTAATACTGCTAAAGACCTCAGGGCCCACATGTGACCATGTGTAGCCTAAGGGTAGAAAATTCAAAAATTCCAAAACAATATCACTTCCATTTTCTAGGTGGGCAACGCTGAACTGAACACCAAGATGTGTGACACCCTGCTGGAGAGACATAACATCTATGTCCAGGCCATCAACTACCCCACAGTGCCTCGTGGCGAGGAGCTGCTGCGCCTGGCTCCATCTCCTCATCACAAACCCCCAATGATGGAGTACTTTGTGGGTGAGTGTTGGGATGCTTACTGAAATTAGGTCAGAGTTAAGTGGGGACAATGGCTGGTACAAGTGATTTATGTCTGTCTGTAGTGAGCTCTGTCTTCTTGGCATCCACCTGTCATCACATACTGCAGTGCAGTCAAAATGACAATACTCTGTAGACATCTTTAAATCGTTGTCCTTTAGCAGCAAAACTACACCATAACTTTAGTGTGTGCTCGCTGAAATAACCAGACATGACATTTTAAGACAGTTAAATAGAAATAAATATTGGCATTTAATCCTCATTAATGTCTGTTTCATTGACAGATAAACTGGTGGAGGTGTGGAAGGAAGCAGGACTCCCCCTCAACAACTCGGCCTCGGCTTCTTGCACCTTCTGTGACCGTCCGCTACACCTTGACCTTATGAGCGAGTGGGAGAAATCCTGCTTCGGCAACATGGAACCACAATATATTACTGTGTATGCATAATACCAAAGTGCATGTAGTTACTCATACAGTATATGTATACATTTAATGATAGGTATATTCAACATCCTTTTAATTTGTGAAGTCCAGATGCTCTGAGACGTGTACTGAGGTACTGATTTGTAGCACATTTGGCCAAATTGCAGTTTATTTATTTCTGTTTTCCTGCATTTATGCTCACTAAATTGTGTTTGCTGTCATGGACATGATTAAATAAAGTTGTGCATCCTCCATTTATTTATTTTTTAAGCATAAAACCTGCACACTGGGCACTTTCTTTAAATTATTTATCTAGGTGTGATGGTTTGAATTAAACTATGCTATTTTATTTCATGTTGCGTGATTTCCTTAACACCATTTAATCATCATGCTTTGCGTCCATTTCCACAATAACTCAATAGCTGAAGTTTCAGTCATAAAATGTATGAACTATAATCAAAGCCTCAAAACATTCAATAAATTTATGGTGTTGAGAATCTCTACCATTCACATACCCTTCTCTTATTCAATATATTGCGTTTGTGTCATTATAAAGATATTAAATGTTTTAACAAATACTGCTGTCAATCCTACAAACCTATGTAGAAACTGGAAGACATAATATGAACTGAAGCACTGTGTCCTCAAAGAACCTTTAAAAGATATCTCATCAGTTGGATTGAACCTCCATAATACGACATCTTTAGGTATAGGCACTGACACTGCTGGAGCTCCTGCTCCCTGTGCGATTCTAGTTGACATTGCAGGGGCTGGCCACTTCTCGTTTGACCCTTGCCCTCAATCTACGAAGCTCTGTGTTCTCACTGTCCACAACAAGGCCACATTCAATCAATGTCCAGGCTTTATCGAGCTGCTGCTCTCCATAGTGCTGCAACGCCCCCCGCAGGAAGCACTCAGCCACACGTAGCCTCCCCAGACCAGCCTCCACACACTGAATGGCCCGGTTCTTGTGGAGCTCCAAGGCCTGAGTGAAGTCCTCCAGAGCTGCTCCTTCTCTGGAACAGAGCACCAGGCTTCGGCCTCGCCGACACAAGTCCTCCACCCATATTTGGGGGTCGTCTGAGCAGCTGGAGTCACTGTGTCTCTGGATAACTTTGTCCAGGTCAGCTATGGCTCGCTCGTGTAAGCCCAGCTGAGCGAGGCAGGCAGCCCGCTGGCGAAGATACTGGAGTCTGTGATTGCCAACTGCTTGTACAGCCACAGTCAGGAGTGTGACTGCCTGATCCCACTGGCCAACAGATGCCACACTGCCGGCCTCCTGTGCTGCTGCCTGTTACAATACAGAGCAATTCATCTGCAATTTATAAATGCATACTCTTTATTTCTAATACTTTAGCTTGGTGAACAAAATATGCTGCTGTAAGTATTGTAAAATTGTTCAATGATGTTCATCATCATTCGTTATGGATACTGCATTTTTTCTGACCCTACTGTCCATTTCAAGGAGAGATCCTGATCTGAAACTCCTACCTCTCTTGTGTGCTTGCATATACTTCAAAGATTATACAGTATATGTCTATTTATATCTATTTTTTAATGTATTTCAGCTTCTTAGTATATTAACATTTTAGCATTTTAGTATTTAGATGTAAACAGTGAAGTAAATAAGAATGGTACCATGTAAAAACATCAGACAGCACAAACTTTGTGAAAGTAACATTAAATTGTTTTCAGAAAAGATAACAGGGCCATCATGAAATCACAGAGGAGATCAGTTCTGACAGTGTGACAGCAATGATTCAGTTTTATAATCCATTTAGTGAGTGAGTTTATTCTAAAATCCAATAACTACATAATATGCCTTAACAGTTGTTTAATCTTATATGTTGGTTTTATTTATTTGCAACACCTGTCTATATGTCTTCTATCTAAACAGGCAGAGATGTAAGCACATTTTTTAGTCCTGTTATGAAAATGTATGCAATAAATGATGAGAGACTAATTTGCTGATAATGGTATAATAAGAAATGCAGCAACAGCTTGAACAAAGTTGCTCATTCTGTACTGAGTCTAGGATTTCTGTGAGTAGGCCTACCTGTGCCATGTGTTTTCGCTGATTGAATGGGATCAGAGCCAGCAGGAAGTCTAGACTGGATGAGTCTTTCTCAGTCAGTTTGCTGAGCCTGCGTGCCGCGCTGCGGTAGTTCTGCTGCCAGGCCTCTACCACCCCCACCCTGGCCTGGGCCACTGCATCTCTTGGCTCCTGGCCAAACACCTGACACAGATGAGCACCTGCTGCCTTAACTTCACCTGGAGCAGATGGACCATAACAGCAGGAGTAAGGATTACTGTAAAGAAGGAGCACAGTTAAATGGTTCTTTTATCAAACCAACAACTTCTGGCAGCAATGTTTGGCCAAGTTCCCATCTCACCTTTGGCTAACAGTATGTCCACATAGAGGAGATGCCATCTTGGGTCTCTGCAGTCTGTCCTCATCAGAGCTCCACCGATTATAAAAGCCTCTCTGAGGTGCTCTTCGTGGCAGGGGACAGCATTAACGATCAGGATGTCTGACAGATTGGCACGACAGAACTGATGCAGCCAATCACAGACCAGCTTCCGTGCTTTGTCCTTGAGTGAAAGGATGTCTTTGATGACTATGTCAGTACTTATCTGAAGTGCTGCCAGGATATCTTGAGTGCACTCCTAAGGGGAAAAGTCAATTTGAATGTTATATATTGAAATTGAACATAAACCATATTGCCTGCAGCTGTACCGTGTAAAAACATATCTGTCTTATGAGCCAAAATGTAAATATATTTATGAAAGAAAAGCATGAGATCCTATAGATTTGATTTGCCCAAATGATTCCTTGTGTTTGGTGTGCTGGCTTATCTGCCAACACAAAATGAGACATCTGGATACTGGTGCTTTACAGATGTCACTATATGTTATGTGAAATATATATGAAATTAAAAAGTAAAATTACCTTTCACTGCGAGTTTCAGCAGCTAATGTGTAAAGCTGTCTAGTGTAGCTTGAAGTTGAGAGAAAAAGAATTCACTTTATAAATTATAACCTTTTGTTGGTTCAGCACGAGATAGGTGAAGCCTCGTCCACAGAGTGCCTGAACATGTTTTGGGTGCTCCTTCAGGATGGCACTGAAATCAAAGATGGCTGTCTTTCGTTGGCCCAGCAGGACATAACACCTCCCTCTCTCCAGCAAAGAGTCTGCTGCCTCACCACCTTGGAAAAATATGTAATTGGTTTTGCAATATTGACAGCATTATTGTTTTCCATTGCATTTGCTACTCCTTTACACAGACATAAACAAGCACTGATTCAAACACAGTTTAATAGCACATATTGAAATGGCTTCACGTTTCTTCTCAGGTTGGCTGCCCTCTATAATGTGTTCACTTTATTGAATGATGTACCTCTGCTGGACTGAAGCCAAACACACAAAAACAAAGCTCCTGGTTTGTGCCCTTTATCTCTGCAGTTGTTCCCCCTATCTAGGTTAAAGTATTACCCACTATTAATTAAGTCAACAATCAGAATCTGACCAACAACAACCATCAATATCTCATCAATTTGACTCTAATCACCAGAGGCCATGATAGCGATGGAGAGATATGCCACAGCCTCCCTGACAGCTCTTTCCTCTCGTGTGGCCTCCAGGATGCGTTTCGCAGCAGAGTGACAGTGTGCCTGCAGCAGTCCCCGATCCTTTGGTCGTGCCACCGCCAACAGGGGGCGCAAGCAGCTTGTATCACCGCACTGAATGAGTTTTTTCAGCAGCTGCAGGGAAAACAGACAGAGCATCTTTAGCTCTTTCACTGAAGGCTACCTGACTTGATACAACCTTGTGCTTGTGGTGCATCGCTTCAGAATAATGTTTACTACAAATGTTATTCAGTTCAGTCCAGTTAATCATTTGAGATCGGCTGAGACTACACTTGTTGACTACTAATGTATAACAATCAATAAAAAGTGTTTTTTTTATTATGTGGTTATGTGTTGCAGCATTTCAGCATTTCTAAAATCTAAAAAATGGTTTGTCACTCAGTGACATACTGTATGTAAACCAGGCCCATCTAATTTGCCTTGAAACCCAATAACTGAATGTCATTTGAATCTTAGAGGGATGTTTGTGATATTTAAATAAAAGGAAAGTCACAGCAAAAGCTCTGCTGCATATCTGTGACTAACAAAAACGACATAAAAACAATTCAGACTCAATCATTCAGTGAATTAGAGAAAAACAATCTGATTGGTCGGTCTAAAACATCATTGGTGATTAGACTGTTTTAAATGTTTCTCTTTTTTGTTTATTTATATGCATGTGTGGGACTGTGCTTGGTGAAAAAGGCAAAAATATCTCATATACAAATTTTAAAATCTAATTAGCGAGGGTAAATAATAATAATTAATCCTTGTGGTTCCTTATTTATTAAATGTAGACACATTGAAGCTGTGTCCAGAGAGCAATGTGGATGAATGAGAATAACACAGGCCTTTCTTGCAATAACACTATTGTGAATTTTATTTTATTTTATTCTAATCAACAGCAGGACAATTCAGCTCAAGCCACTTAAAGAGGATACACTGCAACTTGTTGCAAACTCAAAACCTTAGTGACAGGTGTTCCCAAACAAACCAAATCATGCAAATGTGACCTTGTGTAACACATATACACCAGGAAAGGAACAAAAATGTCAATTTCATGTATGGTATATGTGCAGAAATTACAATTAGGATTGTAAAATCACTGATTGAAACTGGGTCTGAGTTGTGAAAACATTGCTGCCATCACTGCCCCAAAACATACATACCTGATTGGTGTCATAAAGAAAGCCTCTGTGCAGCTGCAGCAGGGCGAGGCGAGCCAGTATGGGTGCCCGAGGACTGATGGGGCCAACAGAAAGTAGTAACCTGTAAGCCTCCTCCACTCGGCCAAGCTGGTACAAAGCATCTGCTGCCAGGATTTGAGACCCATCAGCACTGGGCTGGAGCTCCATCAACAGCACAGCCAGGGACTGGACACCAGCAGGAGTCCTAATGTAAAGAGTGTATTGAGCTGAACTTTATTAAAGAATAAGTAAACTAAAAATTGCTAGACATTTTGATCATAGGAATAGCACAGATGTTTCTAATGACTCAGTTTTATCATTAATTTTATTACTCATTGCTTTTCATACTGTGATATGTCATAATCTCTTCCGAAGGCCTATTGAGTAGGCTGTCTGTGATTTAAATATCATACCCTGATCTGTGGTTTTCTCTTTTTGTTGGTGCATGAAGCTGATTCTCTTGCTGGGAGTCTCCACTGGTACTAGACCTGGATTCGTGCTCTCCAGTCCCCTCCAGCATGACTCGTCCCTGCTCAAGTAAAACAGTAAACAGCAGCCCCCGGTAGTTCCATGGCACTAAGCAGCGAACAGTCAGTGCTGTTTCCTGAGGATGCAGTCTGCTTGCTGTCACATAGTCTAGAGCTGTGAGGTAGTTTAAGCTGCCCATCATGCGGAGGAGGCCCCTGCCACACAGCGCCCGCACACAGCTGGACGGATGGGGGGCATTGTGTTCAATCACAGCCTGGAAGTCTTCCAACGCCCCCTTATGGTCATCAGAGAGAAGTCGCGCATATCCACGAAGAACCTGCACTGTGTTTTGATAGCTCTGGTGGCCTTGGGCAGCAGCTAGCTGGCTACAGATTGAGAGGGCCTCTTTGTGTTCTCCTCTGAGGAGAAGACAGTCAGCCAGTCGTACCCGCAGCTCTCTGCCTCCCCCGTCAGGCTCTAAATGGCACAGAGTCCGTAACTGGGTGATCACAGGGTCCAGCAGCTCAACTCCATCAGTGGACCGCAGGTCTGGGCGGATGAGAACCCTTTCTCTGTAAGCAGACAGGCCCCTTTCTGCCTGCTGACGGAGATGCTTGCGAGCAGCCACCCCTGTGCCATGATCTGTGAATAGCTTTTGGAAATAAATTCGAGCAGTGGCCGGGTGGATCTCAAATGCCTCCCCTAGATCTCTGCACGCTTCTGCAGCACGCCCACCTGCTGACAAGCAGGCAGCTGCACGACCGGTTAGGAATCCAGCCCTCTTCTCAGAAGTGTCTTGGAGTGACTTGTGTGTACTACTGTCGGATGTTTTCTGACCATGATGCAAGAGAGCAGAGTACACCTCTGCACTGTCCCCAAACCTGCCTGCCAAAAACAAATATGCTGCTTGAAGTTCCTGAACTTCTCTATCAGCAGGTGAGATAGCCAACAAAAACTCAATAAGTATAGAAGAGGCCTCTCCATCTATCTTTTCATCCTCCTTTGTTGTAACTAGATACTCGCTCTCAAACATCAGAGAAGGATGTATGTGCAGTACCTGGTCTGTAAAAGCCCTCACTATTTTGGGCAAGTGCTGAGCTTGTCTGTTCTTAATCAATGTGACGGTGTCCAATTTGTTATTCTGATAAGCTTTGAGGTAAAGCTTCAGCCCCTTGATGCTGTGAGGCTCTGACAACAAGCAGGCCAGGGCACGAGTTATCTCTAACACCATACTGGTCGCACCCTGTAGATGAGAGTTTCGCTTCCCATCAAGCAGAGCAGTGCAGCGAGCAAAAATCTCCTCGCAGCCATGCCCGCCACTCTGAAGGAGAGACTCCATTTTGAAAATGGTGGCTGACAGATTGTTGGGGCAGAGTGTGGATAGAAACACAGCTGCGAGACCTTTGTTAAGACCCTCAGCAGGCTGGTTCTCCTCGTTACCGTCAAGCCAACCTTCAAGGGTAGAGATCACCGCACCCAGGCTGGATTTCATTTTGCGCATGTGAGACACGGTGGAGGCGGCGTGAGTCCTGAAGGCAGACATGTAGAGAGAGGTGGCCCTACCGAGCTCTCCAGCCTCGAGGAACTTGTCTGCTTCCTCACATAGCTCAGAAACAGTGTCTCCAGGTCGAACCACAGCAGTCATGATCAGTGCAGCGGGACCCCCTTTATCTGTTTGCCTCACTTCACCTCTTCACAGCGATGTCACCTGATGATTAAAAACAGGAAATAACTTTCAAATCATTGGGTTAAATAGCATGTACGACAAACATTTTGACTATACCATTCATTGGGTTAAATAGCATGTACGACAAACATTTTGACTATACCATAGCTGGAAAGACACACGTGTTTGTAATGACATTAACAGTGACACAAGAGCCCTGAAACCAAAGCATCCATATGATTAAGTTTATTATTATCGGCTTGAATTTCACTGATGAGATATATATATAATATATATATATATATAATATATATATTATATATATATATATACACACACACACATAATATAATATATATATATAATTATATTTATATATTATAGATATATATATAAAATAAATAAAATAAAAAAAATAATATATATACATATATATATATATACACACACACACATATATATATTATATATATATATATATATATATATATATATATATATATATAATATTATATAATAATATATATTTTTTTTTTTTTTTTTTTTTTTTTTTTTTTTTTACTAGTATGATACTGATGCAAGTCCCTGTTTTAGCAGCAGTATTTGTGTTTTATTAAAAAGAATAAATTATTTTATCTTCAGCCAAACATGTTTGAAAATCATAACCTGCTTTGCATCAGTATTGCAAAACAAGAGACACACATTGGTAAACAGAGGAACTGCTGATACTACTTTTATTGACAGGCAATGCAAGTCGTTTTGCAAACTTTAAATTTTGTCAGCCCTCTGTGTAATTACAGAAGACGTCCTGCTTCCTGTGGACATGGCTCACCTACCTGCTCCTTTGAATTTTGCTGAAAAAAAAAAAAAAAAGCGTCTGAACTTGAACAAAACCCTGACTTTTTTTAAAGTTAGGAAACAACTCACCGATACGGTCGGTGTCAGTTCTCTTCCATGGAGAACAGAAAACCTCGGAGCCATTTTTTGTAATTCAATAGGCTCAGTTGCCTTGGCAACACGGTGTGTCCCGTCACACAACAAAAAGCTAAGTTTTTTTTTTTTCTAAGTCTCTATCAAGGGGAAAGACACACAGCAACAAGATAAAAAAGAAAAGAAAAATACAAACCAACCACAACTATCTCCACATCACGATGACCTCCTCCTGGCTCTGTGTGTAGTCTGTCTGGGACACTCCGGCTGCGCGAGCTGTTGTTCTTTCTGAGCACGGGTCCGGTTGCTAATGGAAACCACTAACGCTCGTGCTCATAGGAAGACCACAACAAAGCAGAGCAGGGCACAGAGGTGGTGTTTTGTACTCACTAAGAGCAGATGACACCAAATGTGCGATCAAAATCACTCGAAACTACTGCACGAGGAAAAAGTTGTGAAATTTAGAACAACCTCCAGGAATGCCTTCATTACTTTTCCCCTACAAAGATGGTAACTAAAAATGGACCATATTCATAGATTAGTTTGTATGTCTTATCAAACGTCAGCACTGACATTTTCTACTAAAATATTGCATTCAAGAAGAAGAGTTGTAAAAATGACACAGCTGTGCAAAAAACAGGTGAATGTGTGTATAAACATATTGTGAATATGATAAATGTCTCTCTGTATGGGATCTATGAGTTTTCTATTCAGGGGATGTGGACAATGTAGGACAGCTGTTCTTTGTGCTGAAGCAAAAAAAAATTTGCAATTCATGAGACTGCTCTAATCCACCTCAAGAATAAAAGCTCCTCAAGCACCCCTACATTTTCTTTGTATGGAGTCCTTTGCTTAAAACTGCACACAATCACCACCAGCAGCTGCTGCTGCTGCTGTTCAAACACTCAGCCAATACTCCCACCTTGTGGCCAAGAAGTTTATTTATGACATATTGTATGATGACAAAGACTATGGCATTTCACAGTACCACGTTGCTTCACATATGTACCAAAATTGAGATCAGTGACAGTACCACGTTGCTTCACATATGTACCAAAATTGAGATCAGTGAGAATAAACTTCCTAACCCTGATATATAACAATCTACTGAAGGTCTACTAAAGGTTTCAGAGAATAAAATAAAATAATAATTATAAATTATATACACACATGTCTCAAGGCCCATTTACACAAAACCACAGATCTAGATACATAATCAAACATTCATTAATAAACTCCATTTACTGGAAAACCCAACTGCTTTACGGTCAGTAACAAAAATTACATTAAAACTCTCAAAGTGAGATACCGCAACCTCAAAACAGGAAACCTTCACTTTGAATGGAATATGTGTGGTGAGGAAAAACCCAGCCCACTGCACTGCACCCTGAGACTATTTATTTGCAGGAAACTGAATATCTGACATCCTGTGGGTATTTCAGTTTTATTTATTTTTTTGTTGTTGTTTTTTTTCTTCTGCAGGGGTGCACAACCTAAAACCAGTGGCTGGTGTCAAACCAGATGAAGGAGATTGTCATATGTGGTGAAAACATCATAGATGTACACTAAAAAGTTCACACAGTTTATATACTCAAACTGAAGAATTGAGGAAAAAGAAAAATCTAAGCACCGAGTTCTTTAGAAATCAAACAAGTTTTTTTTTTCTTTTTCCTGTTAACCATTTCCTGGTTTACCACATACACACTCATTTACATTTCAGCACTGTGCTGTAAAACCACAACCCTCCACTGTTGGCCTTTAAGACTACATACAAGAAACTGTGGTGTTTTCACAGTATAGCAAACTAATATGGGGGTTTTACCGTAATACTTATTTAAATATAATTCCTCTCTACCTAGATTACTAGATAGTAGTGTCCTTCTGCATTTGAAGAAACCAACTAATAACCTAAGCACCAGTTCTGCAACTGACTCTGTACTGCAAATAATACATTATTTTCTGCATTTAAAGAGTCAATTTGGAGTTAACATAAAGCTCAACAATTGAGATTTGCGAAAGGAACAATTATACATCCGTCTTGAATGTATTTCATTAGTAGCAGGAATACTCCAATTTTAGTTGGGCCTATCGGGATCTCCATAGTTCCCCATTATGGTCATTTGTGACATTATTGCAGCCTGTGGTCACACCACGCAGTTGCTACAATTAATAACATCCTTTCTGGGAATTTCAAGTTTAGTCTTTAGTCAAGTCTTATGTGCTGATGTCTCTCATTGTATGATAGTGTGGTACTGTGTGTCCCCAGGTGAAGCCTCAGCTGTCCTGCTTTGCCCCATTGTCTGTGCAACCTTGCTTCAGCTCAGGCTTCCATGGCAGCTTCTCCAGGCTTTCCTGCAGCAGCTGAGCACAGCCAGATAAATCCATGTAGTGCAAGGCAGAGAAGACATCGTTCATGCTCGAAGAGGCACGTTGGCTCCACAGTCTCAGCATCTGGTACTGCCTTTCCATGGAGCCCAGACCCAAACCAGCCTCCAGCTCCACCCGCTCCAGCTGCTGATCATCCACTGAGAGCAGACGCAAGAATTCTTTCCACCTACGCAAGGGCACCTCCTTGATAACTGCGTACAGGACGATGGCCGGCCAGTGACCCGATTGCGCTTCTTGTCTGGCAGCTGCAAGTAGAGTATTACAAACAATCAGTGTGTTGTCCTTTGTGTTGACCTATGTGCTACTGCTTAACCACATTTAGCTTTTTGTGCTTTCAAATCTCTTAGGTTTTCCGTTTATGATTCAATGTACAGCGCCGTCCTGCTAAATGTTATGTTCTTTCGCCAAAATTCAACCTAAAGGTCATCAAGATACAGAAGGTGTGCAGAGGCATTTGAGCAAACCATGTGCAAAGATCAGCCCTGAACCTTTTCAGAATGAATGTCACTACGTAAAAGGTTCAGATGCTCTTAACGGATATGTTTGGTGACATTCTCTAGACTTCTTACTTTCAACAAACCCCATATACCCTATAGCATATTCCTCTGTTCCATAGAGCTCACTGGGTTCATCATTTACCATTATTCACTTACTCATAATATCTACATCCTCCTTTTAAGTAATAGTTCCTGAAAATTTCAGTGCCCAGCTGTGTTAGAGTGTGACATTTTGTTTAACAACGAAACTCCGAATGTGAATTCCTTGTGAAACCCATGTGAATCAAGAGGGCGAATGATAAACAGCTGCTATAGTGCAACCTGTTGAAAGCTTTAAAATGAAAGCAACATTATGCAGAAATTTGGATTTTTTTGTGCTTCAGCGCTCTCAGTTTCAGTGTATATCACTGTCATTAAAATATGGACAGTACACATGTATTTGTTATGATAACTTATGATCAAAAACTAGTCGCCAGCTAATATTACTTATTAGTCCAACAACAAGAAGTTCAGCTCAGCATCTGTCTTTCACCCTTTTGTTTCACAAAGCTCTCACCAACAACTAAAAGTCAGCCCCAGATCTAGTCTTGTCAAGCAGCTTCTTGCTCTGTCACTCTCTCCTTCCTCTGTCAATGTCCCCTTTGGTCTTTTTGCCTCTATCATTATGTCCATAGAGGCTGCTGAGTCCAGTTTCAGTGCCCACATGCCCAGCTCCGGTTCTGGCACACCGGCTCCACAACTCATCAGCATCCCACCCCCCATGGTGGTCTGAGCTCACAGACTCACAGACTGTGCTACTATAAACTGACAGCAGCTATGGTTCACAGCAGTTTACTTTATACTGTTCATCACACTGATGCAGAGCAGCTGGACGACTTTAGTGGGAAAGCAGAAAACATTTTCTCTATAAAAATTGATCCAGTTTCACCAAAATCAGTCAAATAGTTTGTGATGTGCAACTTAGTGCAGTAAAACATACTTTTCACGGGTGATCGTACCCGGAACACAAAGTTACATAGTGCAGAAACACATGTACAGGGTGCAGAGTAGGAATGAAAGAGACCCAATTCATCTCAATATTTACACTGTTTATATCTTTTCGCCGTAGTTTTTTTAATATCTCTTTATATCACTTGTATATATTTAATATTTCATGTTCATTGCTTGTTTTGCACTGGGGATGTGATGGAAATGAAATTTCTTTATGACCTGTACATATAGCAGTGTTACAATAAAACTGACTTGAATTGATTTCAGTGTAAAGAGAAAGTAAAAAAGTTATTTAATAGCAGAAAAGTTACACAACGTTGCTTCAAATGTCATCTGTAGATCTGTACATCTCACTCTGCATAAAAATTGCCTCCTCCATAAACATCTAGCAGCCGTACTGTCACTCAACATAATGCTACAGAACACAGGGCACGGGGCAGTCACCAACAGGAGGCTTTGATGCGGGTTCGTTATGATGTGTTCACCTAATAAAATTCCCCAACATACAATGAACAGTAAAGCAAAGCTACAGTTACTATCCTTTACATTATGGACAGAAATAGATAACCACGATGTAGACAGCACGACAAACCACAAGGGGTTTTTTAGCTCAGCCACAAATGCCAAGAAACAACAACGTGACTTTACTAATGATAGGAAATGCATGTTGTATTTAAGCTCTATAAGGCGAAAAGGCTTTCAGGAGTTGACCTGGTGACAAAGGTAATTCATTTTAAATATATATAGGAACCTAATCAAGTTTTATGGATGCTTAGAATGAGCAAACAAAGAAAAGAAAAAGCAGTGGAAATATCTATCTGGCTTCATTAACCTTTTATTCTCCACATTCTATAAAAAAAAAATCTTACCATTTGATAAAACACGGTGTACAGGGATGCAAATTTCATGTAAGTCTCGTGTACTCACTATCTGATTTGCCATTTCCCCTACTGTTTTGCTGTAGGGGAATTGCTGACTGAAAAAGTGAGGGCGTCCTGTTTCCCAGTTTCCACCTCCACACTGCGGGCCACTTAGTCGATCAATGATAAATAGTGTGCTGAACAAGCAGAGATGAAAAGGCTGTTGCTCTGAGCATGAACACAGTGCAGCTGAAGTTTGTACACCACAACAGTAATCAGATGAAGGAAAGCGTCACTGTTTTTTTTTCTCCACGAGACATTTGGCATGATGACCAGAATAACACAAGTTCAAGTCTTTGCATGCAAGCATCGTCTCTGCCTTTGTGCAAAAGACTAAATCTTTTACATGTGATAGTTGGAGAGTACTTTTAAATACAAAAAGTGCTGCTGTAATGTTGACACTGGGATTTGTAGTTTCATCTGTATCATTTAAGGTTCTGAGTTGAGGTTAAGTTCTAGTTTTATGTAATCTGATTTATCAAATCAGCCCCTACATTTCTCCTGGTTCTATCAAAGATATGTCATGTTGTTCATGTTGTTGTGCTGATTGGTCAAAGATATGTCATGTTGTTCATGTTGTTGTGCTGATTGGACTAAATCAACTTTTCATTAATTAATTATTAAAAATCTAAACTGTCAACATATAATAGCTTAACAATGGGTTCTACAAATCATTATTGAGAATAATTGCATAGTACGTCATACATGCTTATCTATCCATCCATTTTCTGTGATTGCTTATCCTCATGAGGATCATAGGGGAGCTGCAGCCAATTCCAACTGACTTAGTGAAAGGCGGGGTACACCCTAGACAGGCCGCCAGCTCATCGCAGGGTACATAGAGATAAACAACAATTAACACTCACATTAACACCTATGGGCAATTTAGAGTCACCAATTAACCTAGTGCAAGTGCATGTCTTTGGACTGTTGGAGGAAGCTGGAGAACCCAGGCGGACACAGGAAGAACAGGCAAACTCCACACAGAAAGGCCAGCCAAGGTTTGAACCAGGAACCTTCTTGCTGTGAGGCAACAGAGCTATCATAAGTGCATATTTACTGTGTAGACAGCTTTATTAAGTATTGAAAAAATGTAATCCACTGCTCCATAAAACACCTCCATTTCATGTCTAAGTAGCAGTGACTGAGGTTTTTTCTTTTATTCTTAAGTGACAAAAGGTAGGCAGATATTTTTAAATGTATCATCTTTTAAACAAATGTATCTGAACTTCTTCTTTTATTTTCAGCTCCGCCCTAATCTGGTAATGACAAATCTTTGTGCTACTTCCCCTCTGGTAATGACAAGCCTTTGTGTCACCCCCCGCCCCCCTCCGCCCCCATGAGTGACATGATGACCTGAGCCTTTGTACATGGGGCGGATGCTCTACCAAATGAGCTAAACAACACTCATACACTCCTTTCTTGAAATTAGCTAGTTATTGACCAATTTCACAAAAGTCACTTTTTCATATGTTGCAGAGAAAGTAATTTTTTACTTTAATGAGGAAAAACATGTCTTTGATATATGTATCTGGCGTCACATCTCACCACAATATCAAAAGTGCTTTGAGGGTGATGACCTCAATACAGCTTAATTTAGAATAGATCATAACACTGACAAGCTGCCTTTGAGACACGCTGACTATATTAACCTTGTTGTTAGGAGTAGGTGTGGTAACTGTTGTGGCAACAATAATACAAATAATATGCGTCATCATGGAATGACCTGTGATATTCAGTTATTATTATTACAATTATTATTTAATTTAAGAAATAAATTGTGCAGATAAATGCATTGTCACATTGTTACATTGTAAGTTATCAGTATTGATAATAATTAGATAGCTGCAATGATTAGGCCTTAAAGACTATTTTAACATGTCATATCTCACTTAATTTAGGTTTGTTTTATGCTACGATGTAATGCAAGTTTCTTTTGCAGGAATCTATAAGTTAAATATTGATCTAACATATTTTACATAGACATATTTCTGATGCTTACACAACCACTTGTTCAAACTATATTCCACTGATACGTTTCCCATATATGAGTTATGCACCTCCTGCACCAGGTTTAGAGAGGAACAATGATGTCAAACATTTTGTCATATAAATACAGTATATTATGTCATATAAGGAACAAAGACTTTGTATTGTAGCTGGGAATCTCTTACCTTTGTGTTCGGCATCTGGTAGTACAGGACCGACGCAGGCTGGATCAGGGGTGGCTGGACTCTGATTGAGAGCCATCATGGGGGTTTCCTCTGATATGTTTAATGTCTTAACAAACAAGAAAGAAGAGGTAAAAATCATTGTTGAAGTAACTCTGTTAAACAGAGTGATGAATGAAATTCTTCAGTTTGTCTAATTTACATCAACTTCATAATTTATTACAGCTTTAGTACAAATTGTAATTATTTTTGTTGTAATTGACCTTTACTTGTTTGGGTTTTTCTTAAATAAGTGTGTCTGACTATCAACCTACAATAGAGCTTCAGTCAAGATCTATATCTCAACAGAAGACAAAATGTATGAAACTGAGCACAAACCAGCGTGGTGGGACAGCTGCTTTGATGAATGTCTTGTTCTGTTAGGAGGAAAGCAGATATTATCAGTTAGCTTCCTGCTTGAACGTGTTCAGCTGGTTTTTTTTAGATTATTACAAGAAAAATATTTTGTGGCAATAAATGTCTCTTTAACTTGTGTTTTCCTCTTTATGTTGCGCTTACGGTTGCTGCAGTACACTGGTATTGACCACAAAGGTGACATATTAAATATGAAATACTGATCTCATTTTAGTAATACATACATTGCGTACATATTCAATCATTTTCATTTCTCACATTCTCACGTGTTTTCCCACTGTGTAATTTCTCTTTTTGTACACTTTTGTACAGTTATGGTTAGATACTCTCTCCACATCCATACACACATATTTTGAAATTGGAAATCTGATGTGGTGACATCGCCTGTTAGCTATCTACAAAAAAAGCTACAGGAATTTTTTATTCTTCATTTAATTTTAAACAGCCTGTACTTTGTATAGTTAAATGCTGAAGCTTTGATAAATTAAGCACCAGTATGGCCACCGGCTGTGGTGTCTTATCATATGTCAGATGCATTCATGTGTAAGCACTTACATGTTAATGTTGTATTTTACATAGTATTTAGGGTAGTTTCATCTATAACACTGTCATATTTATAAGTTGAACATATGTTTTGTATGTAAACTGCCAAACTCTAAAATAACTTTAAACTGTAAAAACAACAACAAAAAAAAAAAAAAGTGGAGTACACTATGTGCTGAAATATAGTGAAGTAGAGGTTGTATATATAACAGGTTGTATAAAATTTAAATACCTGTGAATGTACCCAAAAACTATATTTGAAAACAATACTTCCACCACTGGTTACCGTTTAATTTGGGCTCCTCAAGAGGCACCTCCTGAGCTTTGTTCAAATGCCAGCAGAGACACCTGTCTGGGAATCTGAGTGGGTTCCTGGTGAAGAACAGCAGGAGCCAAAAGAGCACCAGAAATGTCACCATAACCCCCACGAGAAACAGCCAGGGTATTTGGTTAACTGTTGTGGACATGAAGAAACACTGACATCATTCCGCCAATCATCAGATCAAACAAACTGAAAATGACGATGGAAACATGAAGGATCCTCCAGATCATTTAGATTATTCAAAGTAGACCACACATGGCGTAGCAAAAGGGAAAACAATCAGGCTACATTATAAGCTAATGTAAGTGTAAAGGGCATATGAGTCATAAAACCAGCCCAGTGAGCTAATCTGACATTTTGAGTACATAATTATGGAACATGTTAACTAACAGATATGTGGATTAACAATAGAACCTGATGTGCTGTTTGAAGATGTGGCTCTTTTAGCTGTGGCCTTTGTAGTCATAAATATAATATAATAAAATAGATAAAATAGTGTTGTACCTTTAGGTGGAGATGGGGTTGTAGAAGGAGTTGTAGATGGAGTTGTAGAAGGAGTCGCAGATGGAGTTGTAGAAGGAGTTGTAGGTAGAGTTGTAGAAGGAGTTGTAGGTAGAGTTGTAGAAGGAGTTGTAGGTGGACCTGTTGGCATACATTTCTTCTTGCATCTTGGATTATTCAAACAACTGAAAAAAATGAGAGTTTCATATAGACAACAGTGGGCTCGGACAACACATTTATACATAGATTAGAGGGCATGTTCACAAGTGCGCATATGAACATTTGAAAATTGCTGTAATCATTCCTCTTGTTCATACCGGCTTGAATGACCTCTTCCTAATGCGATTTCAGTGTAAGACCACAATTAGTCAAATCAAGCAGATAGCTTTAATATTTGTTGTTTTTAGTTCGATTCCCTCTTTGTGTTTGGCTTGGCAGTGTGGAGGGGTCGTATAGTAACTACAAATCCTGTAACGTATAATTAATTTGCTTAACTGTGACAAATTAGCGAAGCAAATGGCTTCGATGCTAATCTGCACCTGATCAGCAGTCCTTAATATGTGTTTTTTTAAAAAGCAAACCAGCGTTCTCGTACGCACATAGCAACCCTTTATCAGTAAGGCTAACTGTCTCGACAACACCTGATTTATGTTGCGACTTTAAACATCTGCAGTCACTCTGTTCAGCACAGCAAGCAGAGCGTCAGTGAAACCACAGGAAGTGACAGATACATAAAAAAGGAAATATGTTACTTTTCAACAGAACTGTTGAAGTTTCCTTCAATGTAGCAAAAAGACACCATGACCACTGATTTGACCACAAAGACTTAAAGCCAGTCAAAAGATCAAAAGATCTTATTGTTTGTGAAAATGTCTTCCCCAAGTCAAAAACTAACTAATCCAAACTAATTAAACCAATTAAACTAATTAAACTACTGAAACAATCAATTGTCAGAACTATCGCAGGTTCATTTTCTGACGACCGACTAATAGATCAGCTTTGGTTTCAACCCCAGGTTTTTGTCGGACTCTCAAACATCACAGAGAGGGGGCGATAACACAGTATAATACTCTGTTTGCAATCTGCATAATTAAAAATCAATCTGCTCCAACACTAAGCCAATGAGGCAACAGAACAGCCTCATCAGGAAATGTACATAGAATACAGATAATTATCCAAAAGGGAAGCAATTTAGGCAGAAAGAGGGTAAATATAACTACTAAGATAGAAAAATGATGTCAAAATCATACTGTAATTGTAAGTGTCAAAATTAATACTTTCCTGAGCTCCCAAGATTCATTGCAGTGCTGTGTACACTCTCACAAAAACTACAAATATAAGCTTCTCTGGGTTTTCGTATATGATATTGTAAGATCTCATACCCTGTGCAGTAGTCCATGCACATCCTTTGGGATTCAGTTTTAATGGTCCCTGAAACAAAATATAAGGATGATTGTGAGAACTAAAAAAAAATCTTCTTTTCTTTTAAGAGTGTTTATAATATTTTAAATAAAACAAGGAATTAATCATATTAATATGTAAATACCAAACTGGACTTGAACTTCCTTTGACTTGACTTACCTTGACAATGATCACAGTGGCACTTCTTACAATCCCTCATATGGCTGCCAGGGCTTGCATTGTAATATCCCTTTTTACATCCACATACCACATTGCTGTTAAAGGAGCAAGGCCTAATTTCCCTCTCATAAACTGGGGGAATATCAAAACACAGTGTTTTTGTCTCACGCCACAGCAATAACTCATTGTTCAATAAAAATCTAACATTATATTACATTACCTAACTGTCTATACTTCATCAGAAAAAAAGAGAGGTGAATGTTAACTACAACAAATAGCATCATATTTCTTATTTAAATAACCAAAAAAGGTCTATCTGCTTTAATATAATTTCAAAACTTACAAAATATCCTATAAACTGACAGCATTCATTTCTATCAACCAACCAAATCAGCGGTATTTGAACAAGATACTTACAACCACACGGGACACACCTACGGCATTCTGTTAAAGAATTTTCTATTTCTGTGTATGTGCCATGACTGCACTTTTTGCATCTGTGTGGTGCGCTTGAGTCTTCACAGTTACCAATTTCATAATATCCTAAGAAACAGTGGAGAGAAGAGAAAGAGAGTGGGTTAAGACATGGATGTGGGAAGTCACACTACCACTGTACAGTACATATAGGGCGTTACTACAGGATGTGCAACTAGATTATGATCTAGTAACTAAAGCTGATGAGAGTGAGAGGGAGAGAGATAGCTCAGTACAAAGCCAACATATTTCCTTGTTATAATGTTATAACTCACCAGCTGGGCACTTTGTATAACATGAATTATTGGCCACCATGGTGTAACCAGTGGTAATCAGGGGAAGTATCAGTGGCACAACCTGAAACAAAAGACGAGGTTTGACTGTGTGGAGAGGAAGATGGTGATATATCAACTGGCCTGACATTTGAACACCACAGCTGCCATTTCAAGAGGACACCTGTAACATCATACCACACCCAAAAATCAAAACTTTCTGGCTGAGCTTTGAGTAGTATAGTACCATCCTTTAGCTGTTTGAGTTGTCATGTGGCATTACAGTCACCATCCAGCGCTTATGAGAGTTGATGGGATTCAGTTGAGTAAACAGAGTAGTGAAATCTTGCTGACCTTGGTAAGCGTTGATCTTTACGTCCTTGGGTACTACCCTGAATGTGGCTTTGGGTTGGAATTAATAACTGTGTCACAAATATTTGAAAGGGCATAAAAAAATTAAAAGAACAGTGCAAACATATAGCTAATGGTGTTTTATGTTCACATCTTGAACTTTTCCTCAAAAGAGTATTGCCAGTTTGCTGCTGATCAGATAGAGCCTGTGAAACTGTAATAGCACATCCCTGGTGTACTATGATAAGGAATGACTCAGACTAGTCACTAACTGTGATCTATAAGCCCAGCTCCTCTCCCCATTGAAGCCCAGCTACATGGATTATCTGTATAAAACAGACAATACATGCTTTTGAAATAACTACATTTTTAAACAGTCTTCTGTTGAAATGTTCTGTGAGGGCTCAAAAGTCAGAGAGAAATAAATATAGGTTACTGGAATCCAACTACACAAACACCTGTAACTACCAATAGGTGTAAAGAGGCCCTTTACACAGGTCACACCTTTTCTACCCTGCAGTTGGAAAGCCGGGTCAATGATGGAGGCAGGGAACAGAGAATTACTCAAAATGGGACCCTTAACAAAGAAGTATTTATAGATAAAATGAATCCTTAACTGACCCAAAATCTTAAAAGCTCCATAGACAACAGGTCTGTTTGTAAAAAGACACTTTCGAAATGGCAGCAGGGCACAGAGAGTTTAGTGTAACAAGGCAACAGGTTTAAGGGTTGAGACGACATAGGAGATTTCTTCATCCACCTCTGCCTAGACCAGTTCATGGATGTTAGCTGCCCAATAATAATACATTTAATTTGGCAGAGACAACCCTCTATTCTTTCTTCTGCCTTCACTCTTTGTTTGGACCGGATTTTAATACCAAATGTATTGAGATGTGTGTTTATTTTGAAAGATTACCTCTGTATAAGTAGCAGTATTGTTTAAAATACAAACATTAAGTGGTTTCAGTCTCTCAAAGGGGAATATTTTAGTTTTCTTAGTCTTTTATGAAAGAAAACTGAACACATTTAGGCGTTCTACTGGCCAAATGATTAATCAAGCGAATAGTTTGTAGTTTAACAATAACATAATTAATTGCTAGCATCAGAGCAATTGTTTTGAGAAGACAAGAAGCAACATGTTGAGTCTTAATGCCAACTCTTGAAACCACTGAAACCACTACAGTGTGAAGGTCTCTGTCACAGTTGTTTGCATATTACACTCCAGTGATGACAAATTCTTAAAAAGTGAACAACCAACCTTTGAACAACCTAGGCAGTCAGATATTGAGACTTACTGTAAGCCTTTTGGTAACAACAACACTGTGGCAACACTTCCTATCAGAATTAATCAGAATACAACAACCATGAAAACCCAAATTAAATATGATAAAAAGGTTACTTACCAAGACAAAGTCCATGTTGGAAGAGTTGAGTGTGATGAAGTTAAACAACCAACTTTAAATAAATAATCGTTTCAAGCACTGGATAAAGAAATTTCAGGGTATCACAACATATCACCAGGCGAGGACGCCTCTTAATTTACCAACAGGAAGAGACATTCTGGCTTTAAGCCATCTGTAGATTTCCTCTCAAGCTGAGTCAAATAAAGCGTTATTCTGTGTGGTGTGTTTGTCGGTCAGAGTTGTCAGTTCTTTGGAGTCTTCAGAGAAGTAATGACAGAAACAGGAAACAGTGAGATCACACACACACACACGTACACATGGTAACGTAACTGTTCATGACAACGTCAGCACATGAGTCCCTCTGTCTGATTTTTTCCTATAATTCCTTTTTGATAAAAATGTGGTTCAGACACAACTGACACCGACACAGACTGCTGACATACTCATGAGCCAGATATTAGTAAATGTCATGCTGGCAATACCAAATATCATGTCAGTTATTGTCAGTCTATTATTCATATTTAAACAAAAAAGAGAAGTGTGGTTAATATTTCCACCTGTTCCTCTTAGACTTAAGTCTTATTTTCTTGATATAAATATCCCATGTTTCATTGTTCATTCAAACAGCACAAAACACTAAACTTATTGTAATTATGCACAGCAGAAAGCAAGTGCACATAAATTACTTGAACCTTCTACACAAAGAAACAGATAGATAGATAGATAGATAGATAGATAGATCGATAGATAGATCGATAGATAGATCGATCTAACAGATGGCTGCAAAGAAGATTGCACTCGCAACAGCAGACTGGTGGAACATCTGCAACATCTGGCTGCACATATTAAAAGGCCGAAAGCCTCAGTGTTGCATCTCCAGTCCAGTCTGTTATCCAGGTGCACGCCCAAGTACTCCTGCATCACCTCCACCTCCTCACCCAGGATGGAAACTGTGATGGAAACTCAGGTCAGACCTAGTCCTCCTAAAGTCCACAATCATCTCCCTCGTTTTGGCCACATTCAAGACGAGGTGGCTGCTCCTACTCCACGCCACAAAGCGATCAACCAGATCCCTGTACTCCGTCAGTCAGTGTAGTTATACAAACAGTATGTAACCTAGATATTTATAATAAACATAAACTTTTAGCCCATTTCTTTGATAAAAATGACTCTTTGTAAATGTTTTCACCTTTAATTTATTGTTTTTACTTTATTTCAGATACTATCTCCTTAGCATTCATGTTCTTTTAAAGCATGGCGTGGTTGTATTAGCCTGTTTTTAATGTGTGTATTGTATTTATTTTCTAGCAATGTTTTTATGCTGCCTTCTTGGCAATGTCTAATGTCTATTTTATCTCAGTGACTGGGGAGTTTACATATTGGCTCATTCAAGGAGTGTGTAGGATTGCATACCATACTGACTACAACGCCCTCACCTCCCTCTCTCTCTTTTCTAGTATGAATGAAAAGCCACAGTGGCTGCAAAAACCACCAAAAATGCAAAACTCCCCATCTAACGCCAATGTTTCGCTCTGGGCTACTGTAGAAACATGCTCAATGTGCCAGACTTTACGGAAGATAACCTGCAGCCTCTGAAGGTATAAAAGCTCCTTCTAAAGGTAACAAAAACATACCAACTTTTTATTTTTTAGGTACTTATACACTTGTAAAAACACAGTTATGTATGTTTTCATAAAATGGAGCCACCTAAATCTGACACACTGGACCTTTAAGTTTTGACACTCCTTCACTACATCATAGAAATATTGTAGTTTTACTTTTTATTGAGCTTATTGAGAAAGTGTGATGCACTGCTGCAGAATTAAACAGCATTGCTTCAGTGTTTCAACTCTCATGAAACCATGAAAGCATTTAAGCAGCCAGTTTTAGACTTAAATGTAATCCTGAACGCAGTACTTTTCTTTGTAATCGAGTATTTATTGATTTATTTTTATTATTTTTTTTACACACTGTGGCGCTGCTATTCATGCTTTGAGTACTACTTCCACCCTTCCAGATCCTGTTGGCTGAATCGAGCCACCCAAAAAAAAGAAAAAGAAAAAGAAAACGCGCTGAAATAACGTTATTACATTCACCATGCATGCATCGACATGCATAGATCGTCTTGCATGAAAAAGACAAAAACCCAAAGCAACAATAGCAGAATATCTCCTCTGAGTGTGTGTGTGTGTGTGTGTGTGTGTACTGTACTGAGCCTGCAGCGGCACCCAGAAGTGAACAAAGCGACCCGGAAGCGGTGGTCCGACTGGAGGCAGGCAGAAAGAACATCAAGCTTTTATATTATAGCTGTACTCGCAAGACAATATCTGCAATCAGGACACAAGGTATTTTATTGTGCATGTCTTTTTCGTGTCTTCGCTGCGGTGCATTTCTCGGATAAGCGGTATAAGCCTCCCCGCTAAAATGCGTGCATTGTTGCACGAAATGCAATAGCGGTCCTAAAAGTTGCAGAATGTGGAAGAGAAAAAAAAAAAAGAAAAGCAGACCTAAAAGTGAGATTTGGTTTAAGATGGCTCAGCGTCTCTCGGCTAGACAGAGCATTGTGTGCCGGTTTATGTGTGGACCTTATCGCGTTGGTACGGGTGTTTTAATCGGTGTGAGGTTTTGGGTTGAGCCTGCATCTTGTCCGTTTCCGTGCTGTGTGTGTGTGTGTGTGTGTTTTTTTTTTTTTTTTGCAGGGCATGGTTGTTGTAGGAAGTGTCAGTTTTTTTAAGAGGTGGGGAGGCCGGGCTATTCAAACCTGCTATTCGCCGTAAACAATCATTCATGCCTTTGACATGATAAACACACCTTTGTGTGTCCGCGTCGGCAAACCCCCGCTTCTCTCAAGCCCTGAACATCATCCTCACGAACAAACACGTTCATTGCTCCTAAATTTTTTGGGGTCTGCAGAATATGGCGTCCCGCCTTATAAAAATAAGGCTGCCATTTTTGTTTCTCTTTTGTCTGGAAATGTTTAAAGAAAACTGTCTGAGAATGTCTGAGTCGCACCGGGAGGGTCGATCCGTGAAAAGCCTCCATCAGTTTTGGGTCCAGAGGTGATCCCAGACTGCCGACATGTCCGAAAAAAAGTCAAAGAAGGGAAAGTTTTTTTTTTTTTTTTTTTTTTTTTTCCCCCATTGCGTTTATGTGAACATTTAAAGCGACGTCCACTTATTTTCAGGAATTCAGTCTCAGACAAAAGGAGCACAGGGGCTCAAATGTCCAAGCTGAACGCCTCAGACTCACTCAGACTAATGTGTTTTTACAAGAGGCACCATATTTCTATTTGACATTTAGCTCTTTGACCTGTGCTCACTTAAAGGTGACTGTATAGGCTTAATTCACACACTTATCTTAAATACACAAAACAAATGAGCCTTAACATCTTTATTTAATTATTTGTAACTAAATAATTTTATCTTAAAGGTTATGTTATTACATATTTAAAAATATATCTTAAATATCCCTTTTTTTTTAAATGACATTTTTAACTCAGAGTTTGCTCATGATAACTCATCCATGACAACCGAGCAATCTGCTGAGGAAGACCATGAGATATGGATGAAGGTTAGAAAAAAAAATGTAATAAGAGAACCTTGAATTTGTCTAACTAGACGCTTCCAAGGTTAAATCTTAAACAATTTCAGTGTACAGTAGTAATGATGAATCATTAATTATTAAGTTCACTCACTCACTGACATCCATTGTAATGTTGTATTTACATCTGTATACATCTGTATTATATGTATTTAATACAATACAAGCTTAATCCTTTTTATAATGGCTTCAATTAGATGTTGTTTATTGTCCAAATCATTTGACATATTTAAGTTTTACCTCTGTGTGTGGCCATACATACATACATACATACATACATACATACATACATACATACATATTAACACAACCTCCTTTTTTTAATAGAAAATTTTAAAATAACATTGGTATTTGTCCTAGAGGAAACTGGAAAAAAGGACATGTAATAATAAAGTGTAATAAGTCCTTTAAAATATGTTAATAACTTTTATGGACGTCATTAACCTAATTGTGTCACCTATGCAGTGAAACAGATACTAAGCTACATGAAAGTGAACGTGATGGAAACTATCTGAAAGTGTACCGTAAGACGGGGGTTAAAGGAAAACGCTCACCCTTTCTACTAAACATGAAACCCACCAGTATGTAGTTTCTGTGTCATCAGTTTCACCCTCAAAGTCTCATTCTCTACTCTGCCGACACAATTTGTCCTGAATATTTAAACAATTATAAACTTTTGCATCATTAACTCCTCTCTGATCCCGACTGGCTTTTATAAATGTGTAGTAAGATAACAGTTTGTTAAGTGGGACTTGACTTTTGAGTGTGTTAAAATAAATGCTTTTCATTTCAGGATGGCGGAGCCTCGATTTAATAACCCGTATTTCTGGCCGCCACCTCCATCCATGCCAGGCCAGGTAAGTCCACTCGTAACATGTAATTACGGTGTCACTTTCACCTTTAATTGCCATTTATTTCCATGTGTGAATGTCTTTTCAGCCATTCAGCACCAGACAAATTCTCAGAGAATCTGTCACAGTTTGTTCTTGTATATTAAAAAATATATTTAAAAAAAGGATCTCGTTCTGTGTGCTGGTTAGTGTTTTCTGTCCTGGGATGTGTTTTCTGGGGCGTGAATGACATTCACACACGGTGGCTGTTTTCTGTTGAGCATGACCCGTTAACCCTTTCAGCTGGATAACCTGGTGCTCATTAACAAGATCAAGGAGCAGCTGATGGCTGAGAAGATCCGACCCCTGCACCTGCCGCCTACCTCCACCCCTTCCCAGCAGCCCTTGCTGGTACCCACCTCGTCCCCGGACGGTAGCGCTCAGCATGGCATGTCAGTGCAGAAGCCGCAGCAAGTGCCAGGCCACCACCCACAGCCGCAGGGCTCTGGACAACCGGACATCGCTCTACACGCTCGCCCTGCCTCCAGCTCTGGACCAGGTACTGTCATCACTATGTTGTTTGTAGGCCTGGGTACTCCTCTAGGACCTCTCTATAGATCACAATTGTTGTTGGTAAGATGTGTGGTCAAGATTGACTGCTCACTGATTAAAAATGCCATCGCCTGGCAACTTCCAGATGGAAATATGGACGACAAGTCGGCAGTGAAGGCCAAAGGACTGTGGGAAGACTGGCACATGAGGCAGCTCGGGGAGCAACCGGGCCGGATCAACCATCGCTCAGGTACTGCAGTCAGCTGGTGTCTATGGTCTGCTGGGACAGGGAAAATATCAGCAGCCTCTGGTGTTGTTTAGACTGACAGCAGTGTGATCAGTTTAATAGTGTCTGAAAAACACACACGGTAAAGCTACAATGGAGGAAATACCACAGACGACAAGTACTGGCATTTACAGGCAGGCAGTATGTATCATTAGTGAGCTGGTAGAAGAGTGTGCAACACGTCAAATAACACTTTTTATTAAACAGTTCCTGAGGCTTAAAGTCAGGAAATAAACAATGAGAGTTTGTATTGTGCAGGCTGAGCCAGTGCCAGCAACGCTGACGGAATAATACAGAGAGAGACAGTTGCTGGTTTTCAGGCAGATGGCTGGTGATGAGGGTAAACAGATATGGGGTTTTGAAGATTAGTGCAAAGAATTTTAGGCTGACATGGTAAACCGACAAGATATAAATACAATATGTTGTTCTAACCCCAAGTGATACACATGTAGCACACAGTCTACACAGCTTGTTATGAGATTATGTTTTCTTTTTCTTTGCAACCTAACCTACTGATTCATCTGTGTAAAAATCAGTGCATAGATTTTGGAAACATAGTTGTACACATCACATAAACTTGATGTTTAACTGTGACGGATTCCGCAACTAAATTTAAAATCGTGTAGCACGCATCCAAACGTGGTCATTATAAATCTGTCTGTGTACCAACAATGTAAATCTTTAGTTGAGCCAGCTAACTTGCACAAACAATGAAGTCGTTTTTTAAAATAGTCACACGTAGTGCTGTAGTAGGTGTTAAACCAGTGTAGTCTTCACTTACACAGGTCTGGCTCCTTCATCCCGGCCCGACAGCCACAGCACCTCAGAGGCCCTGACCCCTACGACTCCAACCTCCAGCAGCCACAACCGCCTGGGCGGTGCCCCCTCTGTGAACATCATATCTGGGCTGGCTAGTGGTCCTGGAATGGACCACATGAAAGCTGGAGGCTTGGCTGGACTCTTAGGCCCCCCACCCAAGGCACCCCGGGGACGGAAGAAGATCAAAGCTGAAAACTCGACCGGTCCTCTGTTGGTGGTGCCCTACCCAATCCTAGCTGATCAAGGCTGTGTTACTATCGCACCCAAAGAAGGCAAAACCTACAGGTTGGACACAAGAAGCTGCTACTATTGTTGTGAAGCCTCACAAAGACAATTTAAATTTAATTGTGGTCTGCAAAGGATCAATAGGCATTTGCTTGAGACAAGTGAGGTTTTAAGTAAGCTCTACATGACTGAGATGTGCTTCTGCTTATCAGCTGACAAGATGCATGATTCACTCCTTCCTTGTTATTCCATTTTAGTTTTTCATGAGAATCAGGAGTTTTCAGAAGCAGTGAGTCACATCATTATTTAATATTCGGACTCCCAGCTAGAAGTTGTTTTCCACAAGAAAACCCTGTAGAAAAGACGAAGCTTGCAAAATATGATTTGTGAGGTTAGCACAATAAAGGTCTGACATACTCCTTTTGAATTGATCCAGAATGAAACATGACTCTGACTTAGGTCATGTTCTTTGTTATTGTCTTAGAAATTCGGGGCCAGCAACACTCAAAACCCTGAATAATCATAAACTCTATCTCTTTAAGGCTCTATCTATAATCTGATAGACATTTTTTTTTTTTTTACATTGTGTTCCTGTTTTTCTGTCACCAAGATGCAAAGTGTGCCCGCTCACCTTCTTAACCAAGTCAGAGATGCAGATTCACTCGAAGTCCCACACGGAGGCCAAACCACACAAGTGTCCCCACTGCTCCAAGACATTCGCCAACGCCTCCTACCTGTCCCAACACCTGCGCATCCACCTGGGGATCAAACCCTACCACTGCTCCTACTGCGAGAACTCGTTCCGTCAGCTGTCACACCTGCAGCAGCACACCAGGTCGGTCCAGCTGTTAACACAAAGCAGGGAACGTCTAGCTAACACACAGAATACTGATGTTTACTCACAACCTTTCTGATCCGCTCCTTTATCCGCAGAATCCACACTGGCGATAGGCCTTATAAATGTGCTCACCCCGGATGTGAAAAAGCTTTTACCCAGCTGTCTAACCTCCAGGTCAGTACGTGCTCATACAACTTAATAATTCTGCCTATTTCAACACTTCAACGTGATCATACATATCCAAATGAACAACATTTTCCTGTGTTTTCCGACAGTCTCACCAGAGGCAGCACAATAAAGACAAGCCGTATAAATGTCCTAACTGCTACCGTGCCTACTCAGACTCCGCATCATTGCAGATCCACTTGTCAGCGCACGCCATCAAAAACGCTAAGGCCTACTGCTGTAGCATGTGTGGCCGGGCATACACCTCAGTGAGTAAACCACATAGAGTCATATATGTATATTTTTGTCTGTGTGTGATCCTCACATTTTTAGTATAGTATGATATGGTATTATATAATATGACTGATAGGATGATGGTGTTGGATATAGTTCAGCTCGGCCTGAAACTTCCTGTCTGTTAGATTTAAAGATGCAGTATCTTCTTGCTTCTAATCAAGTTTCTTTTTTTTTTTAAATGTTTTCTTCCATCTTTAAATATCTCTTAAAGCCCAACAGATTTATCTAGAAATGATTCATTGATTGCTCAAACTGAAAATGAAATATGATCCCAGCCTCTAAAATGTGAATATTTGTTGTTTCTGCTTTCATAACAAACTTTAATATTTTGAATAGTTGGTTGGACATAAAAGCTATTTTAATTGATTTCATTGAAGTTAGTTAAGCTCTGGAAAGTTGTGATTGATATTCTTCTGATAGTTTAATTGATTTAAAATATTTTCAGATGAATCTAAACATAACTTAAGTTAAATCAAGGGCTGAACTAATAGTCTCATGTTTTCTCACGAAAAAACAAAAAAATGTGGTTTTTCCTAATTAATGCACACCTACTGAGGTTGTCAAAGGGTCAAGTGTCCTTAAGATGTCAGATAAATGTCAACAAGCAGTAATTCAGGAAATTTGACTGTGATCACAGATTAAGATAAAAAAAAAAAAAAGGTTGAGGCAGGCGGGTTATCTAAGGCTGTTGTTTCTTTCTGTTGACCTTTTGGTGTGTTTTCATGTCTTTGTAGGAGACCTACCTTATGAAGCACATGTCCAAACACACAGTGGTGGAGCACCTAGTGAGCCACCAGTCACCTCAGAGGACCGAGTCGCCCAGCATCCCCATACGCATCTCCCTCATCTGAGCCCCCTCAGCTGCTCAGCAGCAGGTCGGATTCAGAGTCTACGTTAGGCTGGAGCTTATGAGGCCCTGCACCCACAGCCATCTACATAAGGCTTACATTAGCATTATGACAGCTGACATAAGCATTCAGTAAACAGGCTGCCTCCATCCATCTTGACACAGGCCGTCTGTCAAAAATGAGCACAGCGTTATTTTGTGAATGTAACAATACAGCTAGATGTTGTCCGGAGGATCGAGTGGCAAAGAATGTCTTGCGTCAGATTTAATAAGCACTTTCGTAAGCGTCATGTAAACTGCCGGATGCATTGGCCATCATAAACGTTTTAGTTTAGTTGTTTTTTTTCTCTCTCTTCTTCCATGAAATGGGTTTCCAAAATGTGCCAGATGATATTTGCCCTTATAAAGAATTGAGAAAGTAGAATTGGGTGTATTCTGGAGACATCCAAAGATAATCTTAAAGCACTTTTAGGCCTTGTGGTTTTGGCTCAAATTGTTTCAATCTTGTTGGATGGAAAATGCCAAAGGGCATTACTTGTGGCAGCTATGAGTACTGACTGTGTATGAATAACAGTCTTTTTCTGTTACTTTCATTGTTCTCACTCACATTTACAGGGTCATCTAAAATTGAAGAAAGGCAATCTAGGTAGATGACAATTGAAACATTTAATGATTGTATTAAGGAGCTGTGTTATTGACTTGGGGAGGCAAAAAAAAAAAAAAAAAAAAAAATACAGCAACATGTAAGGGAAGAAAGATGAATGTTTTTTTGTTTTTTTGTTTTTAATTTCTAAAATCTTTCACTCCATATTAAATGTTCACCTTCTATGGCACCTTTTATGGTCATAACATGATCAAAGAAAACACTGCTTTTTATATTACGTTTTCCTCACGTCCCATTAACTAGTGCCATATATGAACCTTGTTGGGGTTTAAAGAGAAAGCAAATCTTGTTCTAGTGTCTGTGTCTGCTTTCTCTACTCAGCTAAGCTTTGACTCTTGTTTTTTTTTTAAGTATTAGAGGTTGAATACATTGCACATGTATCAGTGCCAGCTCTACTCAGCCCGACTTTTAAAATACACCTCAGCTGACATTAAATTTTACTCGAGTGGTAAATTTTAAACTTAAACATTGGACCAAAATGTGACTGTACAGCTACTACGACCCAGTTAAGTTTTTTTTTTTTATCCTTAATAAGCTTTACCCATTTGGAATAAACTGCAGTATAAGTCATATTCCATAGATCTGTATTATAAGTTCACATGGAGGTGATGCTTCTCCTTTTGATTTATTTTTTTTCTCCTTAGTATTCTTTTTATTGTACACAGTATTGTTTGTTGTATTTTTACTGTAACTTTAACCTCTGGATGGTACAATTAGGGTACCCTGTATTCTTCAGGGCACTTCAGAAAAAGGTGCTACGGCTAGACGTTACGTTGGAGATGGAACTGAGAATAATGTAAAATACATATACAGTATATAGTATGTTTTCAAAAGAATAAAAACTTATTACTCAAGCCACTGGCCTGAAAACAGACATTTACGCCAACAACAGACCCTGCCTCTTCAACTTACTCTCAACTTTTGAGATAATGGGAAAATGTACATGTTGCTGTACTGTAAAACATGTTACTCATTTATAGTACCTATTTTTAAGTTTTCATGAACACGTTCTGTTTGGGTTTTGTAAAAGTTTATGTATGAACTTACTGTAATTATTTTAGTCTACCCGTATGTTATTAATATTCATGTTTTATATCAGTTATTTACATGTAAGCCTTAACTGTTTTATCATCCCATTTTCCATTACTCTGTATTGTGTTCTGCAGTATTCAGTCGTGTAAACATTTTAATTTTTTTCTTCCTTCCGCATGGAGTTCCTGAGCTGTAATCTGTATGATAACTGTTTAACCCATGTTCTCTATGAAAAGATATTGCGTAGATTTATTACACTTTTTCCTGTCTTGCATTGTGGTTTCATATACGGTTTCTAGACAACTAAATATGCACAGCCAAGACTGAGAAGTTAAACTAAGGTTATCAATGTTTAAAAAAGGAAAAAAAGCTTTGTATCTTTACCTTGTTTAATAAACAGACTGTTATAAATTCATCACTGATTGCTTTTCCAAAGGAAAAAAAAAAAAAAAAACTGTACCTGCCAACAAATCGGCAATTTTCAAAAGCAAGATGGAGAAAGAAAAAAAAACGTAGAAATCAACTAGTAAGTTTGTTTATTCACTTTTATTTATGAAAATATGTTTGCTTAAAAATGTATGTACACAGATACAACAAATGTTTCTTGTCCATTAGACCTCAGTTTACATGTCTGTCGCCAAAAGGGCTTTTATTATTCGACGTTTTCACGCAGCAGCAAGATAAAGTTAACACTTCATCATTTCAGGCACATTGAAGACAAAATAGACATTTGTTTCTACAGTGTATAACTATTATTGACACTAAATAATAGTAGTGGTGTGAAATAGTTCATGTGTGTTTTATGTTACACACATCTGTGTGTGAGAATATAAGTACTTTCTGATTGTTTCCCTGGAGGAAACCACTGAGGTTGACCAATGTGAGGGAAAAAAACAAAAAAACAGCTCAGGATGCTCAAAATAGAAAAAGAAAAAGCTCCTGGAATTCTGTGGCTTTTCATTTTGGCTGTTTTTTTTTTAACTACAAGCAAAGCCGTACATTGTAAATACTGGAGTGGCTACAGCTGACAAGCAAAGAGTTTGACAGATCTCAGAAAGGACCCAAACATTTAGACTCTGTTTAGCACACAGTCTCTTTTTAGACATAACGCAAGTCCGCAGTATTATCATTGTTATATATGAAAAAAGTGTGATTTTTGTAAACTTGTAAAAATGCTGATGTGTTCTAAGATTTTTTTTTTTGACACAGTAAAACCATAAAGATACAACACCACAGGCGCCTTTTTCATTGAAAACACTGCCAAGATTAAAAATATACTATTATACTCCACTGCTACATTTCCAAAAATGTAAACGCAAGTAAAACTTCTTTCATAAAGTGCTCAGTTTAAACTACCCTCACTCAAATCTCTCTCATGAAATGTCTTTTTGACATTCGTCTTATCTTGAACCATTATATCTTTGCAAAATGATAATCTGTCCTCGAAACCAACACAAGTCTTTCAGGCTTTCTCATTTGATTTGTTGTGCCGATGCAAACAAACCTCTGAGACATATCTGCATATCTGTGGAATCAGACAAGAGTGCATTGTGTTTAGCTTCCAAATCAAATCTATCTGGCTTCATGTAAAATATGTCATATAAAATATTTGATTGACACTTGCACAGGTTTTTACAAATCTCCCAAATGTTCACCCTCAATCTGAACCTGGATCACAGTACTTTCAGGCCAAACAAAAGAAATACCACCCTGAGCAGAACTGCAGTGGAAGCTCTCTTTCATTATTACTTTTTTTTTTAACATGGATTATTTGCATTCTACATATTCTTTCACTCATTTATTCTGACTTTTTCTCCGGTGGAAGTGGGCGGATGCTGTAAGTGCTACCCGATACTTTGACACTCTTCCTCGCTGGTGGTTTGCTGTTGCAAACAGCCTCCCACCTCTCATACCTGCTCACTGGTTTTAGAGCTCTCCTCTGTGCCTTTGGCGTCTGGAGGAACCAGTGGAGAGGTAAGATTCAGGTAGCCCTGCTCTGATGGTTGGTGCGTAGAGACGGACGCTCGGGTGCTGTCTAACGCCACGCGCTCGCCCACCTTCACACGGCAGATTGCGTCCAGGAAGTCAAGCGGGTCACATGATCCTGATGTCAGGCTGGTAACACAGACATAGTGAGAAAATGCACATATACGCATCAATCTATATGTTACATGAAAATGAAGCTGGCCTTACCTTAGTGTAGATGTATGCAGGATGCCATCACAGAGACTTTCGGAGGGGAGCACTTTCTTTGTGTTCTGTTGATGATTTGAATATTTTACGATCAAAACTCATCAATGTTTTTTAATGCTATAAAAAAGGGACATGTCACCCATTTTACATTTGGTCAAGTTGCTTCTCTTACCTTTAAAAACAGCCTCGGTCGTGATTGAATCCACCAAACAGCAAACATTTAAATTAGAATTTCTTCATCTCACATCACTTATGCTGAATGAAAGGTTTTTAAAACAATAAAGAGATCCTGTGAAGTTTGGGTGGCATGTCCCATTAAGGCAGAAAAGATCTGTGTGGTGTTACCTCCAGGCTGTAGTACGACTGGACGTTCCTCAGGGCTCGCTCTAAGGAACTGACTTGATTGGAGAGCTTCAGAGTTCGATCCTGAAGTTGTCGGTTTTCCACCTCTAAGACGTTAACCCTACAACACAGATTCATGTACACACTCACTCACAATTTACCCAGTGTGTCCTTTATGTCATCACCAACACTAAATAATATTTAGTGTGTCATTAAGGTACCTGTGTTGGACAGTGGAGGCGGTCCTCATGCCATTGCTGCCCATCTCCTCTGCTTCACTTATCTTCCGCAGCAGCTCCCTCTTCTCCTCCAAAAGTTTCTCATTTTCCTCCATCACTGTATTGATCCGCTCCTTCTCCTGATAGTCGTCAAGGACGAGACAAGAGGAATAAGAAACAGATTTTTTTTCTGACACAGACATCTCTTGTGGGATGTCTAGAAGTGAATGGAGCGTTCTGTGCCATGTATGTGACCTTGTGTGAGAGGCTGGAGGCCAGCACCAGGTCGTTCTCCAGTTTCTGGATGATGCGGTCCCTCTGCGCGGTCACCTTGAGGAAGACCTGCTTGGCTTGACGCAGCTTGGTCTTGTGCTGACTCTGCTTTTCGTTGTACTTCCTGATTGGAGGAGCAGAGGAAATGAACCACAGGAAATGTAACAACTTCTCCATGTGTATTAATAACCGATTATGCTTTAACCTTATTACCAGAAAGGGCATGGGAACAGCCAGGGTCATTTTCTAATATTGCATTCAACATAAATGTCTATATTTGTGTGTCTCACCTGACGTGTGTGTCTAGTTGGAGGAGAACTTGCTGCAGCTCCCCCTGCAGTCTGTCACACTCCTGCTGACTGGACACCAGCTCCTCCTGTAGCTTATGGTTTGACTTCTGGCTGTCTCTTGCCTGCAGAACACATGTACAGTACGTGATGTACATTTCGATCTAAATTCAAACTGGATTAACATATTTTGAAACATTGGTAAATAAACGTGATCAGCAGTTTAATGACAAGGCTATGCACACTTTGTAAAAAATGCCAGAGGTCAAACAGATTCTATCACCCTGCTTGTGGGAATTTACTGGGTTACAGAAACAAGATTAAACAAGATACAGCGAGTTGAGATAAAGTGTGACACTGTGAAACTCTGAAAAAAAACAAGATGAGATTAAATACATTTCAATCCCATGTAACCTAAATTACATTGAAAAACTGAATAAAAGCTGAGAATGTGACAACAGATTTAATTAGTAAATCACAGTTGATTAAAATATTGACATGTGAAGATGTGTGAAACAGACATATTAGGAGTGTGAAAGATGCCTCAGGTGACCAGAACCCTTTAGTTACATCTGTTGAACTGCTGTTTCCTACCTCCTCTCTGGCCTTGCTAAGCTCAGCCTCCAGGATAGCCAGACGGGTGTCCAGCTGCTGGGCACGGTGGCTGAGCTCTGCATTTGTCCTGGTCAGGGTGGCCTCCTTCAACCTCAGGGAGCGTACCTGCTGATGCAGCTCCTCTTCACGCTGCTCTAACAGCTTCCTGAGATAAGGAAATGGAGGAAGAGATGGTCAACAAATAAAAGGGAATCAGATCAGTGCCCTAAATCTTGCAGTGCTGCTTAATGGCACGGTCACTACTAGAACTCGGACTAAGTCAAACTGAACAGTGTCAGCAGCTCTGGAGTTTTAGTGACCTGGTGATGTGCTCCTCCTGTTGCTTGGCTCTCAAGGCTGACAAGGTGTCAGACAGATCCCTGCTGTCCCTCTCCAGGCGGCTGCTTTCGCCAGCCCGGGCTTCCTCCACCCGCAGCTGATGCTGGGCATTCTTAAGCTGCTGCTGCAGCTCCAACACCTGCCATCACAAACAGACAAACATGAAGCTCCCAACCTCCCGTTCATCCTAGGTATCCCAGGATTTCCTGAAACTGTCTACAAATGTAAGTACACAGAACACATTTTACAACATCTCTACAGAAGCAACAATCACGTCCCGAGGTTTCTTTATAAACTGAGGGACAACTTCTTAATCTGTGCACTTATTAATATATTATTATTAAGATAAAGGTCCACTTAGATCATAGAAATCATACCACAAATTAAACAAAAAAAGAGTATGTATCAGGATGTTTTGATATGCGTGAAGATACATATTCATGTAGCATATGTGAATACGTAGCATTTTCAAGAGATGGGAAATGACATCCAGTTAATTCTAAACTAACAAGGTGCAACAGCAACAGAAAAAAAGCAGCAGATCAGATGAAATAACCGTTCCCTGTGCAGAATTTGCCCCAGAGCTGACCTTTTTGTCAGCAGCAATGAGCCGCGCCCTCTCGGCCTGCAAGTCCTCTTGCAGACTGGTGGTGGCACTGCGGTTTGTGGAGTTGCGTGCCAGATCCAACTCCAGTTCCCTGATTTTCTGCTGCTGACGTTCGCACTCAGCCACCTGAGCGTGAACACTCTGCTCCACCTGAATTAGCTTGGTCTGGACCTGCTTCAGCTCTGCACAAAGCTGAAGGAAGCACAGAGAAACGGATGCTTAACATCAAGGTAACAACTATTCTAACAGTTCTAGCTTTTTGTATGGCAGCTTCCCTTTTAGTTGGTTTAGATTACAGTTACACATTTGCATTCCCAATAGGGCGACTGGGTGAGTAAGAGAGTGATTAGGATAACGGTTAAGCGATAAATGTGAGAGTCCTACAGGAAATTCCAAATGTGTGATTAGATACTGACCTTGAGTTTTTCCTGGTCAAGCAGGGTGTTGTGTCTCTTCAGGTCCATGTTCTTCTCCTTCTCGTAGCGTAGCTCTCTCTCGGCAGAGGTGAACAGGCTCTGGGCCCTCTGCAGGTCCTGCTTCATCTGTTTAGCCTCCTCTGCCTTCTGGCTCAGCACTAAGTCTTGCGACTGAAGAGGGAAAGTTTGGGATAGGTTTACGCTGAAGTGGAGTATGGATACTAGAGGACATTTGATGTTTTTTCTTTATTTTTATTATTATTTTCTATATTGTACATTAACACTGAAGACATCGAAACTATGAAATAACTCATATGGAATTATGTGGAAATCAAAAAAAAGTGCAAACATGCAAAATGTATTTTAGATTTTTAATTTAGATTCTTGGCTTTCTCTCAGTCAGATTCATGAGGTATTCACCTGGATTGATTTTAATCAACAGGTGATCCTTGTCAAAAGTTAAGAGTTTCTTGCCTGTGTTTGAAACCACCAGTTGTACTGTATGCATACAGTACATACGGTAAATAGCTCTATTCAACTATTGTTGTGATTCATATTACACTAAGTAGAGAAAAACAAGAGTTCAAGAGCTTTGTACACATGATGAGTGTATCATCATGTGCAGTCACAAGAACCGTCATGCAGAGGATAAGCTCTTACAGTTACCAGTCTCAGAAATCAACAGTTAACGGCACCTCAGATTAGATTAGACCTCACAAGGCAGAGAAAGAAGACAAGCCAGTTGGAATAAAATTTCTCAGATTTGACTCCTCAGACAGTATTTCCACTGGTCTAACTTCCATTTCTTGTCCACAACTGAGGGTGACCAAGAAAAAGAAGAGAACTGCTCGTGCCAAGAGACACAACGAACATGGATTGTTATGACGGACTGTTTCTCTACTTACTTGACGTCTCTTGTCATAATATGAATTACTATAGTAGTCTTATAAAGCTAATTACTGTATGCCAACATGACCTCTGAACAACACAACTGATGGTTGTTAAGAGGACAAGAAATTTCACTCATTAACTTTTGAGAAGGCACACCTGGTAATTGAAAACCTTGAGAATGCCAAGAGTGTGCAAAGCTATCATCAAAGCAAAAAGTGGTTACTTTTACTTTCAAGCAATCCCACATGCTGTTTATAATTTGAATTAAAAAGAATGATAATCCACTGGAACTTGTGTTAATCATTCAGAGTTAAGCATTTCTTATGAACAGAAAAGAGAGGACTATTGCCAGAATTGCTACAGGCTAAGCTACTGTATACAAAATGTTTAGACATTTGCCTTTGTGTCATTTCATTCAGATTTGTAAGGAATTGTATAAAAGAGCCAAGCAACAAAAAGCCAATGATGTGTTATGTGACATGGTGAAAACTGAACTGCAGAAACAGCATGACTGTCTGGGCATGTTGGGGTTATGATCATACCATACCTTGATGCGCGCCTGGGCTTCATTGACCTGGGCCTGCAGGGCCAGTTGGTGCTGAGAGGCCAGCTGCCGCTCCTCCCCAAGCTTGGTCTGCAGATGATTCAGCTCCCCCTTCAGAACCGAAAGCTATGATAACAACACACACACACATATATATGAATCATATGATTCTGCCAGAAAAAAATTTCCTTTGTGTCTGCCCCCTCTATGAGCAGGTCAAAGGTTAGGATCAGCTTGCTTGCTCAAAGACACAAAAGCAGGACAGCTGCACTTTGAACCAGGACTTTAATGCTAAGGGACACTCTAAAAAAACTGTCATGACAAGATGATTTCACATACAAACTTTTTTTTTTTTTTTTTTACAAATAATGACCATACCAATGGATGTGTAATCCAGTTACCTGATCCAAGCACTCATCTTTGTTCCTCTCCACTGGACTAAGCCTAGATTCTGCATGAGCTGTGTGTAATTCGGGCTTCTGGCTGCTAATAAGTGCTTCCTTTGTAGAGGCGAGCTGCTCTTGATGCCACTTGAGCTGCTCTTTGAGGCGCTGTATCTCAAGCTCCAGTCTCTCTCTTTCCCCGTCAGCTGTCAGCTTCTCCTGGACACTGGAGCTCAGCTTGGCCTGCAGCTCGGCAGTCTGCTGCCGCTCAGAAACCATCTCAGCTCTGGAAAATATGCACATTTATGCAAAACAAGTAAGCTCTGGTGTCTTGAGACTGGTCAAGATAAAAGACAGAACTATCAGTTGTGGCTCTATCACACTGATGTACTTCAAAAATACTACAGCATGAGGAAATACATTTTGAGCTGATAACAACCTCAAGGCATTGTGTGCTGTCTGGAGGCTGCTGAGTTCAGCAGTTAGTCTGTCAGCCTGCTCCTGCAACTGGTCGACCTGAAGCCTGTTTTCCCTGAGGTCCTCCTGGTCCCGGTTACTGTCTTTGTAGCGCTCCAGCTCAGTCTGGAGCCGACTGTGGGCACGCTCCATCTGGGCCACCTGTCGGGCAGAGAGAAACTCATTTTAATGGTGTAAATGTCAAAATGCTGTGAACTTATGTTGACACACATAAAAAAAGCTAGATTTTCATATTATTATATTCATATTTTTTTGTCAACAACTGCAACAGATGCATTTATATTATGTTTTACTGCATACCATGCATAATCTGTAATGCATACTGCATGTTTCCATTTTATTTTCTTAATTATGTTATTATTATGTTATTATGTAAGATGTCCGCAGTGGCCAGCAGACTTAGAATTAACAAACCTTTTCCTCCAGAACTGCTTTTTCCCCCTTGACTTGGGTGAGGCTCTTGATGAGTGTTTTTCCTTGTTGGCATTCTGTCTGCAGGCTGTTGACCTCAAGTCTAAGCTTCTTCAGCTCTCGCTCACCTATCTGCAAAGCCTTTGGTGCAAAGAGTGAGGGAGTTATATACAGTTTCCGTGGGGCTTTTCACTTTATCTTTGGAAAATATAGCAACCTTTGCTTCAGGGTTAAGTCTCTTGAACTGTAAATTGAATTTCACATGTTTTTGTAGCAGTGGTGTTATTGCTTTCTATCAGACATGGGATATATGTGGTTTTTACCTCCTTGTCTTTTTTGAGGGCAGCCTGTGCAGCACTGAGGTCTACCTCCAGCTGTTTCCTCCAGTCTTTCTCCTCAGTTAGACGAGCCTCTAGCAGAGCCAATCTCTCCTGGCTGCTGTCTCTTAGGTGCTTCATACATGGTGACAGGGGTGAAATAAAATACTGAGTCATGGAATTTGAAGTATATAAATTCTTTTGTTGTAGGTTTGTTTATTTCTCTTTTTCCATATTTAACTTCCCAAGCATGGCAATCTGAGAGGTCAGTATGGTAAGAATTTCACTGGATAGTTCAAATAAATTCTTTTCTGAGATACTGTAATAGTTTCCTCTGATTTTATGTAGCACATATTGATGGCCATACCTCTCTCTTTATTGTCCTGCTGCTGCTCATTATACAACAGTTTATTTGGCATTTTAAGGAGTAGGATTACACATCTTTGTGCCTCAGAAGGATCTTTGAACAAATCTATTTATTATGTACAAAGAGGAAACACTCATGATATTCTAAAGTGAGTTATTTCTTACCAGCTGTAAGTAGGATTCAGTGGGTTTGACATCTTCTCCGTTCTTTAACATCTTTTCTTGTGTATCCTGTTTCTTCAGCTCTGCTTCCAGGCTTTTGATCTGCATTGACCGTTTAAGATTATTAGTCAGCTATTAGAGACGACTGTTTTCCAAGAGAGGTCCTTGACTAAATTATACTGAGTTAATTAGTGAATTAGTGAATGTCTGCAAAACTTTCTGGTTTCTTCAACTTCTCAGAGAAAATGTTTCTAAACTACAATAATAATCAGCAGAAATCCATCAACAAGAACATGTACAGTTAAGAAAATGAGATTTTGAGGAAGAATTTAGTGGTGCTCATTACCCTCCTGTGCAGTCCCTCCAGTTCTCCCTCATGGCGATGCCTCTCTTCCTTGCTGGCGTTCTGAGCCTCCCCCAGCAGTGCCTCCAGCTCCTCGTTCCTCTCCTCCAGCTCTTCCTGGTCCTTGCGTAGCCTCTGGAGTTGCCGTTGCAGTTCCCTAACCTGTACAAGCCCATCTTCCATCGCCTCACGACACCTGACCAAGTATGATGATGATCAAAGTCATCGGGCGGGTAAGTATTTCTCACATTAGTGACCAGGATGCATGCATGAATTAATGTATTTACCGTTTGTGAATGTAATCCTTTTCGTTTCCAGACAGATTGTTTTGTGGTTCACTGCTGATGCTCTTGTCTTTTTGATCCTCTTTGGCTACAACATCTTTGTCTGCATCATTTATTGCCAGCTTGAAAAAAACACAACATCAAACAAAATGCCAAGCTGCTGCAACAGTATTTAAAGTTTTTATCCTAATAAAAAATTTTAAAAAATCAGTAAATTACCAACCTGGTCTGAGAGATTTTTCTTCTCAGACTCTATAGTGCGGACTCTCTCCCTCAGAGCTCGGTTCTCAGCATCTAACCTGTCGTTTTGTTCTTTGGCTCTTTGCAGCTTCATCATATCTATGAAGAGACAAAACCTCGACTGTGAATATCGCAGAAAAAATATACTGCATCTGTCTTGCTTTGCCTTTTTAAACCCTACTACAACATTATACAATATTTTACACATATACTGTATAAAGTAATTAAGATGATAATATGTATAGCTAATGCAGTGATTAATGAAAGTTGCTCAATTTGTCCAGAACGGTGGATTTGAGAAAAAGGGGCACCAACAATTCAAATTTGCTTTTTTAGTCCTTAAAGCATTTTAACCAACTGTATCCATCTGGTCATGGACATTGTTTACTAACAAAATTGCCAAATCATGGATGCATGTAATCTGAGATTTGACTGAGCCTCCTCAGAAAAGTCAAAAACACTATCAATATGGGGGAAGGCGACATATTCCACCAACACCAACATAAACAAATTTTGCAGCAGCCTGATATGAACATAAGAGGAATAATAGATTTTTCTATCTTCAAAGTGCGAGACCATTGGAGTGGAAAATGTGAAAGTCATAATAAGTAATTCGGTTTCCTAGTTGGGCTGTGTCTCTAGTAATAGCGTCTGTTGTTAAATTTAAGAGAAATCAAAATACATCAATCATCATCGGATTTCCAAGCTTAGTTTCATTTGCTAGGTTCAAAATGTATCTAAATATTAACACAAGGGAAATAAAACTCGCCAGCCAAGCAAAATTTGAGGAACAGTCAAATCTCCAAACAATGTGGCTGGTGTTTATGTCACACTCTGTCCACGCCGTCTCACCACAGTGTTTCAGTTTGTCCACTTCCTTCCTCAGGTTTTCTACCTCCTGGACCGTTCCCTCAAGCTGAGATCCTGAGATTATAAGCATATTTTTAAATCCTGTAAAGCTGAATATTAGCTTTTTGCTCTTTCGTGCCTTTTAGGCATTACTTTTCATATGTCGCTAATAACTTGGCTATAATAATAATAACACACCAGTTCACATTCAAATGTACTTAAGTTGTTAAATTAACCAAATCTGTAGCCTGATATCAAGTTTCTGGGTATGACCAGTTGGTTAGACAAGAAATTGTGGCTGAATGTGTAAATGTGAGCAACTAAAAGCCATCATGTGTATGTTTCCTACAACCACTTGATACAGCAACAATGCGCAAAAACAACATACTAAACAGTGAGCATATATATTAGGAAACATCACATAGTCTAACGTAGACTCACATTTCTTTGAGGGATACACACTCAGTCTTTGCAACATACCACTTGGGTCTAGATTGTTGTTCTTGGCAGCATCCAGCTCATTGGTAAGTCTTCTGATATCCTGATGAGCCATTGCCAATCTTCTAGATGCCTCTTCCAGGTCCCGCTCCAGCCTCTGGCGTTCATTTCGCTCCCGGGAAACCTCCTCACTGTGGGCCTGATATAAAAGAGCGAAGCATGGATGGTTAGAGTGGGAGGAGTACAGCAGGAAAGAACACTGGTAGTCAAGACTGGAGATGCAAGTGGCCCGACATGCTGTTGTAAGACACATGCATTCTGAGGTTGAGATTCATCATCACTGCAGGCCTGGAAAGGACTGAGGTTATAATATTTATATGTCGGCATTCACCTGCATAGAGAGTCCAGTGGGACAAAAAGTACACGTGCTGTCACCTGTGACATGCCATTACTGTTCCACCCATATCGAGCACCCATCTGTTGTTAGATAATTACATTCACATACGTGTTATTGAGACAAGCAATGTCGTCTGCGTCATAGTGGTCATGCAGAGATTAATGCTCATCATCAGCGTGCTTGGCGTGTGTTTCGAAAAGTAGTGCCCGCGATACGCTTCATCACAACATTAGTGTTAGTTACTTAGTTAGTAGAAGCTGCGAGGTGGAAACCTACAGGGGTAATATTGTGTTTGCTCTGACCAGACCTGCGCAGCCCAAACAGCTTCTTCAATGGACTCTGGGATGAACACTGCTGAGAGGAAAGACCCATGTGTGTAGAATCACAATCATCCCTGTACTTTGCTTCCTTTTTCCACAAACTTAATTCAACCAGAAGATATACAGATCTGTAACTCGGCCAAGCCACAATGACAGTCGCCTCACCTTCGTCACATTATCTATGGTTTTCTGCATCTCCTCCCTATGCTGCTTAAGCTCCTCCCCCATCGTGTGGCAAATATGCTCCTGCGTCACAGAGAGACAGACACTTACTCAACCACATTTACATGTTCTCTGCATTTGCATTGGACAGTTAACCATCAAATTAGGATAGGTTCATCGCTACACAGCCTCTGCTGTACACAGTTCAGTCCTTTACCTGGTGCTGGACTTCCCTCAGACTGTCAGTGAGACTCTGACTTTCCAGTCTCCTCTCAGCAGCCTCCAGCCTTTCCAGCAGTGTGGCCCTCTCCACCAGCAAGTATGCCACCTGTTCACTTGGGCTGCTCAAGCCCATCTCCCCGAGGTCCTCCTGAGCCAACAGCTCTGCCAGCTCCTTGCTCTGACTCTCTGAAAGAAAGGGGAGCTTTCTGGTCAGTGTGTCTTGAAGGACTGTGAAAAAAAGATTTAACACAAGTATTGCTGTATGGCAGCACATTAAGGATAAACATGAGCAAATATCTAACTCAGGGAACTTATGCTTGACAGATCATTCATGGCAAATAAAAATGAATAATGTGTGTTTGAAATATTGTGCTCAGGAGCTCTGATGAGCTATCCTACAACCCACAGGAAAGACTGCCAACAGCCAATTTCATTTTCACTGAATTCACCTTGTTGTTGTCTGATCTGGTGAAGCTCTTGTCGCAAGTGTTCATTGTCTCTCTCGTAGTCTGCAGTCAGACACTCACGCTCTTCCAGCAGCCCTCGAATATGTGCAACGTAGCTCTCCACCTGACAGACAAAAGTTTTACAAAAAGGATTCAGCTGTGAGATATGATTTTTTTTGTCATTTTCAAGGAAAAGGAGGAGCACACTATGTTAGATTGAAAGCTGTCAAGAGGTCTATGACACTGCTTCAAAAACTGGTGAACTAAAACCTCAAATAATCCAAAGTGTTCACCTCCTTCATCTCATTGGCCTGCTGCGTACGTAAGATCTGCAGCTCCTGGGTGGACGACCGAAGCTTTGCCTCAGTGTCGAGCAGCTGCTGCCACAGGTGGCGCTGCCGCTCCTCAACACTTGCCCCCGAAGGCAAGCCATCCTCCTGAAGCCGCATAGAAAGCTGGTCCAGCTCTGTGTGCACCTGAGAACCCAGAGAAGGAGATGAATGTTTTGCAACCAGATATCATATTCATCAATGAAGTGTTGAACTGTTGTTGTTAAACTACAGCTTACAAGATTTTTATAAAGTGAACCTCTCAGTACTGTGGTGAATCAAGGAGCCTTGCCTTGGACATACTGTCATTATAAAACCTTGTCATTCAGCTAAAAGCTGATACAGCTCCGAAGCTATTTATGCTCAAATGTTGAATACCTTATGCTGGTGTATACCACACACTTTGGCACCTACAACATAATAAGCAAACTACTTTTGTTTGTGAATGACTTACTTTTCCCAAACAATGATCCAGCAAATTACCCTGCAATCTACAGCGACATCACGGCTGTCAGTCTCACTGAAAACTGATCCATTTGCGTGACACATGGGAGAAGGCCAAAACACAAAACGAGTGGCATGCCAACACTAAACACCTGTTGCTGAATTCAATACTGTACATTGTTGGGCTTGTAACATGAGCAGGCCCCCCCTCTGTGCAGCATTTAAACTACTCCAAGAGCGACCGCTGCTCCGACAACATGCACCATATTGTCACAAGCTGGGTATCAGGTCTCAGGTGCCCGTTGTACTTAAACATGACAGCAACTGGTCTTTGCTCTTGGCGTTATGGAACAAGCGGCTAAACGATCAGACATTAATCACAACCAAAATCCTCATACTGGTGAATTCTACTAGCCTGACAGCCACTTTCTTTATTTCTTTGTGGTGCAACAGAGGTTATACTAGTTTACTGATGAAAAAGTAAAAATGTCCAGCAGGCACTGTGGCCAGTGGACAGAAAAAGCATCTGAAAATAGCAAAACAATGTCACAAGAGCTGTTTCTAATATTTCAGATGTGTGGCACAAAGCATTACAGTGACTGGCAGCATGTTATCTACAAGCAAATGAACAGCGATGCACGTTACCTCTTCATGATCCATGGTCATACATTAGGTTTGATGAAGCCACATCAGTGAATGATGACGTTTTTTTCCTTGATGGTGAAAAGTACTGATCCCAAAACGACAATTTAGCCTACACGGTACCCAACAGAGCACAAGTCAAAGTGCAGTGATGAGGCAAAGAGCAGCAGGTCCTCGAACTTCATCACTCCCATTGTTGTTGCAGTTCATCCATGGAAACGTCTCTTGTCTTTGAGTTCCCTGTAAAACATGAGATGCTTCACAACAGTGCTGTGAAAAAAAAAAAAAAAAGTCATGTCAGGACCTGCAGTCACAAACTTGGATGATCAGACTAGCTACCTCAGGTTAGACAGGCGCAGGCACACAACATTGTAGGTAACATTGCATCGCCTGAGGCTATGCAAAGTTTCAGGCTGATGAGCTATATCTGATCTGCAGCTGCTTTTATGAGGCATTTAATATAAACAGCAGCGATGATGGTAACATGTCTATCATCGAGGCAGCCGATTTCATTTCAATGTGGACAGAGTTATTCCCAATAAATAACGACTTTTGGGGTTTCAAAAAAATATATATTAAAAATCTTTGTTTTCCAGTTGACTATTCTTCCCAAAATGTCTGACGAGGAGGAGCAAACGAGGGTTTTAGTGGGAGAGCAGCCACTTGCATTCCTTTCAGCCACGCAAGCTCACCAGTCAGAAAGATGTGGTGTTAGCCAGTAATCAACTCATTTGTTGACCACGATGTGTTGCAGTAAGCTTGTAAGTGAGCAGCACTGACAGCTGGAGCTGCCTGCAGCTGTTAGCTGGTTAGCGAAGTTAGTCCCAAAGTTAAATTAGTGCAGTTCACGTTCAGCTAGCGCTAGCTCGCTAACGTTAGCCGTAGCTTGGCAGCAACTGGTTGAACGCCGTAATGTTTTGTTGTTGTTGTTGTGATAACTGAAGGCTCCCGCTTTAAATGGCAACTTCTTCGCCGTGGTGAAGCTGAGTGTGCAGCGTGGGGTTTAAAGTTGTACTCACCTTTCAAAGGGGTAAAGGCGACACAAGTAAGCCAAGTGCTGAGCACAGGCGTGGCGGAGTGAATTGGCTTCTACTAGCACCTAGGCAACGGACCGTACCATTCACAGGACGCGGGGAACAGTCGATTAGGAAAGTTGGAATCAACCACCAGGTGGTGGTTTAGTTTATAAAGAAATTATATCTGAAGGCTATATCGTTGTTGTGAACGACACTTTTACAATTTGGCAGCTCTAATGTGTTTACTTAATCGGGTTTTAAAAATGGTTTCGTCCTTGGCAGCTGTTTATATGCATGTCTATGCAGTCTATATGAATATCATGCTTTATTCACTGTTCTCAGTGCAACCTAATGGACACTGGTTTGAATTAAGCTTTTCTCATGAATCCATATATGTAAACACCAGATGGCGACAAACATTACATAACACAACATCACTCTTTTCCTCCTGTGAAGTAATATATTAGAATTAATGTTAGAAATTTGCCATGATTTTTTAGCATTCAGTTTAATCACCCTATAATATCCTGAAATTATGTATTTAAAATGAATGCATGCATTAATACAAACCCTTTTCATGTACAGAAATGCTTGCTTCTTCTTCTTTCTTTTTTTTAACACTGATGTAAATCTATAAGTTAATTGGTGTTTTGAAACTTCATAATTAGTTTTCCTGTTACCTCCACTGACTCCACTACATGTACTACGTGAGGCCTATTTTGAGTCCCGCCCAAATGTTTTCTGTGTGACCAGTGCACTCTTAAAAACTCATTATGTTCTGGTGTGGCTATGTTGCAACTGTGTGTTTATTTGTCATATCTGCACCAACAGGACCTGGGTCATGAATGGATAAGGTATGATAGAATACACGTCATGCCAAGGAGCATTCCAAGTGGACTGTTTACAGAAGAGGTCTTTTCATGTGGTTTTGTGTGCCTCCACTGCCCATGGGTGGGTCTCATTTGAGGCTTTCTGGGATGGTGATGTTGTACTGAGGGACTACGAGGCAGAGCAAAAGGGAGCTCTGTTCTGCTCAGAGGAAATGGGCGTGCTCCTTGGAAAGTTTGGATGGAGTGACTGAAAAAATAAAGGGGGTGCGGCAAGTCTAGAAAGGAGAGGACCACCAAGAGGGGCGCAATATTGTAGAGTGGTGAAGCTGCACTTAAACTGCTCCTGAGATCTGACTTAGAGGAACATACAATACCCAGGGTAAGTAGATATCTTTTTGACTTTTCGTGGAATTTTAATGAATATGTTGTGAAATCTTCAGTCCCAGTTCATTTTAAATCAAAGATGGTAACTCTAGTGACTATTGCGTCACATCTCCTAACAACACAAGCTCTAAAAGTAATGGGTGGCAAACATCATGCCACTAAAAGATGCATGTTTTTCTTCTTCTTCCTATGTGTGCTATAGTAAGATAACTTATTTAACAGCCCTGCAACAGAAAAAAGCTCATTTATTTCAATACAGTATCTCTATATTTTAAAACCATATTGTTGTAATATGTGTATTTTATTGGATTCTTTACACTATAGTAATTCTTTTCACCACTTCAAATGATTTTTACCTTTCTCTCACTTAAGTGTGATGGTTGAGATCTAGTGTAATGACATAATTTGACAGTAATCGTGACTTCCACTGCCCACCCGAATGGACCTCTCCTACAGATAAAGATCTACACAGGCAATTTCTATCCTGTCTCATATTTCCCTATAATTTGTCTCATGCCGAGTCTCTTTATTGTGACCCGACGTGTTCACTTGTGCTCTACTACTGTAGCTACCATGTCAAATAGCTTTGAGAACACAGCCTCAGAATTTAATTTCCTCTAAATGTACGCGTGAAGCAACTTTAATGAAATCCAAACGCACACTGAATTACAGGCTGTTTACCATATAAACAACCATTCAGAAGGGCAGAGAGGTTAATTGGGTAAAGAGGTTAATTGGGTAAATATTTTGGAACCATTTAGATTTCAGTAGGCCCGCCCAGGTTCTCTGCAGGTTTGTTGTAACACAGACATGCAGGCCAGTCAAAGAGAAGTTTCAGAAATAAGTCTGTGTTTTGAAACGTGGTCTTACGTAACACAGAGTATACTCTGTTCAGCTACTCACATTTTCCATTTTATGTTTCAAGGGAAAACAGGAAAGTTTCCCAACAATGATTTTCACTGTGGAACTAACACAAACTTGTTAAAATGGTCACATGCTATTTCTGTGCTAACTGCAATGTTGCTCGGGAAGGCTAAATTTAAACAGTGTTTGTTTTTTTCGGCAGGGAATTAAAAATGGCATACCTGCTTATGTTTGTGACCCTGCTGCATCTCATCACACTGGCAATGCTGTTCATTGCAACCATGGAGAAGGTAGTAATCACATTTAGGACATGGTGTTTGTTCTTAACTGCATTATTATACAAGTGCAACCATCATGCATGTGTCTTGTCTAAATCTCTCTTTAAAGTCCTGGTGGGAGTGGGAAGGCATGGAGAACTCAGACCTATGGTACAACTGTAGGTTTGACAACTTCACAGGAACCTGGTTGTGTGCATCCTCAAAAGAGACTGGTAAGCAGTCATTTGATTTTCTTATACCTCCATCTGAGAATTAAGTTGTTGTTTTTTTTACATGTGGGAATGTTTTCCTTTTTTTCAGAGTGGCTTCAGGCAGTTCAAGTCCTGATGGTTCTCTCTGTGGTCTTCTCCTCGGTCTCCTTCTTGGTGTTCCTCGGCCAACTGTTCACCATGTCTAAGGGTGGACTCTTCTACTTCACTGGGCTGTGTCAAGTCTTTGCAGGTAACAGTGGAGTGAAACAATGCACCACAGACATGTCTCTGTGTGATGCGACCATTTGAAAATGGTGACCCTTTCTCTTGCAAACAGGGAGGGGAAGCATTTGTCCAATGCCCATGGTTGGCAGATAAGCTAAATGATTAGACCAGTACATTTATACTTTAGGTACAGCAGAACTGTTCCTTTTAAACATGAAGTTTTGTACTGCAGGTAACCGAAACATACCTTTAAACAATGCCATAATCATTATGTACAGTTGCTGTACCTTTAGTTTGCTCTTAGTTATGGATGATTTGGTACACATTTGTGTGATATGGATCAAGTATACATCTACAACTGTGCCCCTTGTGGAAAACATGCTTTATTCTTTGATGTGTTTATAATAAAGTCATGTATATAGTGTACAGTGCCTGTACAACATGTACAAAGGGGCAGCAGGCGGTTCTCTATTGTATGTGACGTTAATCGTTAAATGAAATAAAGCAGGTTACAAACATTGCAAACTTTTCCACACATCCACAAACATCATATTTCCTTTTTTTTTTCTTTAGGACTCGCCGCCTTTTCTGCAGCTCTCATCTACACATTACACAATAAGGAAATCCTTCAGGACTCCAGGGAGCTGACTTCAGGACATTTTGGCTACTGCTTCATTCTGGCCTGGGTGTGTGTCCCCTTGTTGCTGTGTAGTGGAATCATATACGTACACTTGCGTAAAAAAGAGTGACCAGAAAAACTTCTTGTTAATCAGAAATGCTAATTTTGCTGGAGTCACAGTTGCCTATGTTATGATTTTTGCTCAGGCTTTGATTGATGTGATTATGTTTTTGACTTGTGGATACATGTATAGTGGAAAAGTTACCAAGGAATAATGGTCTATCTTTGTAGCAAACATCTTTTATATGCACATTATATAATGCTCACCTTCTATTTTGAGACATTTACATTTACGTTTACTCAAAGAGGTTTTTGTTGTCACTGTTGTCCTGTGATGGAAAACTCCAAAGCAATGTTATGGATCTTTAAAATTAGTGTCGTAAGCCTTATATGAGGTATTTGGACTTTTTTTTTTGTCCCTAGAGCAAACTGGATATATAAATATATATATATTTTTGTACCTAACATTGATATGGAATAGATGAGAATATATTTAGTAACTTCTATCACACAAAGAATCAGAATGTGTACAAGTCCATTGCTGCTGTCCTAACATTTTTTCTTTTCAGTTGTGATGATAATAAATTACACATTTGATGCCAAACACTGTTGTGTATCATTGTTGTTGTTAATATTATTATTACACATAGGCACAGGTATACTTGTGCAATGTTCAATGTGACCCAGAACAAGATCAATTGTGCTTTTACAAAGCTTATCATTTTTCAGTTTTTGTTGACACCATCAAAGAGGTACAAATGTCGAGGTTGTAGTTTACAGTAGTGTTGCTGACCTCATTATCTTGAAAGATGTTTCTAATATTTTACATGAGAGGACCATATTATTAGAAACACCTCACAATATAATGCAGTCCTGTACAAAAACAGCACCCACTACGACCTCAATAATAATCATTAAGTAGAATTATCACCTCTCTGACAGTGGCAACAAAAATGAAACATTGCAAAGCTCGTAAAAGTGTAATTTATGACAGAGTTGTTGTAATAGATTACATTGGATTGTCCAGAGAGAGAGAAACTACTGCCGCGGTTGCTATAGCGACAGCAAACCTACTTGTGAACGACGACTGCTGTTAGCTTCATTAGCTAATTTTATGTCGCAACCCCATCGCTGTAAGGAAGCTTTTTTTTGTTCTAATGGAGGCTAAACCCGAGGTTTTGGGGACAACATCCGAGATAATCCCTCTTGCTTTACCCAAAGGAACCGAAAAGTTGTGTGAACTTTGTGAAAGAAGAGCAAACCTGCAGTGCACCAAGTGTCGGGTCACGTTTTACTGGTGAGATGAAGCTAGTCGCTTTTTATTATGATGGTCATTGCTACTGAAAAATGTGAAAGCATAATATTCAAATGCCACAAGTTAGTCTTGTGGCTATTTTTAGTGTACCAAATCAAAATCACGTCCACAGTTTGGACGTCAGGTGGCAGTGTTTGCCATATTTAAATTTTTTTACAAAGCACAAATCACTGAACACGTCGGCATGAGCAGCGCTCATGTGACTGTGTGTATCGTCTGGGGGGGAAAGGAACAGCTGGAAATTAAATTACCACAACGATTTTTTTTTTGTTTTGTTCATGTGACTGCTGCGATATTGTAGCCTGCGTCTCTTTCCGATCATTTTAAGTAGGTCAAACATCAGAGTTTTATATGTGAGCCAACATTACCTTTTGGTGGACATGTCTACAGACTGTATCACAGATCATAAGATGGTGCCTGGTGAAATCCTCATAGGCACAGTATTGGGAGTGAGCATGTGGCCACATCCCTCCCTGCCTGCAGGGATTTATGCAAAGGGATGAGCCACTAAATCCAGTCTCTTAAAGGTAGGTTACAGCCACTTTATTGTGCTTGCTACTCACAGTCTTCAAAAAAAAAAAAGAAGAAGTCAAGCACATTTCATGAACTAGATGAGAAATGGCAGTCATTCAGCTATTCATCAAAACAAAGGATAGAGAGCAGAAAACTAAACTTTCCATTGGGACTGAAGCAAATACAGTAGGTTATACATGTTTCCAATTAAGAGTTGCTTTTGTTATTTATCCTTTTTGTGTTTTCCTTTGGCTCAGAATAAGACTGTAAAGCTATCACATCGTTAATAGGGCAATGGTTTATTGGAGAACCAATGAGGCATATTGTATTATTAAACTGCTGGCCTCTTAAGTGTCCTCACTAGTTTTTTTGGTGACTGTTTATTATCTGGCAGATGGAGAAGTGTAAGCAAAGAAAACCCAGCAGAGACATGAAAGTGGAGTCCTGACAAGACCCCTTGATTTGTGTGTGTCTACACATGCACATACACACACACACAAGCTATGTCAGTGCTACTGTTGATGTGACGTGGCCAGATCACTGCCTGCAAGAAACACACTGGAGTGAGCACGCATGCTCCTCAGTAGGGAAAAAAGTTTCCACAGAAGTGTGCAGGAGAGGAGAGACAGATGAACAAAATTACAGACCAGTTATGTAATGGCATACAATTTAGTATGCCCTCTGTGCACTCAGATGATATTTTCTAAATGGGACAGAGGCTCGGCTTTGGAAATGTTAGCACTTCAATTCAATTCAAACTAGCTGATGTGTACTGTATAGAAACATTTTATGTTAAACATTATTATATCTGTAGTCAGTCCAATCCACCCTTTTAGTGCATAACCAAGGCCGTGCTACACTTGAAGGTGCAAGCTCAGCAGTTCATGGGAAAACATCAGTCACAATGTGCTCACAGGGGAGATTCCATAAAGCAAAGTTTCACATAAATCCATGGAAACTCTGCGAATCTAAGGAGGAGTCAGTCCTATAACATAAAATTCATCTAAAGTTGCCATCTTCAACTTTTCTGTTGTACCTCAGTGATGCAGACCACCAGCAGGCCGATTGGGTGGGGATCCATGAGAGAATCTGTCAGCTGCTTGTTCCCATTCGCATGGCGACACTCTGGAGTCTGCAGCAGGAAGGCCAAATTGAAATGCAGCTTAAAAAAGTGAGGGTGAATGTGATGCATTGAGACCACATATGAAAGAATATAAAACATACAGCACAGTTTTTGAAAGTTTCTTCTCAGCCAATTCTTTTCAAACGGTGGAACGGTGGTTTGTAGTTTTAATTGATGCAGAATATAAAAGCAACCTGACTCATTTCTTGGGTTTGGCTCCCATCTTAGCTGGAGCTGATTGAAATTTGCAGGCTGGTGGCTCAGAGCAAGCTGTCTGAGGGGAAACACCAGGAAGCTCTACCTGCCGCCCAGTTCTGCCTGCGCTGTTCCAAAGACGTCCATGGCCCCACTAATGTAGAAATGGTCCCTGCCTACCTGCTGCTCGCTGAGGCCAACTTGGGTGAGGAAGGAGCTCAAAATGGTTTCTCAGCTCAAATGCTCTCTTTTCTTTTCTATATATGTGTAATGCATGCATGTGTCTGTGTGCAACTGTAGCTACACAGAAATACTTTTCTTTTCTGTGTAACTACACAGAAAGTATTTATCAGAGACGATGACCTTCTTCCCATAGTCTAGCAATACAGGCAGACCAGTTTAGACATCATATGCCAGTTATCATAGTCCAAGGACGCAAATAGTTGTCTGGGGCATCCTGTTCATCTAAAGATAACACAAGGAAGAAAAACGTGAGAGTAAGAAGACGACGGTGATTGTGATGACTACAAGAGAGAAAAACAGTTCACACATAGCAAGTTGATAGTTGATTTTCCATCACACTGTATCTGTATTTGTACTTGGAATTCTAGGTTTGGGTAATCTAGCTGTGGTGGCAGAGCTCCTGTCCCAAGCGGAGTGGGCGGTGTTAAAGAGTCCAGAATGTGGTCATGGAGTCCAACACTGGCTGCACAGGAGTCTGGGCCAGCTCCACATGGCAACTGGAAACCTGGAAGCAGCCCTGCTTTACTTTGCAAATGATGTCTGTGTCAATTAGTGCACTCACCAGAAATGGCATCATGAAGTATTTTCGGCATAGAAATAACTATTGATATTGTGAGGAGAAAAATGTAAAAAAACAAAACAACATAATCTTCTTTTTCAGATATACTTTGCCAGTGAGGAGTATGGTCTGGACAGCACAGTCACCTGTAATGGCTACTTTCTCATGGCTGATGTGTTTGCCAAACAGGGGAAGACGCCCATTGTTCGTTCCTTGTACTCTGAGGTAAAAAAAATAGACATATAAGGTGATTATGAAGTGTAAATCTATATTTGTTTATGTGTTTCATGGTTTATCCTGTATTGCTCATATTGTAGGTGGCACATACTTGGCACTGCTATCTGACTAAACTCCTCGAGACCCACATACAAAATATCCAGAATCCTGATATGTTGTTGGAGCCCTCTTATGGTATATCTTTAATATATATATATATATGTGTGTGTGTGTGTGTGTGTGTGTGTAATCTAGAACCACATAAAACCACAATAAAACAATAAAACAATAAAGAATAAAACAGTCCAATTCTACCGTACTATTAAAATACTGCTCGACCTGCTTAAACGGTAAAGAGATCCATTTGGTATCCTTGAAAAAAATAAGGTCAACAGTGCTATATTTAGCTGAGCTGTCTTGCTGTGCAATCTGAAAGTTAAACCCCAGATTTACACTACTGTGCTTAGGGATGACTAGTGGCCGATGCTGACATAACTCTGGCTCTGCAGCATCCGCACCACTACCCTCTATTCAGCTGCTGGCCTACATATGATGCTAAGCCTGTTAGCTTCAATGTAATTTCTCAGGATTTCTGGGATGTTTACAGGGTTAAAGTGGATATGGAAGGAAGGGACACTTCCATAAACCCTACAGAAGATACAGACAGACCTATATTTTATGTTGACCTTTATTAAAAGCACATGTACCACTTTTCAACTTTCAAGTGCACAGTGTGTTTATGCCCATGGTAATATACCATTAAAGCTAAAAAATACATTGCTTCTTTGTCTCTATCCATAACTTTCAATCAGATAAATCCAAGCAAGTTGAAGTGGACAAGATGTTGACAACCATGTTGGAATTTATGCAGAATGACTCAAGAAAAGACTCAGCTCAGATTGCACTGGTGGCCCACTGCCTGGCCATGCTGTGGTTTCTGGGAGGAGACTTCCTAAAGGTGAGGAGGCATTAAAAGTTCAGTTTGACACAGTGACACATTTCCCCAATTAGCCCATTTAGAGGGCCGTCTCAAGACAGGATTATTTCTAATTGGTAAAGCCGTAAAGATAACGTTTGAATTAGCGGGAGCTGACGGAACTGTCTCGACGCCATGACTTCCTCTTTGGCTTCCAATCTCCCGGTAATACCACTGGAGGCTACTTGAGTGCGTAAACACCACCTCTTTATATGTGGCATGAATGAGCAGATCTCTAGTGTGTCATACCAGCTGTCGCTCCCCTGACTGCACAGGATGTTCTGCATCAGACAAGTGACTGCCACAGACTTAAAACCTTGTCAGGGTCTAAGTTCAGTGGGTTGGATGAGATCTCAGGGCTAAGCAGAGGTAGCCTCATTCTAACAGACAGTAAACATATAACTAGATCGAGCACCAGACAGTTCCACAAATACACTCCAATATGTTTATTCTTTTGGTTGTTTCTGGTGGTTTGGTGGGCTGTTAGTGCTAGATGAAATACAACCAGAGTTGCAAAACTACTGGAAGTATTTTTAATGGTGCCTTTTCTCTAAGGCTCGCTGTTGATTACCCGTTGAATGGCGCGGTGGCGGCTCTAGTGATCAGAGACAAGGTCCGCCATGTCAGAATGATGCCTAAGTTAACTGAAGGGTGTTCCAACTGTATTTTTGATCTCCACTGCGACATATTTATTTGTCTCCTTCGACAGAGAGAGTCAGCTATGACAAACTGCCCTCTGAGTTAAAGGGACTCTCTGTCTTCTCAAAGATTTCTGCTGGGTGGATGCTTCCTGGGCGTGTGTGTTTGTCAGGGTACCCTGGACGAAAGATGATTTGCTCACGCTGTGCCTTCCAGCCACAAGTCTTACTGTTCCGTCCAACTGTCTCTTTTTACTTATATTTGTTGAACTACAAAGTGAATAAAAAAAAAAAAGCTAGGCGTGGTGTTTTAATGACCACTTTTCCTCTTTTTATGTAGCAGTGTGTGTGATGATAATTGTAGTTTGAATTCTGCCCATGTTCTTGTCCACGTAGTGGTTCCATTGTGGGTTCCAGTGCAAACGCTTTGAAAAGTGCATAATTGTAACAACAGACACTTGTTATCATTAGGATGTCTTGTTATTTTGAGGGAAGTGCGGTTAACTTCTTTCACATTTTTTTATCTGTGGAAGAAATGACCCATAGCTTGGTGTGTCAGCTTTGTATTCGCTGCTGAGAGAGCTGTGGGTGGATATAACACTGAACAAATGAGTAACACACATACAATGCATATTCCCAGCTGTTGACAAATCCCAAGAAACTGAAGGAATTCCATGGATGCCACTGCAAACCTCAATGAATTCCACATTGTTTCCATCAAAGCATGCCTGGTTTTGTCAACAATGGTTTTATGTCCTAATTTTTTCTCAATTATAAATTATAAAGGATGATGCAACAGCCCGGCAGATCGGGTTGTCAGAAGGGTAAAGTGGGATAAGTTAAGCTGACCGGGTTACAGTCCAATTTTCAATGATATTATTATATAAGTCAGCTTTACTCTCTCCGGAGAGTCTAACAGCTGCAGCTGCTGTGTTTGTTTCCATTTGTGTTTATGTGTCAGGCACTGGGATTTTGCAGCACGGCCCTGCAGGCCAGCCAGCTGATACCAAACCATGACCTGACTGAGCCCATCCAGGCCCTGCTGCAGCTGGTGCAGGGTCTACATACAGAACCACATCCTGGTTCTGACTAGTCACCTGCCCATCCCTCTGCTTGAAGAGGACGTCTGCTCCATGAGGACATCTGTTTTAACTTCACACTGATTCACCCCGTGTAAATGCAGAAACCATTGAACTGATAACAAATAAAACGTTTTATGAGTGCACAGCTTAATAACGTTTACCCAGATGTTGTGAACTGGTATCTTAAGCGGATCATAAAAAAAAATACAAAGGGCTAGAAAATGGCAAACAAATGTTGAAATGTTTGATAAAAAGAGGAGACACATTTTCATTGGTTTTGAATAATGACTCATCTTTATTTTAATCTAAAAAAAAAAAAAGAAGAGGGATATATATTTACATCATTTTGCACAATTTGAATGACATGTTTTAGGATCCAGTTTGTAACACTGTCAGAATGATACAGAACAGAATAATGGTGAGGGCATTTACTAAGAATCTTTTTTATGCAATGTTTTTGCTCGTACAGAGCCTCTTCATCAATTCATATAGAATAAAAGTTACGATTTCTAACGAATCGTTAACAGAGAGCTGCATCCATTGAAGCATAAACATTGCATTTTTGTCCTGCAAATCAAAAAGTATACTGTAAACCTTTAAGCAAACCTCAGGTTCATTTTAACACGCTGACGTAAAATGAACCCGATGATTGCAGTGAAATCCTACATATTATGTACAATTCTGACATTTATTCATTATATCAAAACAAAGAATCATCTTTTAAAATCATCTCACTACTAGTGTTATTAGTACTGAATTATACAACAAAAGTTTTTTTGTTTTTTTTTGGCATTCAGATTCATTTTCATGTGTCGAGAGGCAGCAACAACATTGGAAACACTTTGATTTCCGCATATTCCCTTTTTCCGTTTTTTGAGCCAAATATACATTAGCAGCAGTTTGGAATTAAATAGTAACCTTGTGCTCTGTTGTGTACACAGTGACTAGTCCAGAGGTCCATAAAGGTTTGTTCCAGGCTGGCCAAGCACCACACAGACCAATACACTTTCATGTTTTACACACAATTTTTTTTTCTTCCTTCCTTGTGTCACTAGCATGTGATACCCATTTCTCTCAAGAGCTTCCATGCTGTGTGTCCCCTTTATCACTGATCTATAAAGACTGAGCAGAAAGAAACCCATCTGAACTGGGACCATGACTCAACTATGATCCTCAAATCAACATGAGTAAAGAAAACCAGACAATGAAAAGGCATTTTGTAAGTTGTTAGGGCACAGTTAAATGAACCTGACTAGATGTGCTCTGTCTGCATATGGATGCTGTATAAAATACAGATTTAAATAACAGGGGCTGTAAGAGAGAAATGATCATTTCACTCCTGCATATGGCTGGCTTTTTAATGTCATGAAAGGATATGTGATCTTTGATTTACACTGGTGTACACAATGTAGAATGACACAGGCTTCAATACAATGACAAAGACTTCCAAAAAAAAAAAGGGGACAACAACAACTGGAGATAGTTCACCCATGTAAGTTTTTATGTTGGCATGTAACTTGACGATGATCAAGCCCACCGGCCCCTTGCATGTCAGGAGAGCAGACATCAGTGGATTTCACAGTTTGTTTGTAAGATACTTTCATTATATCGATACCAGACAACATCACAGTAGTGTAAATGGTGTTATTCTCTCAGTGGAGCCACTGTGATCACTTGACAGCAGGGTTTTAAAAAAAAAAAAAAAAAGCTGCCTTTCCCGTTGTCTGGCGGGTTTAGATTTGGCAACCTCAAGCAGGCCCCTTAGATTCCAGACAGTTAGTAAATTCGGCCCACAAGAAAGGAAGATAAAATCAAGCTTCACAGCGGTTTCACTTTATTGAGACAATATTAGTGCACACAAACCACTTTTTTTTCTTTAAAAATACCATAAATTAGGAAGAAAACAAGGAACAATATAAAACAAGCAAGGAAAAAAAGTGCATGTTAACCATGGTATACACCACATTGTCTTATACTGTAGTTTACAACCTTTTTTTCATTGTTGTTTGTGTGTCTTTTTTTTGTTTGTTTTTTTTTGTCTGCCTGTAGGTATGTGTGTTGTGTTTTTGACATGTCTCTAGCTCGGATGGATATGTCGTGCCTTTGGGGGGGGTCAGGGGTGAGATCCAGGCTGCTTCCCTGAGTTGTGTTCAACAGAAAGGGTTACAGTAAGAGGCTGACAACACGGACGTCACTATGCAAATCAACTTTGGGTTTACACTTGTGCTTTTGATCGGAGCTGCAAATGATTCTTGAATGAATGGTGTTATCAGGTAACTATTTCAGAAGGTAACTCAACAGGAACAAAAACCATAAGCAATAAGCTCTTGGCCACTGAAATCCCTGTATTTTTTTCCTTTCTTTTCTAAGGAAAGAAAATGTAACATTCTATTCAAAGAGACTGAAAAAATATAGTTTCCTCTTTTTCTTTTATTTGTACATCATGCCAACATATTTTGCGGGTCAGAATACTTCATTTTTATTTATTTATCAAAAAAAAAACAAGGTAAAAACAAGAAAAGTAAAAATCTACAAATCATATGACTGAGAAATCACATCTAATCAAATCCAGAAATGTTAGCACCAAATTTCAGTTTCAACCTTTCAATATTGCAGGTCTGTACAAACAGTTTGTCCACATTTCATAGCTTATGAAAAAATGTCAATGTTGGCAGTTATTTCAGCCGTTCCAGTTTCATCACCTGGATACTAGTATGCACTGAAGCTTATTCACTACCTAAATATTTACAAAAAAAAAAAAAGCTTAAAAAAAAAAGAAATAGGAAATAATACACAACCACCTATTTAGCTCTTAGACATAAAGGGAAGGAACACCTGGTATATCAGGGGCCATTTGAAAACCACAAGGATCCTGGCTGATATGTACTGTATGTTTGAATATCTAGGTCATCCTATGGCAGTGAGAAGTCACTGTTTTGAGGTATATTTTGTTCACACTCTCATGTCTCGTGTTTCCTAAATACGTTATCGGAGCGAGAGAAAAAAAAAATGCATCTGTTTATCATAAAGTGCTAGACATTGAATGAATTTTAAAAAGCAGCAGACTGTCGCTGCTGGTAAGGCTAATCAAACAAGCTATGTAGGAATGTTTAAAAAAAAAAAAAAAAAAAAGAAGAAAGAAATCGAGTAATGGCACTCAATTCGTTTTTATAATCCAGCTCACGCTGGTATTTGTTTTTGGGTTATGGCAGTTTAGATTCCATTTAAAAATCAGCCGGCTTCATTCACAGTAAACAGGCATTTAATTTATGGACACTGTGATAACACTTAGGATGATTTTCTGCTGCTATGGGTGTGTAATCTTGGTCACATGCTGCAGCTTCAGCTACATTTTAATATCAGTTTTTTTTTTAATGGATTTTAATAACAAAGTTAAGTTTAATGTTATCTTGCGTTTACAAAGTGTTTTAAATGGATTTACAGCCTGACATATCGTCTTGTAGTGAGGAGTGAATTCATCGATTGTTGTAAAGTATCAAAAAAATCAGTAAATTTGACTCCTCCAGTTGTTGCAGGATGGTCCCCACCCTGTTCTGTGTCGTTGACAGGTGCACACTTCATTGCTACATTGGAACTGACAGTAAAATGTGCCTAGCATGAGGATGTATTCCTCTTACAAGGAGCTAATCACTTGGGGGTGGGGGGAAACACTTCATATCACCTCCGATCCACCAAACCTGACTCAGCCACCAAACCTCAGCAGGAAACCCCTTTTTTTTATGACAACATACTTCTTCTTTAAATAATGTTATTGTGTTGCAGAGATAGAAACATGGCAGGTGTATGCCTCTCTCTGGGAATCCCGCAGTCACCTTCAACCTCACTATTTTGCAAAAAAACGAAACTAGGCCAGTTTGGCAGTTGTTTTTTTTTATATTCCACTCTCGCCACCATGCTGCAGTGTAAGTTTGGATCGTGTGGTTTGGGAGTAGAGGTGCAAAGCGAGGAGTCAGGGGAGCAGCCTCAGATCTTTGTTGTTTTGTTGTTGTTTTTTTTTGTATTTGTGGGGAGTTAATAGGAAAAGGCTCATGTTTTGGTGTTTGCATTTCTATGTGTGTGTTTCTCTGCTCTTGTTTTGCATTTAACAGCCTACGTTTCAATTGATATGTGTCTTTAAAAGGAATGTCTGTTGTCATGCGTACAGGTGATGTGTATGTTTGTTATGCATTTGTGGTGTTTGTGGGTGCATGAAGCTGCTTGAATCTCACTCAGTCAATAACTTGATCTCATTGGCGAGGAGGGTGTTGAAATTGTAGGCTGGGTCGGGGAGATCAGGCAGACTGGGGGCCGTGGACTGGGAGGGTTCGGCCAGCTCCGGGTCGCTCTCGCTGGACGTAGAACCGACGCTCATGTTGCATACTGCCTCGGGTAGCGAGCCGCCGCCTGTGGGCACGGGGCACACCTCTGGCTCGCTGCTGGTCTCGCTGGTGCTCGACACGACGGACAGCAGGGACATCTTACGGGTGAGGCGGCTGGGGAGCATCGACAGGGCGTAGTCGGCGACAATTCCTGCCACGTCCATGCCGCAGGCCTGGTCGAAGGCGATAAAGCCCACGTTGGCGTTGGCTTCGCAGACCACAAACGAGCCGTCGTTGAGTTGCAGGAGGTCGATGCCACACACATCCATGCCGAGGATGTTAGACACCTCTATGGCCAGCTGCTTGCCCTGCTCGCTCAGTGGGCACATCATACCTACACCACCTAACAATCCAGAGAGAGAGACATTAAGCTGGTTAAGACCCATCATGATCTGTGGCTCCTTTAGATAATCAAATCAAGAGCAATCCTAAAAATATATATGTAAATTGTGATACGATCAAATACCACATCGGGTTCACCTAAAGTCAATCCAAGTGTCAACACGATCTGTAATAATCTAATCACTGATGTTCTAAAAACGTCACTGTGCATTACAGACAACTCAGCCACAACTGCTTGGCTCTGACATTGAATATCAGTCCTGTCAGCTGAAACGATGATGTCTCCAGGGCAGATTCAGCACAAGCTTCTTGATTTGGCATCGTTCCCCCAAAACCGGTTTATCGAGCAGATGCTATGCTCGAGGTTATAATCGTTAAATATTGTCCTATGATTAGAGCAATCCAGTGGCAGTCACTTCAATGTGGCACACCCGTGTTTTAAAAAAAAAAACAAAAACTGCTGCGTCTCTAAATGTTAATAACAACCAGAACAGCTTTGGTTCTGTGAGAACAGTGGGGCCATTGAATCACACTACTAGAAATAAAACATTACAAGACTCAAGTCAACTCGAGACAGATTTATATGATCCAAATAATCAGTACATTAAAAGTAACAAAAAAAAAAAAACCTCAAGAACTGTTCCAGTGTAGCACTGCTGGCATTGTTGGTAACTATAATGAGGGGAAGGGGAATGAGTTCAGTAAATGTAATATGTGCCTAACAGCAATCAACAGTTGAGTAATTCATTGGGTCATAATTGAACCTCAGGCGTCTGCCTTACCCAGGGAGCAGTTGCTCTGCATTCGGCCATCGGTGGAGCAGCGCAGCATTGAGCCGATGACACGGCCGCCCACCAGGACCACCCGCACGTCACGGCCGTGCGATTCCTTGACGTACTCTTGAAACAGGTAGGGGGTGTCGTGGCGAATCAAGTGGCACAGATCTGTCAGGTGGTGTTTGTCCCGTGCCAAGAACACAGCCTTGCCTGGGAGAGAGAGGGAGGGAAGGAGGGAAGGAGCGGTGAGCTTGTGTTCGGGCTGTCTGGATTATTAAGACTTGTTTATATTAAAAAATGCTTGCAGGGTCTGGCGGTCTTAACTGAGGTTGGGTAACTTCCTCAAGAGTTTTGCTGACAAGACGCCGATTCTGCTGACCAGTTCTCATGTCAGTACCCTTTTCTCATATAACGGATAAGGACACTCCTCTTAGCAGCCGCAGAACTGATTCTCACAGAGGATAGAAGACTGTTTTAATTAGCACCTTTTGGCTCGGTCTCCTGGTTGTCAAGCCCTCTGACCCTTGTTCCAGCACCAGGGACAATCATGTGCTTGCTGTGTGTGTGTGTGTGTGTGCACATTGTGTGTACGTGACAAGCCAAACAAGACGTTGTCAGTCCTTTGGTAACATCATGAGGATGCATGGATGGACGGCGGCAGGCATGATGTAACACTTCACAAGTCAAAAACAAGCAAGCAATCATGGTCCTGTGACAGCAAGATACGTGAACATGACTACTTTGTATTGATACATACACTATGTCGATAATTTGAATATTTCACATCCCAAAAAGTGGCCAGGTAGAGCATATGACATTTAAATTTAGGATCTAGGATAGAGCTATTAATACCAATGATTGTTAAGATTTTGAAACAGCCCTTTATATTTGTTTACAAGCCTCATTTCCTTATGAAGAGGAGGACAAGTTGGACTTCAGCCAGTGTCAATGGTCAACCACAGAGCGGAGGAAGGCAACCCTTGAGCTGCCGAACTCCATAAAAAAGGGTCAAGTTAGTGGTTGACCAACGGCTGCTTTCCCTAACAATGCACTGTGGTGGCAGCCCGGGCATGCAAAGGCCCTTTGTTATTCCTTCACACAATGGCAGAGCCAGTCAAGTGTCGATAACTATGAAAGGGAAAGGGCTAATGGGTCAGCGGACACTGGGGCTCATTTCTTAGAAGGACATTAATGACAAGGCTGAAACTTTCCACACAAGTCCCCCGTGAATTCAGGCAAGATAAAGAAAGAAAAACGAGGACAATTTGTGAACTAGCACTGCTGTCATGCTGCGTGCATTACAAGCTTCTGTTTTCGTGTTTGTTGCAGCACCTCAGTCCTAATCATTTAACACTCCGTTAATGAATTTCGTATAAGGGTGGACCTGAGCTGCCATCAGGGGCCTGCAGCGTACAGATTTTTTTTTTTTTTTTTTTGAGGTGTGGCGTTGTGAATAGATCTGGTGACAGGAAGAAACACCCTGATTGTCTTACCTCTGTGGCCACGTGCGTTCTTCACCACCACGGGGTAGCCCAGCGGCTCTGCCTCGTCAATCATCTTACGGAAGTTGTCGTGCCCTCCTGGGAACACACACACACACACATAAATATATTTTTCAAATTGTCCCTGTTTTGATGGTACACACATTACAGTCGACTGAGCAGGCTTGGGGAGAAGGGGGGAGAATGTTGCCCGTTGCTATGGAAACAAAAGTGACTCAAAACAGCAAGGCAGTAGGAGTGTAGGAGGAGTGTCCTGAGCGTATACTTATTTTGCTGCTTGATTCATGAGAGTGGAACAGGGCAGTCACTGAAGGAGGCATTAATGTGAAGCAGCTGACCATATCTGACATGGATTCAGAACGGCATGCAGCAACAGCGCAGCTTCAGCTTTCTCCGCTCTGGCTTGAGAAGTGATTCAAAAATGTGTCAAAAATATATATATATAAATATATATTTAAAAAAAGGGGAGGTGTTAATAACTTTTCCCCCCTCCTTGCTCACTTCCTATCCACTCCCCTCTCCTTCTCCCTCTCTCTCTCTCTCTGTGTGCCTGCCTGGTCTCATCTGGCGTTCAGTCAAGGGAACAGATGTGAGCTAACCCGTCACATGGCTCTTTTTCCAGATGCACTGATTCACATGTGGTTTCAGTGCGAGGGGAGAAAGAACAGAAGGGAAGCAGAGGCGAGGGGAGCGAGAGAGAGAGTGGACGGCAAACGCGGGTTCAACCACGTCATAAGCTGCTGAGGTGGAGAGAAGGGAAGATAGGCGACTGCATGTTTTATTTTGAAAAATCATGAGAGGGCATGGGGTGGGGCACTGGGGTTGTTACATAAGCTCTCCACCCGCTCTGCATGCATCGCCTGGCCTACTGTGCAGAGAGACGAATGGAATGTAGGCCAAACACCCCCTCCTCTTTCTTTCTTTCTTTCTTTCTTTCTTTCTTTCTTTCCTTCTTTCCTTCTTTCCCTCTGTCTGTATCCTTCCCTTTCTGCTCTCGCAAACACCACAGCACTGTGGATTTTTTTTGGGGGGGGGGGAACAGAAAGAAATGTGTGGGGCTGCTTGTCAGCCTTTTTTCTCTCTATAAAAATCAACAGACCACAACAAATAAAAAAAAACATCAGGCCGGCTCAGTTTGCGAGGGCTGCTTCCACGTGTACCCTGCCGTCATGAAAATGAGAAATATGTGGTTTGGTGGAGCGCTTTGAGGGTTCGATCGGGTATGTAAACGGAGTTTGCTCTCTGCTGTGGACTGGACAAATCTGACTGATGGCTTATTATTAATCTGTGATATAGACACGTGGTCTAAAGCTGATCATGCAACTAATGTGATTAAAATGTCAACAAAGTTACGTTAATATCCATTTAACTGTAACAAAGACAATGCAGCTATATTCCTGTATAATTTGCTTCTATATATTTACACACAATATTTACTGTATATCTATGTCGTTTCTCATGATCTACTTCTGTTTACTCACTCTCATCTCATTTGACTAAAGTACCGAAACTCATATTACTGACCTAAGCAGCAAGAGCTGTCAATAGCATGATGGAAACGATTCATAAAGAAACTGATGTACAATTTACACATCGAAGCTGGGATGACTGAGTCTGTGGGACTTCCTATAAGAAGTTGTGATGGACACCTCCATTAGAACCAGGGTGTTTATTAATTTGTGCATTTGTGTGTAACACTTCTTCTATGTTCTCTGCTAAGGGAGCTACAGTTTTCATTCTGTAGTCTTCACAGACCGCCTGGAGCCCTACATGGGGGACAATGGATCATCCAACTCAAGGCTGGTAGAGAGTAGCGCTTGAAAGTAAGATGTATTAATAAAGCCATCTGCATCACACATTTGTCAGATTATTTGCTGGTTATAAGAGAAACTTACCGCTTCAAACCCTACAACAACACAGTAACCACAACATGCCTGCACTGTGAAAAAGATAAACATCGGGTGTTCATTTACCGTAGGAGAAGGTGTCAGGAAGAGGCACCCCGTGGCCAGCCAGCTCCTGAAAGGTCCAGAACTTGTTGACACAGTTGAGTATAGCCTGTGGTCGGTTGATCAGCCGACAGCCCATCTTCTCCAGGTGGCGCAGCACGGTGATATCACTATCTGACTGCACCCAGGGCGTGGGTACCCGTACCACCACCACCTGTGGGTAAGATGTCACCAATTCCTGCTCCACTCGCAGACCTGGAGGGTGATGGAAACAAGATAAACATTAGATAGATAGAAATTAATTTGTCTGTCAGCCTGCAGCCATGCAGAAATGACAACAAAAACTTTGCGCCCGAGTCCAAAAAAGATTTCTTCAGAGCAACACCTGGCTTGTAATGCGTCAGTGTTTACAGATAGCATTACATCCTATAAATCATATTGGTGGAAACATTATGAAAGCGAGATTTGGAATCCATAATTTACTGGTGGAAAAGATTACTCCTCTTATGGAGACTGTTTGTGGACGTTGCTCTCGTTGTCGCTGCCACACAGCTCTGAGAGAGTTGGCCACGTTACAGGACCAGGCAGAGGCAGCAAGCTCCAAGGCTGGTGGTGTTAAGCCAAGAGCCTGCTTGGCCAGCTGACATACCTTATCCAGATACAGTGCTACCCCTGCATTGCTGCCAGCTCCTCTGCCTTTTGGGCCAATGGTGTCTTCCCCTTTGACTGAGAAAGAGATATCCTTCCTGATACACTACTTTGTCTCAATGTAGGGCAGTGGGGTGGGGAGAGATATCTGAAACCCCAAGAGTTCATATCTTGAATTTAATCACACATGAACACACTTCTGGGGGGGGGAAATTAGGACTGCATTGGTTTACATTAGTTAGTTTAAGATTTGATCCAGTCGCGATGCAAAATTGTCACCGAGCGACTTTATTGAAAGTCAAACTAACATTGGTTTTCAATGTCTCAGCCTGACGCCGCTTTTATTATGCAAATGTGAGCTAAGAAAATACAACAGGCTAACTGAACCCATCTGAATAGGTCACTGATCAGCTATTTCAATTCAGCCCAGCATGTACAAGCCACGGCAAGCGCCGACAAAGAGGAGCTTGAGGAGAGCGCAATGGCGGGAATGAAGCTGGCTTGACTTTGTATACACTAACTTTTCTACAAGGCTAAAAAAAAATAAAATAAAAATCAGGCGGATTTCAACACTCACTGGCCATCTCCAGTTTCTATCAACAGCTATCTGGATCTGCAGAACAGAATGAGATTTGGAAATAACAGAATATTGGCTCGGGTTTTTGCCAGACACAGATGGCAAATTCACCAGCCATAGCTGAAGATTTGGCAGAATTTTTACTGGTGACTGGTGTTACTTTGTCACCCTGGATGAGAAGAGGAAACAGAGACAGACTGTGAGATTTCTGAGCAGGCGATGCAACCCAACAGCTCATCAGGACGAACAGATTGGGCGAAAACAAAAACCCATGTGTACGTGTGGGTATGCATATAGGAATATACATATATATATACGAACGGCAAAAAAAGAAAAAGGGCGGAGACGCATTTGTCAACAGCGCTTCACCTCTACCGTGACCTGATTTTCAGCCATCTTAGAATCTGCAGGCTCACAGTAGTGACAGCGCCACTTGCTGAGATCATGAGGGGTCACGAGAAGCTCGATGGTTGCTGCATTCGTAATAACATCAGACACACTGCTATTGGCACGCCCGGTAGATGCACTATGGGGTGGGACCAACACTTGTCCTAAAGGTTCATTCTGTGCACAGACAGGTAGACAAGAGACAAGAGAGGCAGCAGGCGGAAAAAGTCGAGGATGTCTTGCCTTAGCACAGAGGAAGGGGAGGGGACAAAAAAAAAAGGAGGCGCATGAAAAAAGGATGAAGCTATGAAAAGACTGCCACCCCTCCCTTTTTCCTCCTCCTCCTCCTCCTCCTCACAATCTCAGTATAGAAGCAGGAGGATTCACTGTCTGTCCGGGCCCTATTCAACACTCTTCCACACTGATCTGATTGTGCAGCCATTGAGCGCACTGAGTGGTGTTACAGTGGGAAGTGTCAGGGGATGTGGTCTCATGGTTTTTGACAGACAGTATTCACTGTTCACGTTGCTCGTCTCCATCTCCAGGGGAACCACACATAGACCAATGAGGCAGCCAGATGAATCAGTCCTATTCATTTGTGCGAGTTGTTCGTGCGCGCTGCACTGCCTGTCATGTGACTATTGCAAAAAAAAAAGAAAAAAAAAAACATTCAGAAACCCGCCTGAGCGTTTTGGTGTATAACAAAGGCAACATAGGTTTTTGTGCGACGATATCTACATTTAGTGTGGATGGGATCTGTTTAGAGTTGCGACTGACAGGCTTTTGTTTATGGTTCACTGGACTGTATATGTGTGTACCATTTCCAATCTGCCAAAGCTAACAAGCATGACAAGCATTCTATGCATACCGCTGCAACGTCACAGAGCTGGCGGTGCCAACAAATACTGTGCCAGTGTTTGGCTGGTGGGTCCTGCCAGTCCTGAACGAGTCTGGGCCTAGGTGTCCTGTCTGAATTGGCCTGGTGGGGTAGCAGGCTCGCCCACGCACGGCCTCTTCTGGTTTGCCTTTTACAGTCTAGTTGCATATCAGTGACACACACCAGATTTTTTTTTTAAAATACTGTAGTCCATCAACCACAGAGGGCATGTACACCTACAAGTGGAGAATTATCAAAAATAAATAGTTCACACCCATACCAAAGCTATATTATAATTCACAGATATATCTTTTAGAAGCTTTAATATGATGACACCCAATCGAAACTGATGGAAAGTATGAACCGTGTTTATAAAAACGCGTCAACGATATCTATAGTCACACTTTCACAGCAACACGCAGTTCACTGTGGTGAACATCGGTTTGTTTATTTAACTCCAATAAACATAGTAATATATATATATATATGCATGCATGCATTAGAATAAATACTCTGTATTTATTTTCTGTCTGGAAATAAACCACCGCTATTTTAACTGATGTTTATTTGACGCGTCCAAGTGTTGACACTCTCGCAGAGAGTTTGGCTTCACCGGCAGGGTGAAGACGGTTTTAGTGGTGGCTGCTATCAACTTTACTACTGATAAACTGCATTGCTTCTATTGTTGTAGGTGGCGTTAACAGGAGAGTGAGACAAGAGAAAACACTGCTTCATTCTCTCAATAATAATGTTTGTGGTCACTCGCATGCCTGCACCCACCACATTTTTTTACAGTGATGCAACATTACTCAGCATCAGAAAGTATGAAGCGAGTCCAGTAATCACACACTGTTCTCCTTGGCTGCTGCAACTATGCAAATTGCAAAGCGCAAGTGCTCATTTTCGGTGTGATATAATACATTAGAAGAGAAAAGCCGTACATTCACAACCACATAGTCAGATTTGATGTGGAAAGACGTGTGAGCTGCTCACATTCAAGTTATTCAAGGTTCCATGTGCTTAGGAGTAGTGTTTTGTAAAAATTCAGATACAACAACAGCAACCGTGTTAGCGGGCAGGCAGGGTCACACACACACAAACACACAGAGCAAGCCTCTTTGGGAATGCCAATAAAATGCAAATATACCTGTTCGGGCTTCAAGTGATAAATTAACGCTACTGCTGCCTAAGTGGCCAACAAGCTGTAACAGGTTTTAGGGCTATGCAACCATCTAAACAATCTAAAGTGGGTAAGCAACAGTAGGACAGGAGTTATTACTGCAATGAAGGGTCATAAACTCACTCTTATGTATGAAATAACAGACAGAAGCAACGTCATACTGCTGATCTTTATATAGTGTCATTTCTAATAAAACGGGGAGTCTGCACGTCATAAATAAGCGAAGACACACGCTGATACACGCTCACGTGTCTGGTGGTCAATCACTGAACCTGCCTTAATGTTCTATCCTCCTGTTCACTGATACAGGAGTGTTGCATTTAACATCTTTGGGGTAAAAGTGTATCCACTGTCATGCGCATGGATCACAACGGATTGTAACATCAATTCATATCCGGTCTCTGTTTAAATGCCTCGCAGTGCAAATCATGGGATGTGAAATGCCTCTAGCTGGCTGAATGCTGCACTTGGCTGTCTTATGTGAGGGGCCGTCGTTGGTAATTAAAATAGGCTGGTGTGTGTGTGTGTACTCATCCAGAGGACACATTGAACCCATTTACTTCGGTGTGAAACAGAGACCTCAACCTGACTTGAGAACACACAAATGAGGCAAGAGCATGAGAAAACCTTTGAAACAGTGAGCTGTAAAAAGGTGTTATCAGGTGTTTTAGGATCGGGGTTGCATTCTGACCTGCCTTAAAACAAACACTACATGTGCAAGAACTCGTTTTGGTTTGGGGTTGTTATATAGCATCTACTACTAGTAGAAAGCTGATCTGCTATGAGAGTTTGCCCATGTGATTTTTTACTTTGACATGTCACTGTTTTGTACAACAGGTTTGTACATTTTCTTCTGAAATAGCTTGTTTAATTAATATTAAATAGTGGTGTAAATATAAAATGTACTCAAATGCGACACAACAGTCAGTAGTGATGAATAAGTCTAACCACTTAAAGAGGTGGTTACTGACCACATGGGCATTATTGATTGCATTAATGTAAAATACCACTTATACTCCTCTGCAGTACAAATGTGGACTGTAAGCACTAACAGAACCGGTCTTGTTAGCTGTATCTGTATTGGTAGGTGTGCATAGTTCGTGACCTTAATGCATGTATTGCCTCCGGTGCTGTCATCTTATGAAAATCAAGAGCACACGCCTTTACCGATGCTGTCAAACTGCCAGATCGGGTTTGACATTTTAAAGCTTCTTCCAAATGTTTGTAGCCTAGGTGTAAATGAAGTGTGACTAATAATAATGTAGATAAATGCTGCGTGTAAAGCCAGGTGTACAGGGCCGGCATGCACCTCCTGACCTCAGCTATAGAGTATGTCCTCTATACAGCTTCCTCTGTAGAAAGCCTAAAGCGTGGCCAATCTGTTCACCGGCTGTTAATCTCAGAAGACATTTACCTCATGCAGACTTGGAGCCGGCATGGATTACAGGTCATGCTATCCGCCCTGCTTCGGCTGTGTGCATCCTGCTAAGCTACAGGTCTAGATAGACTTATCTGTAAGCTCTTATTTTCATGAATTTAGCATTTCATGATATCCACAGGTCGGCCTGTTCGTTAGGCCGAGTTATCTACGCGTGGTAGGAAAATATGCATCTTTTTGGAATATAGTTGGCCTTTGAGTATGAAGTCCAGCTGTACAGTAGACCTGATGCAACAAGCGTGTGGTCTGCAATGAGACGTGTTGCCTAAACTCACCCCTATTCAACCCACATCCTCTCCCAAACTATTCAGCCTCCGCCAGTGCCAGCCTACACCGTTTATGTGTTAACTGAGACCTACACGCCTCTTCATCTGGTGACAGGGCCCCCACTTCACACTGCCTTGCCGAATTCAATGTGTGTGTGTGTGCGTGTGTGTGTGTGTTTGCTGAGAGTTCCCTTTTGTTACCATCACTTTATCAAGGCCTCCTGAGTCAGTGCTGGAAAATGTTGTCATTTCATAACAAGCAGAAAAAGCAAAGCGTGTGCTCGGGGCGAAACAGGAGCAATGATGTGACATGATGTGACATGAGGCTGATTGAAGAGATGCCAGCATGGCTTCATGTGGGCAGGTCAGACAGGGTGAAATTATTATACAGCAGAACAGCTGTAATAATCATGTAATAACAATACACTACACTTGTTTATAGTTCCAGGGATGAGAAACCCGGCTTAACCATCTGATACACATTCAATCATTCCCCCCTTTAAACATTAAAAAGACTAGTCTGGGTTGCGACCTTTTCTGTTTTTCTTGGGCCTGTTGCTACAGGAAATCTGCCCGGTAGCCGGTTTCCACATTAAAACGCAGCACAAACACGTGAGAGAATAAATCACAAAAAAAAAAAAAAAAAAAAACTCCAGATGCAGCATCAGAGCCACGCATGTGCAGACAAACCACACCACGTCTTTAATGAACAAGCTTTCTGCTACATTAATAAAAAAGCGATTTCCCCCTCTGTCACTTAAGCAAATCGTATCAGCCACAACGACTGCAACGTATTCAGCGAAATTAAATCAAGCATCACTGCTCCCCTCGGTCTGGAGGCAGTCTAGCTGGAAAGTGGGTTAGGCGGTCACGGCTGTGGTTACACTCCGCTTCCTCGCTAGCAGCAGGCACACCGGGCTAACCCTCTCCTACTTGCTTTACGGCAGTGCGTTTCCCCCCAAACAATGAGCACCTGGGCCGTGCGAGCACGAGTCGTGTGAAATCGTGCAAAACTTTATCACATTGTTTCTATTTTTAACGATCGATCGTGTGTGATACTTGCCTAATTGTCCCTCGCTGATCGTGAGCACGATCTGATCCATGAGCAGGGAGCGGAATTCAACATCCTCGTCGGCGCAGCGCTCTTTCAGCGCCCGGAGGATCTGAAGTTGAGGGTATTCCTGGCTGATACGCCGGTCGGTCACGAACCAAACCCGTGAACACATTGTGGATGTTTAAAAAAAAAAAGTGTAAAAAAATAAAAACAGAGATCCGGTTTGAAAACACACAGGTGAGCGGTGGTGTGGCGGTGGAGTAGCACAGAGATGCTCACACAATGGAGACCTCGGCGGCTAAAGCGGTGCGAGCAGGCTGCGTGTGGTGTGTGTGTGTGTGTGTGGCTAAAAACAGGACCACGAGTCAACCGTTGTCTGGACCGAACCGGCGAGGATGAATGATCTTCTTTTATCACCTTTGTTTCCCTTCGTGTGAAGCCATCTAGTCTTCCCCGAGGCGCCGTTAGTTGAAGCGTAGACCGCGCAAATTTCGACACAAGCGAGCCGAAAATAACGGTACGATCACCCGCACAAACTTGTGTCTGTCGACCGAGATGTTGCTCGTGGCAGTATTCGCCCGCGGGGGCAAACAAAGCTCAAGCGGTGCCGCTTTATATATCGTCCGCTCGCCGACTCCGAACTACCAATAAAGTTTTCCCGCGATCGCGGCGGCTGTATGGCGGTGCAAACCGCAAAGTCGTCGGTTTGTTACAATGAACTAAGCCCACAACGACTCCCCTTTCTGCTCCGTTTGGCTGCTATCCACAAGGTGCTGGTGCTGAAAAGTGCACGCGCTTCGTTTACAACTCAACTTATCCGCGTGCACACCAAACGGGGTCTGCCCCAAAATAAAAGGTTCGGAGGGGCATTGACCAATCGCAAGTCGGGGACTTTCTCATCGTCCAATCAGCGAGGGGGCGAGGGTGGGCGAGCCGCGGTGGTTCTGACCAATCAGAGAGGTTTGTAGGCGGGACGAAGGGAGGCAGAGCCTGGGGGAGGGCGCACGCACGCACGCGCGCGCGCGGAGTGGTGGGAGTGTGTGAAACCAGTGCGTGCTGTCTGCAGTGCGCACGAGACCGCGCACTTTTCCCGAACCGGTTCAGACCAGACGGTGCGAGGAGGTTTGGCTAATACCGACAGCACTGTCTCCATGCTGAGGAGGCAGGAGATGAAACAAGGTCAGCGCAGACCGAGCACACAGAGTTATCCATCTTCTTCTTTTGTGTTTTCCTCCGCGCCGTCGAGCCAGGACAGATAACGTGTGTTTAGACGACGGCTGCTGTTCAAGTAGTCTCATCCGGGGACAGCGTGTGTCTGCGGAGCGGAGGGGAAACACTCCCCTGTGATAATGCTGCCAATTTATGCGAGTGACCCACTTTCCTTGTTCTCCCTATTCCCGCGTAGACACTACTGTGGGATAACCCAGTGTAACCTGTTCACACCGACATTACGCACATATTTTTGGATTCAGTGGGACTTTCCGATGATATCAGTGTTTCCAATGTCCAACGCGAATAACGTCCACAAACCCGCATAGGGGGGTTAAGAAAAAAAGAAAAAAAAAGGCGGTCTTTAAAATCTCCGTATTTGCCTGAGAATCATCGTGCTTTTAAGTTTTCTTCAGTGTTAAAGTAATCCAGCGAGAGACACATGTCCGTCCATGTGCGTGTAGCAAACACAAACTACTAACAACTAATTCGGCTTTCTTTTTATTGCGCTAACTTGCCAAAAATGTAAATAAAAGTAGTGCTAAAAAAAAGCACCCCGTTGACTTGCTAACTCCACTGCATTGTTATGTTTCCTGTTTATATACCCAAAGCATTATGGGAACAGTAGTTCTGAAACTTGTGCATGGTTTTCTCCCACTCATCACAGGAATAATAGGCGTGGCGCAAATATTGATGGTGCTGCTTTCTAAACTTACCACGTAGAAAAGTCTGTTACACTAAAACAGCATGATAAGCTTACAGAAAGGATGAGTCGATGTTTTTATTACAGTAAACAAAAGAAAAATATGATCATTAAAACAGCTGTGCATAGATGATCTGATTAATTCCAGCTGATGTGTGTTGTTTCCACTGAGACGCCTCCTGAATGTTAAACCTCAGCTAATAAACTTAACTCTGTTGGAAAAAAAAAGACACAAACAATCACCAAACACGCCTTGTGTTTCTCTTGTGGGTTGCAGCTGCGCATGCGCCACCCTCATCTCGGTGGTCTCCTCTGGGCGTATTCTCGCGAGATTAGACCATGCTCTCCCCCCCTCTAACATCAAACATGGAAGATGATGAAGTTAAAAGTGACTCATCTAACTGGGCAATAAATGATCTGTTTCTCTTATTAACAGAGATAACACATCATTGTAAAACCATTAACACGTACATGTGTGCAAAATATAATGGGATTAGCCACATTTAAATAAACATTTAATTTTGTTGTCATGGGATAATTGTTAATACTTATACGAGAGATGGATAAAGCCTCAAAACTAGAGACTACGATGAAAAACCTTGTCTCCATATTATGTTTTCACTGCCTCCTTTTAGCTTTAGCCCTGAGCTTTAGTCGCACACTGCAACGTAGGAGAGCCAACAGGATCAAACCGGGCAGAGCCAGTCGTCGTGCTGCATCGCAAAGTAGGGGGAAGGCGCCGAAGTAGACACATTCCTCATGATGAACGTCGAGCAGTCCACAAGACAGACAGTTTTCTGCTGCAGGACCAGCCTCTCGTCTCATTCGTCACGTTCACAACAGAAACATAAATCTCCAAGCGTTTAACTGTGAGGCTGCCCTCGCTTCATCCTGTTGCAATGTGAACTGCTGGTTAAATCCGATGTTTTACAAGCACACACAGCAAAATAAATAAATAAATTAAATACTTTCACACAGACATGATTCCCCAAAGGACTGTTAAAGCAACAGACATCAAGTCATGACTCGGTTTTCCCTTACTGTAATGTTTGATAGAGAGCCAGCACAGAAGATTGAGATAATAAGATGTGCTCATTTTGTCCTCACGAGGTGAACACACGTTTCATTGTTATTAGCTCTGAGGTTATTATCAGGCACCTGGGTTGCATTTAACAAGGATGACACACATGAGAAGTCATTTAATGATTAAAAAGATCAAGAGTGTTTCAGGTGGTTGTTGAGAGCTCCCAGTATTTACCTACATTTGATTAAATTAAATGCAAAACACAGATAAGTGCCCACTCCAACAGCCATCTGTAGGGGAGCAGCACATTGTCTTAGGTTAGAGAGCTCTCTGGTGGTGGACTCACAGATTACAACAGTTGTCCCAGACCAAATTCAAACATTACAGTCTCTGCCTTTTGTTTTTCATTATTAATGTTTATATTTATATACATATATAGGCATGGTTGTTATTAACATGTGTGTTATTTTGGAAATGTTTAACACAACTCTGCATTTTATAAGAAGAGTTTAATCTGGGCCAATTGTACTTGGTTGTAGCTCTGTGAAGACGTTTCACCTTTTGTCACATCCAGGTATATCCTGTTCTTTATTCTGTCATTGTGTATATCAAGTGGAAACAATGGCCTGGTCAATGATCCCACCTAGGCTATAGACCTGTGTCTCTCCACCAGTCAGTCAGAACTGAAGAAGCCTCTTTGATGAGAGGTTAAAGGTCTTCACAGATCTACAACCAAGTCCTGGTACCCCAGATTTAGTTCTTCTTGAAGAGAGATGACCAGATGATTGAGAACCTCCACAGACATACGCCTGCATTGTTGTTCAGGATTTAGGTTTATTGCCAAGCAGGTTTTCACATACAAGGAATTTGCCTAAGTATGCTGGTGCATAACAATAAACATAGTAGGAGCAAAAGTAAGGATGAAAGTACTGCAGTTAAGAAGCACAAGCTGACAAAATATCATAAAGACAATAGAAGCCCTACATGTCCAAATACAATGACAATATGTACAATATTACCATTAAATGAAGAGCTGTACAGTTGTGCAGGAATGTGCAAAATATTGCCCACATAGTGTGACAAGTTAGAGAATAATTACTGATATTTACAGCAGTTTTTCAGGATTACAGTTTTATAATCCAGAGTATGTAATTAATGAAGAAATATAAATTCCATCACTGCTTTGAAAACCCTCAAATTCTATAACAAATATTTCATTGCAAGCACCCCCACCATCCAGATGAGTGCAGCACTGAGTTGTTTCTAAGTTCAAGACTAATAAAGTGGATGGATCCATGTGAGCATGTAGTCAATGTAGTGGTGATAAAACATTAGTGAAGACATTATATTACAAGAATACTGATTAGAAAGCTACTTGAACAATGGTGTTTGCAGGAAACCTCCATCTCCAGACATTATAAATCTTGTTTGCTCATCTGTATCTGATATGATTACCTTGTTAATCACTTTTAAATCCTTCTCCCTCATCTAAAACCCACAGTAGGTAAATATTATTTTCATTTCAAGAGTTTAACTCTTAGACAAGATGACAACTTCATTCTCTGCATCTTTACTGGGCATTAGAGGTTTGTGATAAACGCAGAGAGAGAAACCAATGTCCAACTCTGCACATGCATCATTCTGCACATTGAAGGACAAGCAGCCATGTCATGGAGAGATAAGCAAAGCGGATTTCTGAGTGTGTCTGAGGGTGTACTTGTAAACTGAATGTTTTCCACTTCGTTTTATTTGCTCCTTTTATCAGCATCAAAACAATTTTAATCAGTTTTTTCAAGGCAAGGGAAGTTTATTTATATAACATTATTTAACAAGGCAATTCAAGGTGCTTTACATAAGTCATAAAGAGGAAACTCAAACAACAATGTCCATACAATGTCCATAATGTACCATTTCACTCATCTCCTCATTTCCTCTGTACTTATAACTGAGTTGTACATGTATGTATATTTTTGGTATTTGTTATTGTTATAAAACCTGTGTATTGCAGATGTCACTCAAAATTTGTATTTAAGACCAGCATTTACACATAGCCCCTTTACATAACATTGCACTGGTTGTATGTGTGTATCCGAGTGAACAGGTGATGATTAGCAGAACAAAACTGACGCTCGTCTTTCATGTCTTAAGAGCTTTAAATCTCTATTTTGGGCAATCATTTGCAAAGTGAAGGAAAACAGTGTTCAGCCTAAATAGCAGTAGTCTAATGTATAGTAAACACTGAAATACACATCCTGACTAGAGACTGTGTAAACCTACACACATATCATTGCACTCTCTAATTGGCCATCCCCAACATCCTGCTCTGACTGATGCCCCGTCCAGGTGGGTGCGCTGTGCTTCACACTTAATCAAGAAATTATTACAGGCATGCAGCCTGACCGAGGAATGCCTCACCTATAACAGATAAAATTGGACTTACCAAACCTCCTACTTATTGGTGCAAGAGAACAGCACAGGTGCCACTGAATACCACTAATTTGCAGCATTTGTGTGTTGTTGCACTTTGAGCAGTGTGTATAAATATTATTGAACCCACAAAACCTCTGAGTTTATGTGTCTAGATGTTCTATAATCTTCAGTCTTTAGCAAAACCATTATGTTTCAATTATCTACCCACTTCTCCCTCTACTACTAAAACTACCACTACTAATAAAAATAACCTAATAATTAATAATAGGGTCCAAATACATAAACAAAAACACAATACATAATAACATAAAACATAATAGCAATGATGATAATGATGTGGAATTATTATTATTATTATTATTATTATTATTATTGTTGTTGTTGTTATTATTATCATCATCATCATAGGCCCTGTTATTATGTCTGTGCCCTCGCAGAATCTCATTAATACTGAAAGTGGGAACTAGTTAAATGGATGTGATTTCATTTTTTCCCATTGTGGTGCATGAATTTATCTTCAACGTGCTCCGGCTGGCGTTGGAAGTAGTTCCGGTGGTTTAGCAGCCGAGCAGCGCACAGAGACCCGGGATCTTCATGTTGCCGCTGAGCGCAAAAGCGAACAGCGGGTCGAGTCCGCCTGTCATGACTGTCGAGTGACCACAGCAGCGGTCAGTTTGACGCCCGCAGAGCACCGTGCATGCTGCCCGAGTGACAGCGTCAAGGCGCCGCCACAGCTTTTGTCTTCGAGGGGGAATTTTCAAGTGCAGAATAGGCGTCTGGAGCTTCTGTAGCAGAGTACAAAAAAAAAAAAATTGAGCCGGTTCACGTTCACCTACGACGGTGAGTAGTCTGTGCAGATTTATTTTTTTTGAATGTCAGTCATTAAGGTTTGTGCCAAATAATGATTTAGTGTTAGTAATGGCCAGCGGTTTGACTTAATGGCAGGCTATGACAAGTTCGCTGCCTGTCACAATGTGCATGCATGCAGACACTGGAGCGTTTGTCTTTATCCCGAATGTCCGTCAGATAAAGTCAACTTATGTTAACTTTACAATGCTGCTCTCGTGGTACCATTCAGACAAGAGGGGCTTATTTGGGAAACAGGCTACAGAGAAAGTGGTGTTTAATAAAACAATTATCCAAGGGAGGGGGAATCGTATTGGAAGCGCAAATATGCATCAACAGAAAACGGTGACTTGCACAGCTGAAAACACTTTTGAAGTGATAACAGTGAAAGCTTAAAGCCGGAACCGAGCTCACAGAGCTGTGCACAGTGATGTGAGCCCTGCTGGCAGCAACGTAATTGTAATGAGAGGAAAATATTCTTTTAAAGTGGTGAATCAACTAGCAAGTTTAAAACACATTTAGGTTGTAGTTAACCCTGGTTAAGGAGGAAAATTGGTAACAAAAGGTTGTACAAGTCATTTGAAGTAATTAGTTTCAGGCTGTTTCCCAGCCTAAACTATTCCATGGACGTTTATATATCAGTGTATGAATGCATGCCAGGGTGTCATTAACATGGCATTTGCAGGTGATTTCTTTTAGTAGATTTTTACAGTATTCTTGTGTCTGCACTGTTGGGATGTACAGTATGCATGCATGTAATTAACTTATAAAGCACATGTTATAGTATCAGAGCTTAAATGACCAAATCAGTTCACATTTTGTTGAAAGTTAACTCAAGTTACAGATGTAACGTTGTGCATATGTGCAGATGTAAAGTTGAGTGAAACGTCTAAGCAGTTTATCTGATGCAGAAGATACTGTAACTTGCAATAACTGCCCATAGAGTGCCTATATATTTTTTCGGTGCATGCAGGCCACTTTTTTTTTTATGTTTTCCAGCAAACACGGGTTTGTTGATTGGTGCAGTTATGCTCACCCACTATGGATTTCGCTTCTAGAGGCAGCCTCAAATGGACCGCTGTAGTCTATTTCTATAAAAAGACCCTAACCTTACCATCAGTGTTGACCATCTTATACGGTAGTAGCAGTCATTATCTTTAATCATGCTGCAGTGTGGAGAGCCAACCAATACTGTACGATTTCATCTCTCCAAAAACACACAGACAAGCGGTGTGTGTGTGTGTGACAGACCGAGAAAGCGTTTGAGAGAGTACCCTGCTCCTGATTTGGATGCGCCTCTAATTCCTATCAAGATGAGAGCTGTCTGAACAGATTTCTCTCATCATTATTTGCTCTGAGATTTACTTGCGCTTGTAAATGGTGTTGATTGAGGGTAATTTGGCTTTTTAATTGCTGAACAGCTGCCACACTCACTGCTGATTGCCATTGTAGACTTTCTCAGTAGATCACTCATAGACCCCTAAATGCCTCATTAAAACGTTATGCAGAATCGCATGAAACGTGAAGAGAAGGAACCCTCATAATATTTTACTGATTTGTGTTTTATCATCGGAAAGGTCGTCGTAATTATCGTCAATGTCAGCAAATGCAATGCTAAGGAACGGGTGTAGTGATGACTTTTTGAAAGTTGAATTAAGGGCTATTTGTGGATACACCACATGAATTTCAGTTTCTTTGATAAAGATGAACTCCATATGTCAGTGTCAACGGATGTTAGTCGGGCATAGATGAGAAAGACTCAGAGGACCAATTTCCACCATTTCTTCCTCTTTCTGTAGGAAGAAAATATAACATACACACACACACATACATTGTCTCCAGGTTTGGTCACTGTACATCTGGACCCTCATCAGTGCAAAGAAAGCATTTTGTTATAATTTCTAAAGCAACACAACAACACTACATACCTGTGACATTACGGTGTATAAATTGCTTAGAAAATGATAGAACAGTGTGATCCTAATGTTAGAAAACTATTAGCTGAGAGCTTAGATAATTGTTGTTAATTATATAAGTGTAACAAAACACAAACTTGCTCTAAAAAGAATAGACGGTAAGCCATGAAAACATAAACCAGTGTAATCTAACTACGTAAAAAGATGCATGAAGTTAACGTACTAAACATAACCAGGGCACGAAGACAACATACCATATAGTGTCCATGTCAGTCACTGCACATCTGGAGCTATATTAAATAATAGAATTTACACAAGAAACTGCAGCAAAAATCTCCACAGGGCTACATGAGTCATATGATACAAGGTGGCCTGGTATGCTAGGAATGGCACAAAGTTGAAATTAAAGCGTCTAGAAAACGAGACGGTCTAGCTGTAATAAAAAAAATAAAACAGTGGGACAGCATATTGTAAACAATATGCATTTAAGGTCACAATTTAAATGATTTATTTATCAAAGACAACAGTAGAGCATTTCATATATATTATCCTCATCAATGCAAAGCAGCACTGTGAGTGGGGGAGTCATGGAAACTCTGCAGGTACGTTAAGGGAGATTGAATTACCACTCGAATTTGAGCTTTGATGACTCACTATGCACCTGAGGAAACACCACAAACGAACAAATAAGGGTCCGTCAAAAAAAAATTTAAAAAATCTTACACGTATGCCATATGGATAAATTAGTATGAGAGCAGCACTTATTTCCCATTCCAGCTGCTGTGAATAGGGTGTTTTAGACAACCTATAAGACTCGGTTTACACCTTTACATAACACTACCGGGCGAAGTTAAACCCTGGAGCATTGACTTGCCAGCAGTTTTAACACTGATCTTGTCCCGGACAACATCCAGCCTATTTGCTGGTTTAACTCTGCGACCAGATCTCAGAACTGAACTGTGTTTGTGATCACGGTGTGCGGGTGAGTTCTGATCAACCGTGTCCTGAGTGTGTTATCTGTCTGTGTCATGGTGTCAAGGCCAGTGTCTGTACAAGAAACATTAGCAGCAGTGTTGGTGTCAGTTATTGTGGTTTCAGAAATGGTTGAGATGTCCTCAGGTGCAGAGGTCAGTAATATTCACTTATAACAGACTTTGTAGAGACAATTGTGTAATCCATTCTATTGTGCTCCTTTCCACAGACTCTGGATCAGGGGTAAGGAGCCCTGTCCCCCTCCCACTGGATGGTAGAGGGTTGTGTGTGATTTCTTGACACTTGAGACTTTCTTAGCTGAATCTAGCTTAGCTCGTTGGTCACAGAGATGACTGGTGTTTACAAGGAAATGCCTGAGCCATCCCCGTAAAATGGTGTATTATCACAAAGGCATTGATCAACTTTTTCCTCGAGTCTAGAAGATTTGACTGTCTAGCATCGCTTACAATGGCTTTTCTGTCAATGTCTAAGCAGAAAAACTTCTGTCTTGTTGAGCTGATGCTTTTGATGCAAGCCTGTTGTATGGCATCGTGTGAACTCTTTTCAGGACTTCATTCTTGAGCAAATCAGGGACATCATTTTGGAACCACCTTGCCTTGGTTTTCCAAAAGGCAGTCTGGCCAGAAGTGCTTGACTTATCTTTGACTGGGTTGTTGTTCATGCACAGCTACCTCTTGCTTTCTGAGATGAGTTTTAGTCATGTCAGTCCAGTCCTCCCCTGATTATTTGTCAGTGCTGTCACCTCTGAATGTCTCTGTTCTCTTTGTGGCTTAATATGGATTGTCACATGAGGAATGTCATGTTTGGTAACCTTATAGTGTGCATTCTGGGTGGTAGAAGCAGAAGGTTTGGGACAGTAGTGGCCTAAAGAACGTAGAATTGTGCTTGTGACCAGAAGGTTGTCGATGCCATTTCTGGCAGGATAAATCTGGGTGGAGAAAGGGAAAAGCAGCGCCCTTGAGCAAGTGAACTCAGTGGCCAGCAGATCAGACTGTGGTTGTACTGGACAGCGTCCAGGTATAACTGTGAATGTGATCCGGGCGTTCCTAAAAATCACCCCTGAATAGACAAAAATTAAACAATGGCATGGTAAACGACATCAGTACTACTGGGTGTGGAAGTTAGTTGGACGTAGAAATAGTCAAGTGATTGATTTTTTTCCTCTGTCTGCAGGAATATAACACATATATATTGTCTTCACGTTGGACTGCACATCTGGACCCACGTCAAAGCAAAGCAGCACTGTGAGCGTTTTTCTTTGTAATGTCCCAGGCAAAACTACAATACTATCATTACTTTAGCATGTATTTGCATCCAAACTAATGTTATTTGCTGCAAATCGAGGCAGTGGTAGACCAGAAACGTAAAATTACTAATTGTTTTGGAAAAAAAGCATTTACAAAAGCATCATGAACATATGGTATAAGGTATGGTATAACATAGGAACACCACACTGTAAAAATGTTTTTGTCAAAGAAGACTGGTGGCTTTGGAGAGATCAATATGAAGGCTCTAGTTTCCTGTCAAAAAGGGCTCAAGATAAGTGGAAATATGTGCCCTAAAACTGTTTTTTTTTTTTTTTTTTTTTTTTTAGGTGACTAAAATCAGTTTTTCTGCCTTCTCTATCCTCAGTAGTGCATCGAGAGCATTCCATGCACATTTATCAAAGAAATGAAATTCACACATACTAAATAGAAAAAGGAATTCATATATTACTGAATACAATTTGGTATGTGTGGCTATTCTGGTTAAGTATGCCTTGAATTTTTTAATAAATTACTTACAGTGTCACCAGCAAAGCACCATCACACCTCCTCCTCCATGCTTCGCGGTTTGAACCACACATGCAGATACCATCCGTTCACCTTCTCTGTGTCTCACAACGTCACAGCATTTGGAACCAAATTCTCAAATTTGGACTCATCAGACCAAAGATTTCCACTGCCTCTTTCTTTGCAGCAGTTCGACCATGAAGGCTGGATTCACACAGTCTCTCCTCTGAACAGTTGATAGCGACGTTTTTGCTACTTGAACTCTGTGAAGCATTTATGTGGACTCTAATCTGAGGTCCCGTTAATTGACCATTTCTGAGGCTGGTAACTGTAAGAACTTATCCTGTGCAGCAGAGGTAACTCCTGGTCTTCCTTTCCTTGAGTGGTCCTCATAAGAATGATTCTTCCTTACTTAGAATATAGATTGCTACATTGAAGTTGAAATGGGCTATTTACTGTATGCCAATACCACCTCTGAACTACACAAGTGGTGGTCTCAAAAACATTTAAAAGGCAAGAAACTACTTATTAACTTTTGGCAAGGCACACCTGTTAATTAAAAAAACATTCCAGGTGACTACCTCATGACATTGACTGAGAGAAAGACAATTTTAATGATTATTTTTTTAATGTATTATTTCAGTTTTTGTTTTGATGCCTTAGTGTTTATCTACAACGTAGAAACTAACAAAAAAAATGAAGAAAAACATGAGAATGAGAAGACGTGTCCAAACTTTAGACTGGTACTGTGCATATTTACATTTTTGAACCATGAAGATGAGTGTTTAAGTGCATAAAGGCTCGTTCTCAGCAACGATCCCAACATGTTGTTTGTGCAGTTAATTATAACCCAGTATGATTAATGTTAGCATGTGTCATCCAGAAGTATTTCTTTACAGCTCAGAAGTACAAAACAATCTCTTTGATGTCGTGAGTGGAAAATGTTTCTCTGTCTCCGCCGCATTGTTGAACTAGGAAGCAGACAGGATATGAGCTCACAATATGAAAGACTTACCTTTTCATACCTCTGCCCTTTCACAGAATGTACATTTAACCTTGGAAAGATATGTGTTCTTGTTGTATGGAGTCATACCTGGGAGCCGTCTTTTCTTCTTTATCATCAACACTTTGCTATAGTATTTGTGGGTAAACTACCTTGCATGAAGATAGTTTAGCTTTAAAAAGAAGCGAGGACGAGGTCTCATTTGCTTCAACCAGAGGCTTTCTAATCTGCATCTAATAATTAGGCCATGACAACGTTACAAGATCAACAGGTCATTTTAATCACCTCAGGTCATATCAGTAATCAACTGTGTAAATCATCATTTAGACAAAATGATCACTGAAATGACGTGATATTATAAGCAATTACCACAACCATACACTAATATCAGAATATGAATTCAGCTGTTCCTTCAGATGCTGGTTTGCGTACGTACTGTACCATAGCATACTGTAACTCCTCTATCATCAGGCTGGAAAGACATGAAGTATGACAACACATTAAAGCAGACATTCTCTCTTTTAAGTACATTTAAGTTGTCTGAGTGCTCCCAATCACTGATTTTTGTCCCCAGGAAAGTACACGTAATTCGAATACAAATGCAGCAAATCCTTTTATCTAGTCAAAATCCTCTTTGATTCTGTTAGTAAAGCATCGCTACGATTTGAAAGAGAAAGATGTAAAAGATAAGATAGGGGATGATCACTTTTAAAGGGCCGTCATTTGGATTGAACTCGGCAGCGGTGCTGCCAGCAACAAGAGTTCGGTGCAAAAAGCTTCTCTTGTGAACCTGATGTAAATCCTTTTTCTTACACAAGCTGAGGTTGTTGTTGCACTCTACTGGTTATGTTTTAATGAGTAACAATTGTTAGCCAATTTGCATGTAAAACAATATAATTATAAACAAGCATCAAAAAGCTGTAATACTTCTAAAAAATGTAAATGACTCTCCATTATAAAGCGCAACAAAACCTAAGCCATGCCTCCGAGCCAGGGCCTCTAGGTTTTGGATGCTTGCTTCCATTATTAATGCTATTCACAAGCCAAACTTTTTAGGTTGATGCAGTTGGGCGCTTTAATCTATTTTTGCTGTAAATTAATGAATTTTTAAAGAGGACTAGTCCTTGCTGAATAGGGCTGGATGTGGGGATGTAGTTTGAGTCCTGGTGACGCAGTGCTATAGCCCCCTTTACAGTGCAAAGCATGAGTTCACAAACAGCATCTGTCTCCTGGGACTGTTCGTTGGGGGAGTTTGCCGAAATGCTGCACTCCTATGTTTTATTTATGACAAAATATGCCTTTTTAACTTTGTCGTTGTCAGAATCTAGAATTGTGATAGCTTTTTCCTAGTCTGCAGTGTAAGTCTTCTGGGTCGCTAACTTCCCTCTACCTTGGCAGATGTTTTCAGGTGTTATGTTCTGTGTGGGCTTAGTGAGTTAAATATTTTATTCTAGGTCTTCAGGGATTCAGTGGAACCTTCTGATTTTCCTACTTTCTTTCAATCAGGTTTTCTGTCAGACCTGAGAATTATTTGGGATTTTCTTTTTCCTGAGTTCATCCTTTCTGTTTCAACTGAGATGCCACTTGATTGACTTGGTTGACATGGGCCAGCCATGAGTTTTCAGAAACCGCTGATGAATGTGTTGCTCTGTCATGGATAAAATAATTGTCCTCTCTCTGTATTACTCTTTTTCTCTCTTATTTTTTCCTTTGAGGCATTAGTTTGCCTGACCACTCACTATAACGACTAAGGACACAATGCGTATCTCAGTTTGAAATGGCGCATTACATCAATGCCTCTCTAGGTCTCCTTTGAGAATAAGTAGACAGTATCAAACGATAATTGCTTAACCCAGCTCCATTGAGAGATGAGCAAGCAGCCACCATAAGGGCAGCTGATTTGCCTTGATATCTTATAATTGAAGCTTTTCAGGGGTATGTTTTCTGGCACTGAAGCAGAAAGTAATTAAGACGTTCAATACTGCTTTTTGGACCTTTTCCTCCTTCCTTTGAATGGCCCACACTCCTAGACATGACAGCGCTCAGTATGCCTACAGACTTTCTTTTGACACATTAGCCTTACCCTTGCCAAGGCAGTCCTTCCCAGAAACCCCCTCTGCTCGGTACACTCCGGGTGGGTATTTTGTCATTACTTCATTTTCCTCAGAAAATATTTTGATGCCTCTTTCTTTCGGCTCCCTCCCCCTTCTCTCACCCATCCCCCGTCACTCCATTCAAAGTTCTCTATTAAAATGCAGAACTGTAAAGCCTCTCTCAGTCTAAAAGCCTGCTAGCAGCGGGGGACTGTTAGCTGTTAGTGATGTATACAGCTGAGTGAGTGCATCACAGCTACAAAGTCTAATGGGTGAATACATTCAATCACACAGAGACCCTCAACTCTTTTAAAGGGACAATGTTCCCAGTCATGAAAGCTCCATCCACAGTGCAGAGAGTGATGTATTTAAATGCTTTAGAGAAGAAAGATTTCTTGTTCATAACCGTCCAAATCCGTGCTCTTCTTTTTATATTAGTGCTTGTAATCTTTTTCAGCTGGAAGTGCCAGCTAATGTCTCACAACTTTCAAGTTAGCAAAGTTAACTTTTTACATGCATTTTTCGTCAGGTAAAAGATGAAAATCTGAGATGCCACATGATGTTGAACCTCCTTTGATACCTGCTAACGTTAGCCAAATGTCGATCTCTGAAAATGTATGTTCACATGCACATTCATCCTACAAGCATTCCAACTATTTCGTTTTCTTAACGAGGTTCCATTTGAAAATGTCCTATTTACAGTTTTAATTGTCATAATAACATGATATCAGATGATTATAGAAGTATAGTGATTAAATGGACACCTACATTAAATCCATCTTTTAAAAAAATGACATCGTAAGCAGACACTTTCTGATATGGATTTAAACCGAGTATGACATAGATTGGTTAATTTTCTCTCTCAGTGTGGGTTATATTGATGTGTCAGTACACTCAAATAACCATGAATAATGAGCTGAGATAAATAAACTACCATTTAACTAAGACTTTTCCTCTCAGCATCTATGCATGCAATGCATTTCTCTCGGAAACTGATGGTTGTAAGAAAGGCAGAGATATACTGTGAGCTGTCTTCCCTGCAGTGATCATTTCTTCTCCCCTGATACCATGCAGGCGTCTGAGGCTGAACCACAGCAGGTATCAGATACAAGAGGCACAGTGCACACAGGTTAGCCCAGTCACTGTGGGACCAGTTGACTGAGTCGACTAGGTAATTGAGTGCGTCTACCCGCCCAGCAGGGCCCCTCTCCCCAGAAGCCAAGTCATGCCCCTCCTCTTCTCTCTCCGCTCTCTTCTATTACTCATCATCCCAACGCCTCACCAGGCTAGTGGTGTGAAGCTACACCGTGCCGCCATGCAGCCAGCCCACGCTCCCAAACTTCTCAACAACAACAGCCACGGCAGCACAGCAGGTCAGGGCTTGTGGCAGGCTGATTTGCAGCTTGAGCCTCCTCTTAATGAGGGGAAAATAAGTACTTGTTGTCTTGTGTGTCACCACCCCCATCCCCACCTACCCACCACCACTACTACAACTAGTACTGCTACCTTCCCTTCAGCAAAAAAAAAGGACAAAAAAAAAGTGCACTAATTAAGATGGCTTCCTGGGATTTGGAAGAGGGGGGTTGGCTATGGCTTCTCCCACAGTGGCAGAGCCTTGAGGAGGAGATGGGGGTGGTGTTGTGCAAGAAGCCTCATCGGGCATATCTCTTTTCTCGGTTCCTCTTTCCTTACCCTAGTCCCACTGCCTGGCTTGTTTGGCTTGATGAGTCTGCTGCTAAACATTTGTTTTTTTTTCTGCTTGTAATTAAGCAAGGTTTTTGCAGGAGCCGAGTATTTCCCTTCTTCTTCTTCTTCTTCTTCTTCTTCTTCTTCATTGTGGCTCTCCAGGGGGTTTGGTGGAAAGGGAGACAGAGGGGTTTGTGTTTCTGCTGCTAGGAAGGCACATTGAAGTTCTCCCACCTTGATTATATACAGTGAGCATGAATGGAAAATGCGTGGGCCAATAGGCTCTTTGTTGTTCAAGGACATATGAAGGTTACTGCATGGGATAGTAGATGAAGGCTTAGATGTAGATTTCTGTATCCTTAGGAGGCTGAATTCATGCAGCCATTATTCACTGGCATTTGCCCACTCTGTATCTGTCTCTTTCGGAAAACTCGTAGGTTTACCGGCATTTCCCAGTATGTAGGACATTTCCGAAAGCATGAAGCACTAAACAAGGCAATTTTATTTGTGAACATAACATCTTCACTCCTGTGATGACTAACAGTTACATGACATTCTCAGTCCAGTAGTGACAAATCTACAAATGTTCTGTGACTGACAAAAGTGCAGAACAATTGGTGTGTAAGTTCTCTCTGTTGTACCAAATGATTGTCTTTGGGGTTTTTTTTTCTTTTTCTGAATCATGCTAAAACTATTTGCAAAAGCCCCCACTACCATTAAAAAAAAGTTCCTGCACAGGACACATTTTTAAAGTTCAGTGCCACTCTAAAAATAGCTACCAAATTGAAATGTTGAGGCTTCTTGAGTTATTTTATTGTTTGTGTCTGTCTGAGCAGGATCTGAGACACTGGGATGGGAGGATGGGGGTGGGGGGGTGTAGGGGTGGGCATGGACTTGACAGGAGAGTGAGGCACGTCGAGTGTCAGAGAATGGGAACACAGGGTGGGGGGGTTACACAGAGAGGGAAAGGGGACGAGCCTTTCGGCTCCTCTAGAGGGTTGGAATTCCTCCCGAGCTGTTCCCCCCATTTGGCAGGCACTTGTGAAAACAATTCCCCAGCTTTTAGTCACTCTGCAGATCCAATTGCCATTTCCACTTTGGAGGGAACGAGAGTGAGAGGCAATCCAGATAGACAGAATACAGAGAGAGAAAGAGAGAAGAGTTTTAATCGGGTTGGACAGATGCCGAGGCCAGTTGAGCAGTTGTGCGATATTAATATCTTATGAAGGCTGTCTGGCAGTGCAAGCTCACCGTCTTGTGTGGTTTTGTGTTTGTGCGTTGCAGCAGCGGCCATTGCAGTGGCTAAATGAAGAACTTGTGAACATGCACGAGGGAAGGACTCTACCTTTCACTTCGGTGACTTCCCCAGATGCTTTGGCCCAAAGAAAGATGGAAAGGAATGGGAAGAGTAAGACACTTAACTCATACCTAGTCCCCATGTTGCTTTGCTTTTCACTGTGTAATTAATGGAGTTTGTTCATATTGTCGCTCTCATTGCAGATCATTCTTATGTGCAGTGTTAAAGACCAAGTGATGAACATGCCAAAATATTTAGTTTTCCATTATACAAAGCTTCACTGTATGTGGAAAATAATGTGCAAGTTAACATCTGTGTCTCTGCCAAGTGTGCTTTCTGCTCCAGCTAAAGGAGATGAATAGGCGTAGTAAACAAACCTCCTGCTCTTCCAGACTTGAGCCAAGGCTGCTGCACAGCACCCATTCAGTGAGCCAACAGGAGATCCTCCATACGCCACGTCGCTGAGCCTCTCACCCTTCCCTTTTGACCCCTCGACCTACAAGCGCCATGACCTCTGAACTGGAGAGTAGCCTGACCTCAATGGACTGGCTTCCCCAGCTCAGCATGAGGGCAGCCATCCAGAAGTCAGATGGAGGAGGACACCACCATGGCCACCACCACGGACACCACCACCACGGCCACCATCACGGGCACGGGCCTGGCAAAAAAATCGTCCACCTGGATCCAGGAACAACGCTGGACCAGGAGGAGGCTGCGCAGCACAGAGATGGTAAACCACCCTACAGCTACGCCAGCCTCATCACCTTTGCAATCAACGGCTCGCCGCGCAAACGGATGACCCTCAGTGAGATCTACCAGTGGATCTGTGACAACTTCCCCTACTACCGAGAAGCAGGCAGCGGTTGGAAGGTAAGACGAGACAAACAACATAAACTATTTGTTACAGATTCTTGCTGTTTAGCTGGTTCCAATATGTGTCTGGCTCCAGGATAATAAAATACTGGTATTTGCTAAGTACTCAAGGCTAACAAATACTAGCTTAGCCACTATTTTAAAATCTCTCCTCACAAGTACAAAACATTCAGGACTTTCAGACACTTTCATGGACTTGGCAAACATCAGCAAATGCAAATCATATCAGCTGTAGCTAATTAACATGAATTATGTAATTTACTTGACTAATACAACGCAGTAACTGTGGTTGGACTGGGGACAGACCAATAGAGAGGTGAATCATGTCAGTTTCTGTAGTGGGAATTAGAGGTCCTAATGGGTCCAATTACGTCTGAGATTAAACCCAGGACCTGCGTCAAACCGGGTCCAAAGTATACTCAGTCTCTCTGATAGGTTGTCGTTTTACTGCCATGGATCTTGTGTCTGTGTGTCAACATATCTAATACCCTAGTGAATCCACATGGATCTCTGTGCACTCCAGCTCTGGTCACGTGCTTCTTCATAATCACAGCTGGAGAAAATATTTTAGGAAGTCAGCAGATGGAAAAGGTTTGTCATATTAAATGAGTGAATTGGTTTTTGGAATTCAATTCACTGATATTAAATATTTGAAGTCATGAACTTATTTTTGCACTGAGTTTCTGCGACATTATTCTCAGGACGTTATTATTATACTGCTGCTCCTGCTACTTGTTAAGAGATGCATCATGCTGCTGCCGGGGTTGGGGTCTTTATAAATGATTTGAATGATTTATGAATGTTGGTTCTGAGAAGATTTTCTAAGGGTCTGCTCAGATCACATCTAACATGCCACTTTATACTTATATATGTGTATATAGATTTCAATCTTAGCAGCTTAGTGAATGTGGACCCCCTGTGTGCAAAAGTAAGTAGGTGACAACATAATCATAGTGCTTCTAACTTCGTCAACAAACAAAAGGTGATCACACATCTGAATCTAATGTATATGTATATATATAAAACTAACAAATACGGAAATCTAAACCTAGATTTGATTAGATATTTAAAAAAACAAAACAGATTTAACACGTGGATTTCATACTGGATTCAAATGTGATCAAATACAATCAAACCTCAACTCTCCTGCTAGTGGAAAAATGCAAAAAATCTGATCCAACAGTTGCCTCGAAGAGCACAAAAACCTTTTAGTGAACCACAAATGATTGACAGATCTATTTCGTCTCATTCAGACAACATTATTAAAACCTTATGTAAATGTAACTATGTAAATCCTGGCTAATATGAGCAGAAAGGTGGCTGTGTTATTGGAGACAAATGAATAGATCCCGACGGTTGTGTCTTGGGAATTCTCTCCCTTATTAGTGAAGAAGGGGATGGATATAGTCCTTCCACTGACACACAGAAAGGGCTGTCTGCAAACTATCAACCAATTCATCTCTCTGAGAGCGGGAACATTTTTCTTCTTCTCTCTCATTATTTCTCTCTCTTTCACTTTTCATCTTCATCTCCCAAGTACTTGCACTTCACCAACCCACCCCCTCCCCCCGTCTCTCTATCCTTCTCTCTCTTAGTCACTCACTCCTCTCCCCTCTTCTCCTTTCCCTTTCACAAACCTGCGTTTGTTCCCCGTCTATAATCTTCAACACACCATTCCCTAAGCAGGGCTGCATGCCAGAAACAGAGACAAAAAGGTTATGATACAAGCCAGGTTGTGTTGGCAGAGCTTCTTACCTGCATGTAGGATTCAATCAATTCGTTTTTCTGTTCGGAGAGAGAGGATAGGGGTTATTAAGACCATTCAGGCTTTCCCTCACTGCAGCTCATGACTGCCTTCTCCTGCTGGTTGTATTTCAGTGCCAGGATGTTTTAGTATCCCATAATTACACCTCTAGATTCATTGATTTGTGTGTGTGGCTGCATTCTAGTAGCATCATTAAAGCACAGTACTGTTGGCAACGTGGTTATATTTTCCCATGTTCTGGCATTTGACCATGATATCAGTGTGGGGAGTTTGTTGTGAGATACACAACCTAAAGTTGTTGTGTTGCTTTACACTTAGGCTAAGGGCCTATTTGTCAGTATATGTCACAGTGTATGACAGAAGAAGAAGAAGAAAGGGGAAAAAAACAGATCTGTGAAGAAAAAAACATTTTCACAACCACTGACCTGTGCATGAACTGACATTTTAGAAGCATGCAAAGTAAGAAATTAAGCACACTGCAGTACTTCAAGGTAAACACATTTTTATGTGTTTGAGAAAAGGCTGTAAACTTTTGCTTCCTGGATGACCCGACTCACCACAGTGAGGTTTGTTTTATACCAGCCATGGCCGTCACAGGGAAAGTTACATAAGTCCGGTTCATTCCAGTTCAGGTGATTGCTGTCAGCTGTACACAGTGGGACGCAGACGCAGAGATTGTCTGGCTGCCACGTTCGGCAGACATCGTCGGCTCGCGCGCACACACACACACACGCACACGCGTTGCGAACACACACATTCTGAAATGTGTGTTTTGTGAACGTAGCGACTCAAGGCGGACGCTTGAGATTTTCAGGAAACACCTCATACATGGTCCGTCGTGCTTGCCGACTCCTTCACCCTCTGCCACACATGCATGCACACACGCACACAAGCTTGTATACCCACTGAGAGACTCCCACTCAGGTAGGCAGTGTACGTGTGCAGTCTACAGATTACACATGGGGAGCTCAGCAGGAGAGGAGATGAGGGTGGAGGCGGGTGGGGGGTTGGAGAAGAGAGAGGAGACTGTCAGAGAGCAGAGGAGAGTTTTACTACCCAGCACACGCACTCCGTCTGCTCTGTATGATAATGTGAGAGTGCAGGAACGGCAGAGTTGAAACCAGGACAACACACAGTCACTCACTCACACACACACACACATGCACACACACACACACAAAAGCACACACACACGCACATCAGCTCCCATCCTTAGAAATCACACAAATGTGTACACTGGTTAAACACCACAGGCTAACGGCATGTGTTGCAGCTACACACAGACAACCATGCACGCACGCACACTTTCGCGAGCATTAAGCAGCCTAAATCTAGGTAGCTGTTATAATCATGTAGCTTTCCAAGGTCGTGAGATTTTTGTGTCTTTGCTGGAAATGAATATGGAGAGCTCTTTTCATCTGAGAAGTAATGATGAGAACCTTCCTCCGGAGCTGTGGAGGAGGTTTAGAATCTGTAACAAAAAAATCCTGAAATTAAATAGCACACAAATGCAGAAGCCATTTGTTTATGGAACTCGTTGACGCTCATGAATTCATCTTGTGCAGCATGCATGCATGGCATTTCCGTTTTTTAAAACAAAGGATTCAACTCGAGTGGATGTCCAGTACACTGGAGGGGAATGCAAACAGCGTTGCATCAGGCTGCGCCGTTATTTTGTATCTCTGGAACAGCATTATCACCCCTACACTGTGTTCTCTTTACCACCCTTTTCCGCTCTCTGTCTGTGTTCTACACCGTGCACCGCTCTATTTTCCCATGCCCTGCATAGCCCCCTCACAGCCCCTTCACACCCACGTGTCCCTCCACTCTAGGGTCCACCTTTACCACAACTCATAGCCAGTATGCCTGCAGCAGGAGACCAAAGCCACACAGGGCTTTTTTTTGTTTGTTTGTTTCCTGTCTTTGTGTCTTTTGTGCCAGTTTGTAACAGTGAGTCAACTGTAATGAAATCAGCGTATAGTGTTTTGAGAATATCTTGTAATCTTGGGGGGGATAATACCATTGTTTTCTATCCTATTTAGTTTTATTCTGTTAAGTTTTGAAACAATAAGTCGGTTGACAGAGCAGTTTGGGTTACAGCGTGATCGTTTATCAAGAAAAACATTCAATGATTTCAGCTTCTCAAATGTTTCGGGTATGTAAATAGAATATCTGGTTTTGGGCCACTCGTCAGACAAAACCAGGAATTTAGCTTGGCGAACTGACGATGGCGATTTTTCACAAAAGTAAATGATGAACCGATTAAATGAAAACTAAGTTATAGCTGAATCAGAATTCTATGCTGCTCTATTTCAATAAAGGTGAATATAATGACGTGAAATGTTGTTTGTTCAAAGGTTACTATTATATTATTATGCTTATTGAAATGTGCAGGCCTTCCCATTATTTACCACTCGAGAAATACAGCCTAGACCTGTACCTTCAGTGCTTGTCGCAGTCTGTGCTGACTAACCTGCTCTCCTGCGACCCCCGTCGCCTCAGGCTAGCTCCCATGCAGCCAGGCTAATTGCCTGTGAATTAGCAAGGCCTAATGTGACGTTGTAAAGGGCAGCGGTACCGCAATGGCCTTTGGCCTTTGGCTGAACACCACATGTCACAGACAATCACCTGAAATGAATCAGCGCTGAGCCATTATTCTGGCTCCAATCGTCTCCTGCCTGCTCTGTGGGAGATCTGTGACTGAGTGCAGTGGAGGTTTGTGCACAGTGTCAAGTGTACTTACGTATGTGCAGGAAGGCTGTTGTCATTGGCTGCTGAGAGTCATTATGTGGCTGGATCTGCACTGAGGCTCCTGAGCCCTGTGTCTTATGAGGACAGCTAAAAATTCACCACTGTGCTTTGCTTGTTGCGATTCAGCTTTGAGACAATCTGTGGAAGATCCGTGGAAAACACAGTGTGTAGCCTGTGTGTATACAGTACGTAGCGCGTTTAACGTAACGTGTTTATGTGTGTACAGCCGCTTTCTTGTGTCAGCGTGTTTGTGTGCTTTTGTCTGTATTTTCCAGAGAGTCATTTTAAAAGAGTCTGAAAGCAGCGACGGGAAAAATGCCACAGACGTCTGTTTTTTTTTATTGAGTCTCAACTCCAGCTTTGTGTTGATCCCGTCGTCACGAAGTAACACATACAGAACTGTTACATGTAGCCCAGCATTCCCAGTATACACGTCACATTAGACCAGTCTGCTGTCCAGATGTTGGTGTGTGTGTCTGGGTTTCAAGGTGAAAGTCTCCTGACATTGTGTTATAGATTTCGATACGTAGATTCCAAGAAATTCAACAACTCTAAAATCAAATGTTTTGTCACACTGATGCTTATGTCTGATAGAAAATAAACAGATAAATGTAACATTTTAGAAAATATCACCCTGCCATGATCACATTAGTGAGGGAGTAATAAAGTGTATACACAGAACCTTATCGCTGTAGAAAATACACTGACTGTTGTTCACAATTTACCACGTCATAGCTGGTTGTAAAAATTGTATTTATTTTTTTTTTTACACAGAGATGATAAGAAACAACTTTAACTCAAAATTATACTTTCACTTCTGTAACATGAAAACTTCTTGGGACAGGTGAGCTACAATATCCTGTCGAGCTTGAAAAAAAATTCTTTCTTATTACGAACAACAAAATATTTTTTTTGTACAATAGAAAACTAACTAACTAGAAACTTCACTGGCAATGATTTATAACTGTGGACATCCATTATGCAAGAAATATTGTTTGCTTGGCCAATCTGGTAGAAATTAAAGGTGAACCGTGAAAAACAATAAAAGACACAATTTTTCTGCATGTGATGACATTTCTTTATGAGGTAATATATACCAGGGGCACATTCCCACGACCACATTTGTATTTTTAATATAAACTGTTGCTTGAAGAACAAATTCGGATTATCAGCAGAGTCTCATGTTTAGGCTTCCTCCATACACACAGACGCACATATACATACACACATGCAGCTTTTAATTATTCTTGTATGTGTGACACTGCTTGAGCTTTTAATTACATACTAATCACTAATAGCAGTCTCAGTATTAAATTCTTAATTAAAAGCGAGGAATTTCTCTTGCTATCTCCTCGAGGGTTTGGCACCCATCCAGCACCGCATTTCCCTCTCTAACCAGCCAGGCCTGTAGCACTCTCCATATGGCTAATAATAGGCTTAAGGCTGGTTTCCATAGCACTCTGGAATGCAACAATTATACCACAGAATAAGCTTATTCGCCAGTCCCAGTGTTTGTATCCCGCAAAGAGACATGGGCCTGTCTTTTGTCAGACCCTAAATAACATCAGTGTTCCATAAACCAAAAGTTGACTAAGTTAGGAACACTGCTCAAGTGTATGCCGTGATTTTTGTGTTAGTAAAACGTGTGCAGTGCTTTTCTAAGGAAGCCTATTCAGATAAAATGAGCACTGGTATCATCGGTTTTATGGTTTCCAAAAGTCTATGGAATGACAGTGGAAGTATTATTATTAGTAGTATTATTATTAGTATTATTCAATGTACACTTTTACATGAAAGTGTTACTTCAAATAATCTATGACTGTTTCTTAGTGCATCCACACTGAACATTAGCATAATCTAAACCACAAACACATTGTGCATGTGGAAAATTCTGCATCTGAGCCAAGATCTGCAGAAGAGTGTGACTTTTTGGTTATTTTGCTGAATCTCATGCGCTTAAATTCCAAACTCATCATTTGTTCTAATTGTAAGATTTTTTTGTAGTCAGACAGCCGAGCCAAGAAAAAGATATTATGATGTGATGATGATGGTTAGATCAGCAACTTCCAAGTTGCTACTAGAGCCTGACTGATGTATATCGATATCAATGTCTATGTTGCCCGATATGCGCTGATATGAAAACTTTTTTGGAGGTCATAATCCAGAAATGAGATGCTAAAAACTGTAAATTAAAACAAAATGTGATGCAAAACATTGATATTTAATTAAAAATAGGACAAAAACAAATTAAATGTTTCAAATGTTGAAACTGAGAAATTTTTGTTGCAAAATGATATGGCCATTTTGAATGTGATGCGAGCGAGACATTTCACAAAAGTTTAGACAGTGGCAACAAAAGACTGGAAAAGTTGCGAAACACTAAAAGAAAACACCTGGTAATTGTGGTGATGATGATTGGGTATAAAAATGGTATCCCAGAGAGGCTGAGTCTTTCCGAAGTAAAGATAGGGAGGGGTTCACCACATACTGCAACAATTTAAGAATAATCTTTCTCAACATAAAATTGCAAAGAATCTCGGGATTTACTCGTCTACAGTACATAATATTTTTGAAAAATTCATAGATGGCTGCAATCTTCAGGCCCTCAGACGGCACTGCATCTAAAACAGACACAATTCTGTCCTGGACATCACTGCATGGGCTGAGGAGCACTTCCAAACCCATTGTCTGTGAACACAGTTTGTTGCTACATCCACAAATGACAGTTGAAACTCTACCATGCAAAAAGGGAACCATATATAAACCAAAAAACTCCACCATCTTCTGTGGGCCTGAGCTCATTTAAGATGGACTGAGGCAAAGTGGAAAACTATCCTGTGGTCTGACGAGTCCAAATTTGAAATTCTGGTTGGAAATTCTGGACGCTGCATCCTCCGGGCTAAAGAGGAGAGAGACCATCCGGCTCGTTATCAGCGCAGCTTTCGAATGGCAGCATCCATGATCGCATGGGAGCGCATTAGTGTACACAGCATGATGGGTAACCTGCACATTTATGAAGGCACCGTTAATGCTGAATGATATATACAGATTTTGGAGCAACATACGCTGCCAAGTGGACAATATTCTTTTTAGCGACGGCCATGCTTATTTCAGCAAGACAATGCCAAACCACATTCTGCACGTATTCCAACAACATGGCTCCGTAGTCGAAAGTGCTAAACTGGCCTGCCTGTTTTTTTTCAGTAGATGTGACTCTCGAAAAATTGAATCTAGACAGTTTGTCAGAAAAAGGAGGCTGTCAAACTTTATTGGGATGCACAGTACATCCAGGGCACTCCTTCCTCCTGCCTTCTCCTTCCCCACCTAACTCGCCTCCTGTCCCGGAAAGCCGCTGACAGAATCTGTCACTCCGCTGCAGCGCTTTACTCGACACAGCCAGCAACAGGAAGTGTCTCACCATGACCTCTTGCTACTCTGCAGCCTAGTTTGGTCTCAGTGTTATTTTGGAAACACTATGTTCGAATAACAGCTGAAAGGATTTGTCTTTCTAAATTAGTTGTGAGATGAGAAATCCTCCTGATGTGACACAGGGAGGATGGTCTAACATTTGGTGGGTCAGGAGAGTGATTGCCAGCCTCGAAGTCGGGACAGACAATAAAAAAAGGTGGTACTTTTCTCTAAGCTCTTGTATTGTGAAAGACTGGGCAGTTTTACTTTTTCAGGCCCCAGGGAACTATTTAAATGAACACTTTGGTTGAACTACTCACGACTCATGAGCCATTTTATGATAGTGGCTTGGAATAATCTTGCTAACCTGCGGTGTGAGCGGCCACTCAGTCCACATTGCCACAATGTGAGTGTTTTTCTGCAGCAAAGCGAGGTCAAAGAAATTATTCACCTTGATGACGTGTCGGAGGTGTACTGGTTTACAGCTGTAAAAATCTTATCACGTGCAGCTCTCCATTTAACCACTCGCTGTGTCTCCTTTTACTCGTACTTTTACTGGAAAACAGCACTGCTCTATTAGTTTAACAATAAGCATAGGTACATCAATAAAAGCCTCCCGCTGATTAGTCAGAGGAAGCTTTTAATGTGAAGCAGCAGAATGTTCAGTTTGTATCAGCGGTAACGTAACATAGCATCAGTACGGATGTAACTTACTTACTCCTGCTCTTTGTCCCCTTTGTTTGCATAAGGCCTCAATAATGTTCCTCCACACAGAATATACAGCAGATGATTCAGACAGTCATTGTGGAATGAACTGACTTTGTTCATGTCGCATTTGGTTATATTCACCAGCACAAACGAGAACAGATGAGTGAAACTAAACTCCGAACAATGGTGATTCAGTTAGAAGCTACCAAAGTACTGAGAGATCAATACAGAGAGACTTTTTTTCCCAATACCAATATGGACGGTGTTGATTTGCAAAGACACGGGTTGTTTCAGGGGGATGACCGTCATGGACCACATTAGCGTGGCTCCGATTTCCCCTGCTTTGAGGACACAGAGGAAAAGCATGTGTTTACGGCTTTAATTAAAGCAGAAGAACAGTGGAAACGTGACATTAGACATATGTAACCTGCGACAAGAGTTTGTCAGTAGACGATGATTTTGCAGCAGCTGGGGGTTGGCATGATAACACTGAATTGGAGTATACTCTTATTGTCTTGGAGCAGCAGCAATCCTACTTCCACCTTGTCTGAGATGGCTTTGTACCACTCACACACTCACTCACACACACACACACACACACTCACCCATGCCCTTCCTCTCCTTCTCTTCCCAACACACACACACTCACACATATCTGTGAGCAGGCCCTGGCGCGCTATCGCTGTCAAACACGCGTGCACATGAACACACATTCACGCAGATGAACAGGTGTGTAACTGCTCACAGGCGCATGCACAGGTGCATACACACCTGCCTACATACACACTTGTGTGCAGGTGCATGAACAAGCCAAAACCGCGAGTGAACACCGAAATGTGCACGGCTGCACGCACGTTCACGAGCACCTACCCTGCACACACACACACACACACTTCTCATCTTATAAATGACTTGTGTGAAGAACTTCAGTGAGGGAGTGAAGAGGGCGGGGGAAGGGTCCATCAAATGAAATGAATATGTATAAGATGGGGTTTGAAGCAGTGACTTGTATTCAGCCTCGCATTCTCACGGAGCGTCTGTCACTCCGTCACCGTCAGGATATAATAAGGCATCTCAATGATACTCAAAACCCAGGAGACTTTCACATCTAAGACACCTGTCCGTATGTGCACGTACCCCCACACTCCCTCTACCAGCCGACTCCAGCTCTTGATTTCTTTGTGTCTCTTGCTCCTTCCCTCCCTCCTCCCAGCTCCTTCTCCTCTGCCTTACCTTCAAACTTTACCACATTTTACCCTCTCTTTATGCACTGTATGAGTTCAGCTGAAAGTTAATAAAATCTCCTCCAAATATCCCTTCTTGCTGTTTCTTCCTTCTTTTTCTCTATTTCTTTATCTATTGTTCTGTCTGTGTACAAACAAGGACTACCTCTCTGACACCACAATACATTCATCCTGAAGGGCATGGGAGAGGCTCTCCTGAATACTGCTGTGTGGGTGTGTATTTTGTGCGTGCACATCTAACTCCATAGGCCCTCCATAGGTTAATACTCTGCCCAGCAGACCTCTTGCCCTTTAACCTCTCCCTGCAGACATACAGTTAATCAGCCGGATTTAGCAGCAAACATGAAGGGTTCCTTTCTGTTACACGTTACAGTCTTTTCTGTTGCAGCCTGCCAAGCCACATTAGTGAATTTATTCAACAACAACAGCTTAAAAATGTACTTTTCTCTGGCCTCTGAGGCTCACACATCTCCAAAACTCCACAATGGTTCAGTATGTTGGATTTTAGACAATACTGCTCTGAATTGGAATTTGAATGTTTCCTGTATTTCTGCTTTTGTTTTCAGCTGTCCTGTTATTTATTCATTGCATGTGTTCACATAAAAATGTACTTTATCTTTTAAGTGCCATCTTAAGCTTTAATATTTTTACAGCAGACCAGAAGTTTACAGGTCTATCTCTCTGTTTAATGTCAGGTAACTTCTCATATAAAATTAAAATAATTTAAAAACGCTTAAATAATAGCTGGGTCTGTAATACGTTTCTCCCAACACACGGTTAAAGTTTTCCCACATCTAGTTCCTGCTTCAGAAAATTGAGAATTTTCTGTTTTTATCTATATAAAGTACATATTTTATATAAAATATAAAATAGGTATAAAATCTGTTTTCTATAGATAGTGACACACGGTGAGTGCAAGTGTGACTGTAAAGGTGCTTGAACACCGTTCAGGTCATTCCAGGGAAAGAAAGAGATCATGCCCTGTGAACTGCTGGAAGGACTTTAATGTGAAAGAGATGATGTATGTTTTGCATTACAGCTTTTTAGCTCATAAAATAATAGTCTTAAACTAGGCTTACATTTTTTTATCAGTGAAGAAACTGTTTTACTAGCTGTATTTGTGGTTACATCGGATTTGATTGATAGTGGTCTGGCAACATTAGCAAACAATCCCTCACACATTTTTCTAACGGAGCCCCACCCACCTCGATCAATTCAGAAAAACAGAAATCTAATCTGGAATAACCAAAACTATAGCAGGATCTTAATCATTGTTCACAGCAGAAGTGCTAAAAACTGCACTCCTTTGAACGGCCACTTGATGCTGGGTACAAAATGAGTCATTCTCCATAAGCACCCATGTTAAAATGTCCAACTTCACAGCAGAAATAAACATGTTTACAGCCTGGTACAAAAAACGGTGTTGGTCTCTATAGCTAATTTCCTCATTCATGACAACTGTTTGATCCACGTCTTTGCCGATTTTTAGATTAGCCAGGAGCCGGAAGAGGCAGGACCTTGTCGCAACCTTGTCACTTGTACAGTGTGTAGAACACTATTAACTTCGGCAGATTAGAACATCGGGGATCAAGAACTCTGAAGTGAAACGTTGTTAAAACACAAAACACGCATATTTTCAACCATAGTAAGATAGACAAGAACATTAGTGTTTACATGCAGCCCGCTGTGAGAGCAGCACGCAGGGACCGTCTACAAAGTGCAACACCGAAAAGAGATATTACAAAAACATTCAATAACAGTAATTCTTCATAACGGCTCTTCAGGCGGATACGAACCTTGGCGCCTGAAAATACTTCCTCCCACTTTGCAGCTCCACACAAGTTGGGCTGTACTGCATCTTTCCATTGCACCCAACATCACCAACCAACCATTTCACTGTAATCAGCATTGTTTTTGTTAAATTTAGTTTTAGCGTTGTTGCTTCGCTTGTGAAACATCTCTTTTCAAGACTGTTTAATTCAGTTTAAAGGAAATGCCATCTCTCATTGCCCCTCTGTATTTAACTCAAATGCCGTGACTCAAATCTTCCAAACCTACCTGCTTACGCAACATCAGTCTTCTCCGTGTGACCTCTTCGTGTATCTAAACACATTTACAGCCTACCTCCTCTGCACACTCGCACATACTTTAACCTCTTCAACCAATTCTGTTAACTTGTCACTTTCTTTGATCACTTTCTCTGACTGAACTATACACAGACACACACACACACACACACACATACACACACACACATGCACACGCGCACACACACATACGCACACACAGTCTTACATGCCTTTCCTCTGTCTCTCTACCCGAAAGCATCTTTCCAAAACCTGACTTTTTGTCACACATCACATTATATCACATTGCATTTTGTCAAAAAGTCATCCATGCTTATCAAGCCCGCCTTATATAACTAATCTCTTCAAGTCCAGGATGCTGCGCCCTACGTTAAGCAGCAGCAGCAGCAGCAGCACCAACCATCAACTACCACATACACACATAAAGTGAATATATACCACACATGCATGCACAAAACCTCATATCTAATAATAACGGCGTAAAAACGGTTGTTTGACCTTATTTTTCTCTGACATAACTCTTAATCTCCAGTCTCTAAAAATTGCCCATAAAATCAGGAGGCATTATGGGAACTGTCTACGTACGGTAGATCGTAAAATGAATGGATGCAGGTGCACTGTAGTCTGCACTCAAAATGATACATATAGTGTATTTATGCACATGTGCATACACACAATCCTAGTCAGACAAAACAAATATCTATTTCTTACTCTGTTTCTTTGTCTTTCTATTTGTTTTTTTCGGCGATTAACAAAAAAAAGTACAAAACCACTAGACCTAAAGTAAGTGCAAATACAAAACATATAAATATGCACATTCTTCACTTGGATGCACCTAAATCATCACTGCAGCCGCTGGTTTAGAATTCATACTGTGTTGAACGGAGGTCACCTGTGTGAAATCGACCTATGACGACTAGCGTTTGATTAAATACATCCAGTTCTTCAAAAACATCCTTGAGCTCAGCTTATCTAATGATTTGCAGAGACCCAAACTTGCCTTCTGATGGGTGGGACAAACTGCTCGAGCATAACCCTGTTCTAACCAAAGACTGTTTGGAGTTTGAGCTCAAGCATTTCTCGAGCTTGACCCATACTAGAAGCTGTCCCTCACTGGTAAATGCCCATGTCTTTAAAACTCTACACTCCCTGTTCATAACATGAGGTGTCTTTGTTACAAACTTGTCTCAGACTTGAGATTTATCAAAAAAAAAAACCCATATGACAGTAGGCGTTTTGACAGAAAGACTCTACTTCCAAAACAATTCATATTTAACCTAATAGCCTAGTAATTCTTTCACATAGCACACAGAAAGTCCACCATTGGCTGCTGATTGATGTCTCACTCTTTGTCAGCAGCCCGACAGAAGCTTTTAAAAAAGTCACAATGCATGTAGAAAAGCTTGTCAAGTTTGTGAAAAGTTAGGTTTGACTCCATTGTCAATTGAATACTTGAGAAATAAGGTGAACGTAATATGAAAACGAATAAGACCAATATTATAACATAAAGGCATAAGAGGTCTTTCTTTTATGTTTATTGAAGGTCACAGCGTATGTCAGTGAAATTTTGAGTCTGGCAGCACTGAATTTTGTGCACCTTGATTTCATCTTTTGTTTGCATAAAAATGAACCCATTTTGAAATTGGTGGTCTATGTGTTTGCAGTGAGTGAGTTCTAGTGGCATCTAATTGGACCTCATTTAGTTTTTTGTGACAGATTTGTGTGCACGTTACACTTACAGGTAAATTTTTTCACAAATCTATGTAAATAATGGCAGTGATCAAAAATTAAACTGTCTTATCCTTTCAGGATTTAGTCAGTTCACACACTGAGCATTGGGACTGTCACTCGCATAATTTTGTTCTGTAATCAATCACTATTATTAATGTAAAGCATCAACATGTTATCTTTAGACTCTGTCAAGTCAAACTGTTACGAGAAACATCCAAAAGAATAGAATACAAAATGGACTAAAAGTATACGTACAGAACAATTGCTCAGGTTTTTTATTGTTGATAAATGAGATACTGACAAAGGTTGGAATACTCAGAAGAGTGTAAAATGATGAATAATGGTAAATGATTGTGTCTTATGTAATAAATGGAGACCCCACTGCAAACAAACAATCAAATGTATTCAAAAAATATCACAGTGACACATCAAAAAATATACACTCGAACATATTAATCAATCCTCCACAGTGGGCGGCAGCAGCAACTTAAGGTTGCTGCAACTCAACTGAAGAACTTACTGTTACTGAATACTGTTTCAACCAGAGGAGGCTAAGTGCAGCAGTCTGTTTTCGCTCCTCCAGAAGACCTGGCAGCTAGATCTTCATCATTTCAGCATGACTAAAGCCTTCCAATCCAATGAAGGCATAACTCCATCAAAAGACCAGAGACTCGGGTCTTTATCCATGGAAAGAGAATGTCTTTTATCAGATGACCCAGCAGTTGCTGGATCTGCATACAAATCTTCGGCTTGAGCTCCATCAGAAGCCCAGTCTGATGGCTCTTTGTCACAGGTGACATTGGATAATTCTCCTTCAGACCAGTCAGCTGGATCTTCATCCAAGGAGCCTCCATAAGATGGCCCAGTGGTGGTCTGCTGAGTTCTCCATAAGGAAGAGCAGAGCTCAGGAGGTGGTCAGACTGGATCAAGTCAATTAGTGATCCAGTGAATCAATCAATAAAGTCATCAGTCCATTCAACCTCATGAGATATTTACTACCAGACACACAGTCACTTACTAGTCACTGCATTAAGGGTGCTCAGTCAGTTGAGATATTGTTATGAATGGTGCTGAACAATGCATAAGAAGAGAGGAGACATGAAAACAGTTTTAAAGTGCATACTCAGATGGAGGTAATATGTCATAAGAATCAGTGGGAGTCTAAAGTGATACCTCTTTTCCTGCAGCGCGCATTTATTTTGCGCATGCAATTCTTCTCATGCTAAAGTTACGGGTAGTCGTCTTCAGTGTCCTTCCGACGTTTCACACAAACATGCAGACACACTCACAAACGATGCCTGTGCCTGTGTGATCCATCAGCTACTGGGCAGGAATGGCATGGCCCCAACGCGGCCCAATAAGCTCATTAATCAGGCAGGGTGAGGAGTGGGTGGAAGGAGGACACAGCAGTGAATCTCATTACCTTTCTTCACAGCATCGCTAATCAGTACGTTTATTGATGATGACTATTCCCGTTCAGCGAGAGGAGATTGCTGTTTCCGTAGCACGTCGGAAAGAAGGCATTCGTACTGTATCCACATGTACGGTATGTGCACACAAGCAGACTGAATCTTTTCGAGTGAAAGGACAGTTCTTCTTTCTCACTACACAGTTATATTCTACACACACAATTTTCTTCTTCTACATATATGTCCTTGCAGCTGTCTGAACTGTAAAACAGTTTACGCGTCATTGACCTTTTTTGTGTGACTAAGATACACATTCAATTTGAATTAATTTGAACAGATAACATTGTAATTATATTGGATGATATTTAAGCTTGTTATCTTGACTAAATCAAATTTTACTATATTTCATGATGTGATGCTGACAGTATTTTTGTGAATGACAGTTGGAGCATTAAGAAGATAATGACTGGAACATTTTGAGAAATCAGGCAGAGGCATTCATAGATCGCCATGATCAACAATTGGTTGAAGACATTTTTAAATAATTTTAATGCCTTTAGTGATCCATTGACTTTCCTTCTAGCACTCTACGAGGTTGATATTTGTGGGTTTGACTCATTTTTACACTTTTTAGATGGATCATGAGACTTGGTGTCGCAAGTTGTCACCACTAATACTAGGACAAATATCCTGTACATGGAGGATTCAGCTAATATATTTTGCATTGTAATTTAGGTTTTATCATTTATTTTTAATTTTTTGGTAAAAGATTTACGTTTAATGTCGTAAGTGAGGAGATGTGTGGTTCCCAAATAAATTTTACAACACTCCTTTTTCTGCCATCACTAAAGTTCAGTATTAACTGATCTGCTGAAATTTGTTTTAAATAAGCCAAACTGTAAACACTGGCCATTAAAGACATAAGGAAATTAATTTTGCCTTGTATCCTGAATTTGCCATCACTCATGAGAAAAATTAGCTCTCCGAGAAATAAAACTTGAAACTCTTCATTTACTTTAAGGGGACAGGCTATGACTCCACACAGTGGAGAAAACTTTTACCAAATTTAACGGCATGAACAAATTTAGGTCGATAAGAGATTTTTAACATCAGCATTGGTAACTTTTCATTACACTGCCTGGCCCCAACACACATGCCTGAAAGTGAAAAGTGCCAGAGTGTGCAAAGTCTGAAATACACAGAGTTGTGCAGACATTGCAAGTAGTGCACAGGTGTGCAAAAACTGCTTGGGTAATAAAAAAAATAGTGTGTAAATAAACAAACAGTTGGTAGAGGTTAGCAAAGTTAGACGGGCTGGCTGCTGAAGTGACGGGCAGACTTGGTGTTAATGATCAGGCGCCTCCTCCCACAGGAAAGTTTTTTGGAACAGATGGTTGCCTTTGTGTGCTGAGCTTGTGGCAGTCCTCCTTGCCGTTTTCATCACCCGGCTGCCATGCGTTTTCTTGATGGACAGCCATAAACAGCCAGTGACCCGCTAAGTAGAGCAGCTGAAAACTGCCGGAGCCTTTTCTCCAGGAGGAGCAGGGCGAGGCAGAGGTGGACCAGGCTGTTATGGTATGCTAGAGACAGAGAGAGCGAAGCTGTTTTTTTTTTTTTTTTTTTTGTAAGAGAAACAAAGCCGGTATTGAGCAGTGAGAGCTCAGGAGAAAGAGCAGAGAAATACCTCCCATCCCTCTGTCTTCTCCCCTCCTCCTCCCCAGTGGTATTAATTAGCAGCAGCAGATGAGTGGAGAACGGGAGCCTGAAGGGAGAACAGGTTCATGTCAGGTTAGCCTGCACTGTTGTGGGCCCTCCATCTCTCTTTCTCTCTTCCCTCACAACGCGCACACACAAACAATAGGAGGTGTTACAAATTGTAGAAATGTCAGTTTTCACTCATTAATGACCGAAACTGTGAATTTGTTATATGCTTCAAAAGTGGCAGACTTCTCATAAAGCCCAATTTAACACCCTGTTTTAGCTTTGCATATTCAAAATTGCATTCCATCTCAGAGCACCCCAAAATAGGACACCTCACAAGTGCTGACATTCACACCCCCTCCTCACAGCTCTCACAAATTGTTACCCCGACCTCCCCCTGTTTCCCTTTTGCCCTTTCTTAAATGCATTTTTACCTCCTTTTTTCAATCGGCGAGTCTTGGGTGTGTCTCACGGAACAGACACGGCTTTAATCAGTACAGCTGTCTACATCTGCTGCATAATTGCTCACGTTTCACTCCTGTGTACCTGTGACCCGACGTGTCTTTCTAACATGGTAAACATTGGAAAGTGGAAGACTGCTCTACTTTCAAATACCTTCACTAAGACGATGGTCTGGAAACTCTACATTTCGTGGACGCAGCAGAAGCGATAGAGACTGTATACGACTGCTATTACTTCTACTCTCAGTCCGATCTTCTTGCTCTCTCTCCAAATTGCAACTTTCTACATCGCCAATTGATTTTCGGTTTGTCTTGAAGCATACCCTCAAAAATAGTGACTCCTCGTCACAGGTTTAAGTGTAGTTCAACCAAAGTAATTTTCTCTAAAAAACAGTATTTCACAAGAAAAGAAGACATATATTTTTTTATTATCTCCTATCCCATTAACCTCTTCCACTCCTCCCACCCCCCTATGATTTTTGTCTTTTTTGGACTTTAGGGTGAGATAGTGTGTAGCTTAAGACCTTTCTGTAGGAACTGCATCTTTCAGTGATTGGATGGTGAACACCTTTCTCTTGGAAATTGCTCAGAAACCCTCGTATTGTCAATATCTAAGAAAAGTTCACAAGGCTGTGATTATTCTAATGGTCAAAATAGGTCATTTAACACAGTAAGGTCAAGTTTCAGAAATGGTCTCAGTACAATTTAATTTTCTTCTATGGGGGTTAGCATCATCACACCTGAATACAGTTGGGTTCATTGAATTCACAAGACTCTCAGCTTTCCAGCCATTCCCAATTCATGCAGTTCCAATACTGTTTATAGAGTTCAGTATGCAGAAATATTCAAATACACTCGGTGAAACTGCATGGTTTTTGCCCAGAGCTGCGTGGGATTAGCATAAAGCGGGCATGTCTGTAAAGGAGAGAAGCCATTTTCATTTAGATATCGTGAGGTGAGAGGTCAAGGGCCCTCATTTAAAAATTATCATGCCAGTTTTTACATTACTTAAATTTCTCACAAGCTAGCATGACATGGTTGGTACCAATGGATTCCTTAGATGTTTTAGTTTCATATGACACCAGTATCTTCACTCAAACATTGAGACCTTGAAAAACTGGTGGTCCAACCCCTCAGGTTATGAACCACTGGTGTAGAGGACAGAATATCCAATCTTGTTTTGCAAGATAAACACTGTAGACTCTGACCAGGTTCAGTTGATGTAATATAATAAAGTGACTGTGAATTTAATTTCCTTATACAAAAGAGTGTATTCAGTGTTAATTTACTCTAACTATTTCCTTCTCCTGTTTCTTCTTCTCTTTTGCCCTTTCTGTCTTTCTTTTTCTCTCCCTGCAGAATTCTATACGACACAACCTGTCCTTGAACAAGTGTTTTCTCAAAGTGCCTCGCTCCAAAGACGACCCTGGAAAAGTAAGTATTTCCTGAACAATGTAATGTGACTGAAAAGCTCAGCTTGAATTACGGTGCGACACAATGAAATTGCAAGTCTATTTCAGCAGGCTTACAAATAAGGCCGAGGCAACGCCGATTTACTTTTCACGTGTTGAGTCACCCTCGTGACGCACGTGTGCACACTTGTGAATAGCTGTACCCAACGACACTCATACACACCTTTTTTGTATCTCTCTCACACACACAAACACACACACGAGTGTCTGCACTTAAAAGCAATTTGTAGCTCCATAACCAGCTGAATGCCTAATGCCGCTTTCTCTGTTTTCTGCGCCTCTTCCGATATTGATTCTGCCAAGTAATAATGTGGTACAGGGAGTAATGAATAATAAGTATATGTAGGTACACTCCTTCAGATGCAAGGCCGTTCACGCATCTGTTATGCTTTATTAGGCCCTATTCCACTCCACCCTCTCGCACACACACACACACACGCTCACACACACACACACACACACACACACAGAGTCAGTGGAAGCATTAGATATTTTTCACCACTGCCACCACTGTGGTTAGTAAGCAATGGAGTTTCCACGGCCACTTCAGCAGCACTGGTTTGATAACAACAATTTGTCAAGTCCTTGTTTGTGCTGAATCAGAGGAATCGCTCGTACGGAGAAAGTATATAATTACTGTTGATCACTGAAGCTTGCCCTTACAAGATTTTTTAATAAAAGCTCAAATGTCCGCGTTTCAACTCATCACAGGGTTAATGTGAGAAGCAATCCACCACTTTTACAAAAACCGACAAGCCAAAAGTTTTCATTGAACGTTCATTTTTTTTTTTGGGGGGGGGGGGTTCTCCAGACTGAGGGGATTTTGGAGCCATTGAAAAATGAATTAGGGGGAAGAAGGTTTAAATAATTCAAAAAAAAAATCCTTGGGCTTTAGAGAAGGTCTATAGTCTGCAAAGACACAAAGAGTGCGGCTCCCCCCTGATTAGCCTGACTTGGACCTGACCAGCACCTTAATTCACACCATGGATCGAAGTGGTCGATACCTCGGCATAGGGGGGAGGTCGTGTGTGTGTGTGTGTGTGTGTGTGTGTGTGTGTGTGGAGAAGTTGAATGTACAAGCCCTGTTTGAAGCCATAGAGAGAGGAGAGAAGCTAAATCATGCATGTGCTAACGTTAATTGGCTGTGTACTGTTCAGTGATGTGGGACTGAGAGACAGGGGGAGGAGAAGAGGCGAGGATGGGGGAGGTGGAGGGGGGCGGCTCGATGTTGAGAGTTGAGCCGTGTGTGTGTGTGTGTGTGCGTGTGTGTGTGTGTGTGTGTGTGTGGCCTAGATGAACCTCCTGAATTCCGTCTGCAGCTTTGGACCTCCTTGGGAGGGAAGAGAAAAAATGAAAGGAGGGAAAAAAAATCAGACCAGGAGGAAATCAAGGACCTAAAAGCAATTGATTTCCTCCTCGCTCATTGTATGTGTTTATTTTGGAGGCTGCTGTGTTTTAACATTGTGTATCAAAAGGATTGCAGTAGATTTTCTGGGGAAGGGAAGCTGGGGAAGGAGATACACACCACAAAAAAGCTTGACTTAGAGAAAACTGATGGGATACAGGAGTGGATATATTGGTTTTATCAGATGCAAGGGGGATCCATCAACAGCACCTTTTTTTTTTCTTTCTTTTTTTTAAAGATATTTTTTGGCCTTTTTTTGACAGAGACAGCTTGAACAGTGACAGGAAATGTGGGGAGAGAGAGAGATGGGGAAAGACACGTGGGAAAGAGCCACAGGTCGGATTCAAACCCTGGGCCGCCGCAGCAAGGACTGAGCCTTTGTACTGAGCTAAATGACACCCCAACAGCACCTTTTTTGTTTAGTGACTTGTTTCCCATTAAAGGGATTGAAGCAGCCTCACTGAGGACAAGAAGAAGAGACTTGCACTAATAGTAGCCACAATAGGAGGAAAAAGCACCAGAAACAAATGGAAATGTTGTAAAAATCAGATGGGTATTACTCAAGTAAATAATGACAGATAATAGAGCTATAATGAATATAATATATGTGTCTAATTCTACCGTCGTAAAACAGGGGAGAAATGATGTGCAAATGACAAAATCAAAATGGAATAATGACAGCACAGGAAACGTGGTAACAAATTATGTTGAAATTATTTCCTCACCCAAATATCTGGGGCTTTATATTGATTATGAGATTCAAACTATTCACAAAAAGACTGACCAGGACGATATTGCACTACGTGGTAACATGTCATTTTTAGTGACGCGTAAGGGATTACAATTTGTAGTTTAGTCTTTACACATAGCCATGAGTTCCTTTGACATTGTGAGGGTCAGCTTGTTTGCTAGTTAACCAGGAGGTTGGGTGCAGGGTTGATATCAGTTTCATCTGTGTCTATTCAGCGGAGTGTGGCGCAGGGACTCGAGGTGTCTCCACACAGGTGGTTAGCCTTTAGCAGAAGAGCAGAAATATGTCTACTGGTAACTCCAAAGTTGTCTCATTCATTATATTATTGTGCGTTGTGTATTAACAACTGATGAGGGTAGCATCAACAGTGTTATTCCTACCAATATTCAATGTTTTCTTAGGTCAGTATGTTGAAATCGCCCACCTCTAGTTCAGTTTATAACCTACTGACTGCATTTGAAAGGTCTATCTTTCATTGTTATTTTGCAATTTGAACTAAAAAGATAAAAAGAGGAATAACATTAAGCTCGCTAGGAGTGGAGGCTTTGGAGTTGCACTGCCTAATTACTTGCGCTATTGAAGTATCTAATTAGTAATGTAACCTAATTACTTTCTCAACGTGTGATGAATAATTTATGACATTTTTCAACTTGCCTAACACTGATTCATAAAAAAAGGTTTTGGAGGAACAGTTTAAACTTTAAGGGTAAAGGTAAACCCCTTGTTTGGTGTTTTCAGTGGTTGTTTAAAGAATTATAACCTGTTTTTTTGGTAGACTTGTGGTTAGCTGGTTTATTTTCTGACTAAATCCTCCTGAGCTACCCCGATGTTTTCTTAGAGTATGTGTAAGTTATAGCTGTTTGTCTGTCGTATCGTGCTTGCTGCATGAACAACCAAATTTGTTTACCTTCTGATGATTCATAAAATTAATGAAAGAAGTGAGGAGCAACTAATTATATATACAAAGGACCATATTTAAAGGCAATTTTCAGTTTATATTTGAGAAAATTGTTTTAATTACTAGTTACCTTCAAGATCTGTTTTACAACGTTTTATGCTTGATAGTCAATATACATTTTTGTGTTTATTTTACAGTGGTGAAAATTGAATCAAGTAACTTTACCTTTCCAACTCCTGTGGTGTTGCTATCTTTGTTTAAAGTGATTATTTGAGGGCTTCTTCCACCACTGACTCCTTATTAAAGAAAGACACAAAAATAATATAAAAAGGGTACCTAGACCTACAAAGCAATCAAAAGCACTGGAGAAACACACAAACCAAGCAGCTTCCATCAAACACAAGGCTTATCTCTTTGTTTTATTGGGGTCACTCTGCAGGGTTCCTACTGGGCCATAGACACCAATCCTAAAGAAGACACAGTACCCAGCAGGCCAAAGAAGAGACCGCGCTCTGGAGAAAGGGTAAGTACCTCAGTCATGCATCATAAAGTCCTCCTTTAAACTCTAGAGCTCATTGTTTTAAAAAAACTGATAAAAGACTCGTTATTATTGTTTTTTGCTGCCACAGTATCCCTCTTTCCTTTCTTTAGTTATTAAAGTCTTTAGTCAGTTATTTCTTTATAACTGTTCAAGCTCACTGTCATCAAATGTGCAACATTGTGCCATTGCTGACACCGTGAGCATGAAATGTTTAGCAGGTGTAGCAGTGTGAGAAAACAAGAGATTGAAATAAAATAAGCTACTCCATCCAACTAAAATGCTACAGAAATGTTTCCTTTAGTTTAGTTTTTTCCCCAGTATAATGACACAAGTGTGTACCAACAAGATGCATTTAAAAGTCCGGAAGTTCATGACTAGTGTCACCTAAAAATAATACTCGTCACGTTTTGTTACCTTAGCTTGTGTTCCACGCAGTACGCCATGTTGCACAGCCATGTTTTTACAGAAGCCCACAACGGTCAAATCAAACACTGACTCTTTGTTCTTTTGTTTTTGTCCCGTGCTTTGTGGGCAACATATGCTAAGGTATAATGTTTACCATGTTCACCACCTTAGCTTAGCGATACTAACATTTGTCAATTAACAATAAGACAAATGGGAATTTCATTTATTTAGTTGCAGCCATAAACCAAAATACTGGACTAATTCTGCCCTGATGATGCTGCTACATTAAAAGTCAGGAGATCACAGAGCTCATTGCAATTTATCCTTAGGAGGACACAATTTGGAATGAATTTCAAGACAATCTATCTAATAGTTGTGAACACACTTAGGATAGTTGTTGATACGCTGGAGGAAAAGTCACGGGATCACCTAAGTCAGTCCAATTGATCCTTGGGCACCATGAATGTCTCATCATGGCAATGAATCCAAGAAGTTTGGACCAGTTGGATGTGTCAAAAGACTGACTGACTTAACCATCCATATACTGTAGAGCCGTGTCATAAAGAAAGCTCTTGGCAGAAGCGTGTTAGAGTACATGGGACTCAGTGCTGAATCATGAGCAACAGATGACAGCATAGCTAATATTTATTCTATTTATTGTTCCTGATGACATATTGTTGGTAACTTCTTGACCAGAGGCACACGGTGCACCTGCATCACAGCTGAGAAGATCACAGGAGATCATCTTCCCAGACTCCACGTTTTATAAACTGATACTTTGCAGTTTTGCCTAGAACATTTATTTCACAGCGACATGGTCAGCTACCTGCTTAACCGGGTAAAAATAAATCTCGTTATGGAGAGGATGAAGCAGGCAGCATTTTGCTTACCTTGTGCTTTTTTGTCTTGCTGCATGTTATGCTTGATTGAAGGGGTCTATCTAAGTCTAATTGTCTATCATACCAGAAAAAAAGACTTTGTAAATCTGCAAAAATAGCAGACCTCAATTATCATGCAGCAATCAACAGTGATCAACAATCACGTAGCTTTTTCCTTAGCTGGGTTGAATAGGCAGGGTTACCCTTGACATGGATTTGTTGGACCTTTTCATATCAGAGAATGCAAGAAAACATGCCTATGTCTGATATGTAGTATGATTAAAAAAAAACATTTTCTATGTATTATTTGCCATATAGTCTCACGTCATGGTCATAGGATGTAGTACATAAAGTAGGGCTGACTAACATCTTAACATATGTTAACCACATGCTCCAGTATTTGTAGTTTTAAAGATGTGAGAGAAAAGGCAGGAACAAGCTACAGAAAAAATTTAGAAACATGCAGCTAAAAATGAAAAGTGGTTTGGAGAAATTGATTGACAGCAGCCAAGGCTATAAATACATGAACCCTGTGTCAACCCGGCAGAATGCTGCTGGTGTTCAGTCTTCAACCTGAGGATCTGAATACAAAAATTGTGAACTCCATGATGTATTGCGGGTCCTCTCGTTGTCTCTATCTCTGTTGTTTACCATCACACTCATAACTAGAGAGTGGGGGGCATGGGGTCTTTCCATCTCCCAAAAAATGATATATATTCATATTCAGACTTATATATGTCAAACAAAATCAGTTTTTGTAGCCTTTTGTAGTTTTTGTATATTAAGGTAAATACTGTATATTTATTGTGTCATTTATTTGTGCTATTAAGGTTCCTGAAAATTACACTGCTGCGATTTCTTTTGTTTGCTTCATCCAAAAAGGGGCATACATTCAAATAAAGACTTTATATGTGGTTTTATTATTCTTTTAAATGAATCATCATGATTAAAGAATAATAAAACCACATATGAAAAGAACCTGTCAACATGACAATACTGTAGCTATATTTACAGTATAATGTTTAATGTGGTTAAATGTGGTCGATAAATTAGTCCGTATGGATCTATGAATGAATTTGGGTGATTCTAACAGTATCTGATGTCCACATGTGGCTTACACTATATGAAAAGCTTCTTTCGTTATTGAAATTCCTACATCACCGGAATGTGGCAGGACTGATTTGTTTGTAAATCCTCAGCTTCTGAGAAGTGCCGCGCCGGAGCGCAGTGCTATTACGCGCAGCCGTTCATTGTTTACCTTCATTAATCGCCAGAAAAAGACAGCACGCTGCTACAGCATAACCATACAGGTATATATACACATCAGACTGGTCGTTTATAACTGTTATTATTCTACGTTTTAAGACAAGGGCTCATCCTAGCCTCTATTTCAGCTCTCTTTTTAGCAAAAGTAATGTGCAGCACTGTTGTGTAACGTTAACTCCTAAACTATGTGACGAGGTGATGCTAAAATAGCATCGGTCCGATATGATCATGTAAAGGAAGTGCGTGCCGCACCAGCCTGATTGGGCATGATGCCACACACTATATATGTCTTGATTGGAAGGCGTAAAAAAAAATAATGAAAAATGTTGCTATGAGAAGTAGTGATACTGAGTATTGATATCCAGTATCAACGCTAAACTTCAGGTAGCATGACAACCCCTTTTCCTTCAGCCAAGGTTGAGCAACCAATTAGTGAGATGAGCTGTCGTCTCACGGACCGAGCAGAAGACCTGCTGGGTCGAAACATCATCAGTAAAGCCAATTTCACTAGGGAACTTTAGATCCAGTATGCAGGTACAGTTCCTGTTTTTTTTTATTGCACACTTTAGATCTTTGCAACCAGCAGCTGACCCATTAAAGTTTTTACTATTTGAGAGGTTGTTGCATTGAATAAAACCAGTCTTTCATCATTGTGCAGCACAACTGGTCATCTCCCATCTTTTCTCATCCTGTGTCTCTGTCGCTGTTTGTGCATCCGATCATTATCTTTCTGTGCGCCTGTTTATCTGCCACTCTTTCCTCTGTCTTCTCCCCTCTCTGCCTGTATCACTGCTTTAGCCTTCTCCTCTCCAGGGAACTCAGGCAGGCGTGGAGAAGCAAAGTGCACAATCACAGTTGCTCATTGGAGGAAGAATTGAGGTAAAAGAGAGAAAAGGGGAGGGGCAGGGGAATAAATAAAATGGGGGATTAGAAAAAAAGTGTGAAAGAAAGGATGCAGGGGAAAAAAAGAGCGAAAAAGACATCAAGGTGGAGTGAGCAGAGAGGGAAAAGTCAAGCTGCAAGGGGGGGAAGGAAGGGAAAAAAGTACGAGGGAGAGTATTCTAGGCTTGTGTTCCAGTTAATTACCACAGAAGGCCCTGGGGCTGCCGTTAGACATATTTTCTTCGCCATTTTTTTTTTTATTACAAACATTAATTAATTCAGAGCCTTGTCATCTCGTCTTACATGGATGGGCCCTTCGACCCCTTTTCTTACGCCTCACTTGCACCGCTGGCAGACACACTGTGGGCTGTCACATGGGCTAAGGAGAAACAGGGAGGTTTAAATGCTAAGATTTATAGCAGTGTTACCGTCTGAGGGGGGGGAAAAAAGGTGGGCTAAATATGTCGTACTGTTTTTATTAGGGTTTTTGTTGCACCAAGGCTACACAGTCAAAATCTTTAAAGTCTCCTGATGACAGTGGCTGTGCAAATGAGAAGATTTGAAGTTGGCAGTGAGGCTAAACGTCAGCTGTATAAATGTATTGTATAAATGTGTAGACAGGCAGTGTACACTTAGTTAAGTACCTGCGTCTCCGGTGCCCTTAGCATAATCACTCTCTTTCATTTCCTGTATGTCTGTCTATCTGTCCGTCACCACTCAATTATCTCTCTACCTATTCTCCCTTTTCGCTCGCCTTTTTCCACAAGCCTTCCTCACTCCTCTCTTCACCTCTCCCTTGTCTTCTTTTTAAGTGCCTCCACCAGGGAACCGACATCCCGTTTCACTGGGAGTTTATCATAAATTAAAGATTGCATTGTTACCAACCAATCCTCTTACTGTAAGCAGTTTGGGAAGGCAGGCAAGCTGTCTTGAACCCTGAAAGGAGTCAGAAAAGGGGAAAAAAAAATATTGTCCTCATTTTTTTATATTTATTTTTAATTTTCTTTCCACTTTGCGGGCGTCACTTTAGCCCCTCATCGATCTTCGAATAGTTCCTCATATCCTCACACTCAGTTAACCCTACTTTAGCTCTTTGTGAGGACGGCAGAAAATGAATTGCTGCCGAATACATTTTAGACACTTGAATAATGCATGAGGACGGCTTGATTTATCTTATCAAGTGCAAGTGATGTGTCCACTTTTCATGCTGTTTAAGTATCCGGCAATTTAAATGAAGTGCGCCTCAACTAGTTCACATAGTTGGAGCCTGGGGCATGATGATGATTCAGGAGGCTCAGGACAGAATCATGAAACTTGCAGCGTGCAGAAATTTCTCATAACCTTCGTCACATTTTATTTCCTTCCTCATTTTTACTGTCACTCTCCTCTGCACATTTCCAATCACTGGAGAGCATTTTAAAAATACCTCTGCATTAATTACTAGGCAAGACTTATTAGTCACTGGTAATAAAAGTATACATCCTACATACTATTTCTTCCACTATACTATACTATACTATACTATACTATACTATACTATACTATACTATACTATACTATGCACTGCTTAACGTATCCATTAAATACCACAGCCAGTGATCCAGGCTGATCTTTCTGTGACAGTTTTCATTCTGTGGTACATGGATTCAATAATGTAAGATGATTAACTCAGTATAGCTTATTAAGGTTTATATCAGGTCAGCAGTCATGCTAAATAGTTATTACATGGTATTATATATCTTTTATTGTTTGTCACGTTGAACAGAAAAAGTGGTCTTTGCTACTTCATTATTATTTTTTTTTTCTGTAAATTTCATTAATCTCCCTGCAGTGTAACAATTCACTGATCTAAAGCAATCTACTGAGCTCATTGTTTGAGATGCAGCTGTATCAGAACAAACAGCTTAAAGTCGGACACAGCTGGTCGGGACTCACAATAGAATAAGCACAAAAAACACATAATTGATTGAACATCTTGATTTTTTGGGGGGGACTGCTAAAGTAATGGATAATGTCAATAATAATAATTTAATGCAGCAACCCTGAATGGGTTTATGTGGCAATAATGACCTGGTTTACTATACATCATTCTGCTTATTACACAGCTACTTAATAAAGAAATAAATTATTTGACGCAAAATATTGATTTAAAACTGATTGTATCCGTTGTAGTCCTCAAGAGTCTACGACTGAACTGCATCCATAGCAGTGGTATGCTGTGCAGAAATAAGTAGAATGCTTTAATGACCATTCAGAATCAAGTATTCAATAAATCTGTATTATAAGCTAAACGAAAAGGCCTTTTCAGAGCATGCACAATACCACGACCCTGAAACTGAAGCAGCTAAGTGGAATTCAACCATCATTAATTGCTTACAGCTTTTAGCATTTTCTTCTCATTTGACATGTTAAAGTATGTTCTAAAAATGGCCTTTGCTGCAGGCATAGATTACTTTAGTATCTTCATTTATATGATCAGCTCATGAATTGTCTCACTCCTCCTGTCCTCTGCTTTCAGGCATCAACTCCTTACAGCCTGGAATCAGAGTCTCTGAGAATGGACTGCATTATGTCAGGAGGAGCCTCTCCAACTCTGGCCATCAATACCGTAACAAACAAGGTACGACACAAGCTACTCCCTCATGAAGGTCTAGTTTTATGAGCACCTTAATTCACTATTCATTAATAAAAACGATTCAAAATAAGGTACCAAAGCACGTATAAAAAATATTCCACCGGACAAATAGGGCTGTTGTTTCCTGGGTTTGAAAAACAGATGAATTGTGTTGCTGCTAATAAGCACCAGAAACCTTTAGCAATACATGTGGAGCCAAATGTTGTTAACTGTGTTGTTATGCTGATAAATCTTAAAACATGCTATGCTAATCAGGTTTATTGCCAAGTAGGTTTTCACATACAAGGGCAATTTCTCCTAGACGTTTGACACACAGCCATTCAAATAGTGAGTGAAAATAAATAAGATAGGAAGCATATACTAAACATATATATATATAGATAATATGAACTTTATAATAGAAAATATGATGAATTATAGTATTGAATTATATATATATTGTACATATTGTAAGTCTACGTATGTAATATATCTGTTTTTAAGGCTGAACAGTTGTGCATGAATGTGCATTATCTGTATTGTGCATTGACTGTAGAGGTGCAATGACTAGTCATGTAATGGATGATCTGATCTTTTGAAGATTAATCAGCAACTATTTTGATAATCGCTTATTCATTTTTCAAGCAGTGAAAATGTGCTGGTTCCATCCTCTTAAATATGAAGCTGTGATGCTTTTCTTTGTCATAGTCTTTGTATTTTGTCCTCTTAGTCGATTTAAAAAAAACAAAAACAATTTGAATACGTCTGGTTTGGCTCCGAGCTGTGATGGGCAGTTTTTGTTATTTGCTGACATTTTATCCACAAAAAAATTAATCAATAAAATGTGTTAATTATTGAATTTAATGAAAATTAATGTGACGGAAAATATACCTGACTTCCAAGTAGTAACTTAAAAGGATAGTTTATATTTCCTAGCTTTAAGTCAGAAATAGCTGAACGTTAGTCACAAGGTAGATCATCACCATAGGTTCACTGTTTTAGGAAATATGCAAATTCAAATATGGATGTAGCTGAAGTGATATTCAGCACATACAAAACCACAAAGAAGACAAGACAAACCACAAGAAATAACAAGTTCCTGTGCAGGCGAGATAAACCACTCTGATTATTAGTTTGTTGTCTCCGTTGATCATATTTTGAAGTGGTAACTTTTTAGCTGTTTCCATATTGATGAGTTCATAAAGGCTTGTTATAGATGTTAATATTAGCTACCCGGTTAAGTAATTCTTTTTGGATGTTTGGCTGACTGAGTTTCAGCTGGTCAGGGCATCACACAGCTTCTAACCACAAAGCTTGTGCAGGCTCCTTTAGTTTTTTCCTGACAATTAACTAACTACCAATAAGCACGAGATGCTGATAAGTCACATTATGCTTCAGGATATATTTTTAAGTAGCTTAGCTCAACTAGAAAAGATGTTACTTAGTGGCCATTTAGATGTAATTAATATTCATTTCTCAGTGATGTTTTTTGACAAATAAATTAGTCAGGAAGATGTAGTCATTTGTACTTGCAGTTGAGAAGAATATGTTGAACTTAGTTTGGGCTATAATTAATACTAACTAGCTATAAGGCGTGGATAGTGCAGCAGAATGAGTATTTTCCTCTTTCACTATCAGTGTCCTGGACATACAGTGTTATACTGTTCTTCACTTTAAGGCACAGCCTGTGCGATGACACATCAACACACACCCACACACAGACACACACACTGCTTTTAAAAAAAGCAAACTGGGTGTGACCGTCTGTATGAGGGTCAAAGATCAAGCAACGACTGGGACCTCTGACGCCTCTCAGAACTGGCAAACACACTCACACACACACACAGAATGATGATGTGTGGTACGTGACCCTTTCGTCTGACCCCGACCAAAGAGAAAATTTGTCCCACAGCAGCAGCTCACATAACTCTTCAGCGTTTGGCCTGGATGTGATGTGGAGGTCTGGACTTGACGGCTTATTCTAGTTTTCCATTCTGCACTTTTCACAGATCTTGACTCATACTTCCCAGAATTGTCAAAATGAAACACCTTTATCGCAAAGTTCAATTGTTTTGAAAGGTTTTCTCACTAGCATTATATAGCCATGTGTTCACTTGTAATTTTTATAACCAGTTATTTGTTACTTATCATGTAAAAATATTAAGTATTTGCTGGTTCTTGCTTCTGTAATATGAAAACTGCTGATGTTCTCTGTTTCAAACCATTACAAAAAAATAGGCAAAGATTTGTTATTTGTCAATAATTTTGACATTTTCTAATCTTAAACATGACTCTAAACAGTTGAATACAGATATGAAATCAATATATAATAGGACGATCATCTAAATAGTTGCTTTAGTTTCTATCCTGTTCCCTAAAACAGTATTTACAGTCAGTACCATCACATTTTGCACCATGTGCAGTGGGGCCCAAAAATCAGAAACCATCAGTCAAGATGCTTATATTTTGCATTACTTTTGAATGTAATGCTATTTATTTTCATTTCAAATGATAATATCAGCAACAATTGGAGTGCAAAGTTGAATCTTTGAAAAATATAGATTAGAAGACTGCATGCACTCAAACAGGTAAAACCTGATTTGACCGATGTTTGACCACTGTTCCAGAGATCTTCTTATGACGTCCTAGAATGTTTGGCTTTCTCAGTCTTCAGGTACCCCCACTAAACACAGTGGGTTGAGGTCAGGTGACTGTGAAGGAAAGTCCATGACTGTCAGGAATCTTTGGGTCATCCTTTGTCTTCACGTAGTTCATGCAAAGCTTTTAGGTTGGTCATTATCCTGCTGCTGTATGAATATTGTAAAGTATGTCTCCGAAGAATGGAGTACTTCCCCTTGGTCAGGGTGTAGTCAAATCACCATAGGTGTCCAACTCCAGAATATTCACCATGTTTCACTGTGGGTTTGATAAATTGCAGTATCATTCTATCTCCCGATCATCTCCTTACGTACTCCCTTCTGTTACAGCCATAAATCTCAGACTTGGATTCATCACTAGGACTTTTTCCAGTCATCCACTGCTCGTATTTCTTAGTCCACCCGAGTGTTTGGCTTTCTTTCCTCTCCCGAGAAGACATTCAGAAACTGCTACTCGTGCTCTGAGACCACAACAAGATTTATTTGACAAAACTTTTTCTGATTGGAGTCTTGCTTTCTTTATTTAGAAAATTCTGTATCGGTGACAAAGCCAGGCTTTTCTATCACTCAATGAACTAAACCTGATGTATTGAACCTCGATTGGTATGGTCATTTTTTGGTAAGCTTGAACATGCTTTTGATACAACTGGTCCGGCTTTTGCAAATCATTTTGGAGCTCCCTGCACTGCATCCTTAGAAACATTTAGTCTGGTCATAATTTGATGCTGCAAGTCTTTGCTTAAAGCAACAATTTAACTTCTGACACTTTTACTTAGTCCTGATTCCTTAAACTTTCTGATAATTTTCAGGTTTCTATGAGAATATTTTCAGTGTGGTTTCACTTTTTGCCCCCTCCCTGACATAATTGAGCATTTTCATTTCATGTTAATAGCCAGGAATATCAGCATCAAGCGATTATTGTTGTAACAAATCCAGCTTTAGTTTGGTTTGACACAGGCAACAGAAAGCCGTTAATTTACCTTCAGCGCGTCAGTTTGCACTAATTCTGTTTTACTCCAGGAAAGACTCCAACTCGACTCATCTTAGTCATCACTATACATCTGAAAAAAAAGGAGATTTAGAGCAGGGAGAGGAAGACCTTGATGATAATAAAGCTGATGCCAACGTCAATGATATCCACCCACAGCCAGACAGGTGGCGTCCTGCAGGCACAGCAGTGCGTCAGAACCTCTCCAACACATTCGCTTTACTCTGTTTGCATTGGAGAGTGCCTGCGCTTTTGAGAAGACATTCCTATAATATGATACTTGAAAACTGGCATAACAGAAAATATTTTCCCTGTGAAAAGTTGTTATAATCATCAATATATTCAGACTTATAAATTCCTTGTAATTGAAGCTCTGCTGAGTCTGAAAAAAACACGTTTGAAGGTGTTTTCATTATCATTTTTTTTTTCTTTTCAAATGCATAGAAGTAAACCTAAAATGTTCCCGTAAACCACATACTCATTTGCATATAACTACAGTCATACAGCAAGTAGAATTACAGGTTCACTCAGATGTCACCAAATCTACCAAAACCGAAAATGTTCATGATTAATACCTAAAAAAAATAAAAAAAATAAAAACTGTCTTCTGAAAAGACTTGTAAGATGTTCCACAGGGTAGAGCACTGCTCCAGAGAGCCTTTACTGTTGTCTCACCCGAAGGCTATGATTTCACATTTGTCTATACAATTAAATGTAGCCTTGAGGCAACGCTAGTGCTCTGCTTCACAAGTACTGACAGTCAAACAAAACAAGAGAAACACGATTCAACATAATCCTGAGGCCTTTCTTTTAAAAGCATTGTGATCTGTCACCACAAGATAATATACAGTAGACTTCCTCTGAAGCGAGACTTGTGTCTTCATTGGCGGTGCTTTCAGATAATAAAGTCATGTCTGAAGTCACCCAGTGGTCAACACATTTAATAAAAATCACCATGTTCAAGGGGAAAAAAATCCCCGGTAGTTTATGTTCTGTGCTTTTATGCAGCAGCAGGACCAATTTGCATAGACCAGCACTTTAATTTCCATTTTCCTCATGAGTTGTCTCATAAGTTAATGGTGCATGGGTAACTTCTTGAGGTGGGCAGTGTTCACTTTAGCCTGGATGTGAATTAGCAAATGGATAAAATAAGGGAGAGTAGCAAAATGGATCACTGCCAATTTAGGAGTTTAGATGGTGCATTGTATCAACATTTTGTCCCTGTATAATTGCCTTTACTGTCACATTAACATGGATCCTTTACGTGTGTGTGTGTGTGTGTGTGTGTGTGTGTGTGTGTGTGTGTGTGTGTTGTGGTGTGTGTGTGTGTGTGTGTGTGTGAAGGTAGCGCTGTACAACCCCGAGGCAGAAGGCAGCGAGAGCCCCAGCAGTCTGGGTGGCAGCCTGAGCAACAGTCTTTCAGAGCAGAGTTTGGCGTCCGTCAACCTTAACAACCTGAACACCGCCGTCAGCAGTGGCAGCAACGTGCACAGCTACACACCAGTAAGGCTGTTTCTTTCTTTAAATGTTCTAACCATTGCTGCAGGAGAATTGCTCTTTTCTTATGTCCGTCTTCACAAGGACAGCTGCTGACCTGACACTGCTGCAGCAAAGACTTGGCCTTCACATGGGACGGCGCTTTCTTCCACTTTTCTTCAACTTTTGTTTTATCTTGAAGTTTTAGGCAATTTTTCAAGTACCTGAATTCAAACTAAAAGTGCTTCAGACATAATCTGGATGATTCAGTCGTCGTTCCAGACACTCTCAGTCGGTACAGAAGGTGTCTGCTGCACCTTTAGCAGACTGAGGAGGTGGTAACCAGCTAACAACGCTGGATCTACAGCACACTGCTGAAACTCTCAATTTCTTTTTGATGTTCTGACTTTGAGATCACATATTGTATATTTTCAGTATTTTCATTCACTGTGCTTAGATGACACACACACATATATATATATATATATATGGCACACAAAGACACATTCTTGATTCTTGTGTCTACATTTCTGTTGTTCTTCCTTTCTAAATAATTTAAAAAATCATTGCTAAATAGTGAATCTTATTGCTGCTGTTTTATTTTGACATGCATAGTCAAACAAGCAGTCAAAAGGGCAATTTGAGCCAGTAACGTATCGTATTGCAAATTTATTTGGGCTCCTCACATAAATCAAATTGCCCCTATCCATAAAGATCTTTGTATTTAGCATTTCTTCTTTTCAAGAGGTGTGGAAATGCAATTGAAAGTGCAGATTGATTTTAAACTCTGTTGCTTGGTGTTGAATACCACATTCATATGCAATGATTATTTAGCTTGTGAATCGAATTTTGTTTTGCAGCCGACTATCAATACTGTTTGCAGCGCCTCACACCCCTCAGGGTCGACCAGCACAAATATATTCTAAACCCGTGGGAAATGCTGTTTTGCTTTGATAAAAATACAGAAAAATAAAACAGCGGGAAACATCAGTCATCCCTTTGTGTTGACAGTTCACCTTTATCGTCTCTGATGCGTATACATCCAATGATGCCTGACAACTCCAGTATTAACGAATCTGAGGCAACTGCATGCAATTAAAAGCAGATTAACTCTGTTAGCCAGTAATTAAACACTTAGATTGTGCTTTGTCTGTGCCATTTACCACACATACTCTCACAGTGAGGTTTATTTAAATCCAGGCCATCCCATGTCAACTGCTGTAAGGTGCCTACAGTCTTGGCCCGTGTAAAGTACACCCCAGACTTGGCAGGCTACTGACACACTGAGACATGTTTGGACAGATCTTACGCTGTCTGTTTAAATGACTCTTTATCCTTTATTACAAAAGGTCCTTTGGCTATATGAATTGATTAGTCCTAACCAGTGTATATGTGTGTGTAGGTGTGTGCGTGTGATAATGAGTTGCCTTTTTTGTAAAGGAGGGGCTAGATTAGCCAAGGCTTCTGTCAGGAACTAAACTGTCCCATGCCGAGTGATTTAAATTTGTAAAACAAATATTTAATAGGAAACAATAAACAGTTTATTACCGGGTGATCAGATGCAGAAACCATGGCTGCAACAGGAGTCCTTGGAATAACAAAGGCATCTGACCAAAATAACAACAGTGTTCCCACCTCTGGTTTTACTTAAATTGGCAGCAGGACAAACAGACAAACGTAGATCAATATTTTATATTTATTGTTCCCAGTTTTCTTTGGCTAAGGTGCTTAAATTTCAGTATGGATGCAGACTGTGAATTAGTAGATATATACACACACAGAATGTACATAGATGCATACTTTAGAGATGTAGATATCTTTTTTTAAAGGCTTTTCAAGACTAATCATGTAAATATTTGTAATTGTAAATCATTTACATATAATGTAAGTTTCATTTAATTGCAACATCCTGCTGTTCACAAGACACATGAGCAAATTTTCCCTCCCAGTTGACTGAATAAAAGTGGCCTGAAGACCTCAATTGGTCTGTCAAGCCTTGTCAACTCCTGGCTAGATTCCTATAAAATTGGAAATACATATTCATGCACCCCAGAGGTGAATCTGATTATTTGTCTGGCGCAACCAACATATCCAAACTTCTCTTCTTCTTTGTTTTTTGATATTCATGGTCCCCAGAGGACAAATCCTAATGTTTTTGGTAGGCCTTTGTTATAGCTCCTCCATCAGGCCAAAACCTCTATTTGTCCACAAGAAACATCTAGAATCTAAATGACACATGCCATAACATTTAGCTGGCAGATTCAGGCTCTCCGGAAGATGAACCTTTCATCCTCTGCACTCTTTTTGGAGAGTCTATAGGACTCTTTCCACTTTTAATTGCAATATTAATGCTCCCAGAGTTACTTGAAATGTTCAATTTTCCTTTGAATATCACTTCATTCAATCTGTTTTATTCTGTATTACTCCATGCTGCTTGATTTTCCCATTGTGGTCATTAAAGTTCTATTCAGACTAATCTAATTATGTGGACTTTTGATAGACTTGCAGTGTATTTGACTTGTTTGTCAAAGTGTTTGTGTCTGTCCCTTTAAACCAAATATAATACAATTTTAAAGGCCAGTCTCAGTCCAAAAACATTTGGTCCAAAATTACAGGAGCGCTGAAAAAATCCCAACTCTTCATTATTTTTCCCTTGTTACAGCTGCTCACCTTTTTACCATCAATCACTTTTCCCCACTCACCTCGCACCTGCATTAGCAAAGGTCAGTGCAATCTCATCTCGTTAACCTCTCATTTCTAGAGGCCATCTTTTGTTTTCCTCCTCCCTGCTTCACCTCCCTCCACCTGTTCATCCTTCCTCCTCCTCCTCCTCCTCCTCCTCCTCCTCCATCATCGCCTCAGACCTCATCTGTGGTCTAGTCCAGTGGGATCAGGGTTAGTTCGGCCTCATTACCTGGCACAGGTGATACTCTCCTAACTGACAGTGATTACTGGTGGCAGAGAGCTCAAAGATTCCAAGGAAGTTGATGGAAAAGCTGACCTTATTGGGTGGAGGTAGATGTGTGGGAGATGTGTCATGCTACGTAGGCTTATATTTTGCGGAGGCACACTGATCACAGCATATTGCCCGTGCTTGCTGGGTGGATGGTGAGGGAGATGACAGCTGGGATGAGACGAAGGAGGGTGGAGGAAGACAGGCTGCGTTCACAATATGAGACATAAATTTATTTCAAAAGTATTTTGTTTTTGTGTTTGTATGAAAAGAAACGAGTGCCAGCAAATACTTCCTTTTAATTGTGTGAATTTGAATTTGGCCATAGTGAATTAAAACAAAATGATTTCTCGAAAAGAATTCATGTGGAAACTGAATTTGAATGACACAATTGGAAGAATTTCTTGAAACTGAATGTCATTATTATTGAATTTGACTTTTTATCCATTTTGCAATGCAGCTCTCCCAATTGAAATTCAGGTATCTTAGTTTAGATTCAGCTGCTAGAAACACTTTGCTTCCCCGTGTGTTGACTGACAGATAGCGAGCCACTCCAGTGCTCGTGTTTGTGGCCTCACACTCTTCACTTTGGCCAACCAGGTCATGTTGTTTTCCTCTTACAGTAAAGTTGTAGGGTTTTTGATACAGTTCTTGCTCCTTGATGCAAAAATCTGCTTGACAAAGCTTCTGCCGGCACCTACAGTATTTCATGATAGTATAAACTTAATTACTACACAATGTGCCTTTTTATAATTGAGCCTCAATGTCGTTGTTATTATCACAGGTTTTATATAAAATCACCAAACACCAAGCAGGCCATGAATATTTAACTGAAATCTGCATAACCACAACTTCCTCCTGTACTAGCCTTTAGGTGTTTGTGGTGTCATGTATTTTAAATCCAGATTATGTGTGTGGGAATGTATATGTCCGGCTCTGTGAGGGAGCTCAGATAAAATTCGAGCAGAGCCCCTCCAAAACCACCATGAACTAAAATTCTTAGACTTGAATGTCATGACAGAACAATAATCCACCAGGAATGTGTACTATTTGCCAGTGTGGTGCTTTAATGCATGGTGTTGCATTTTGTTGTGGTAAAACTTGCACCAGCATCAACTTTTTGCTTGACGGCCCTGTGTTGATTTTATTTTATTTTTTTCTGTTTTTTTTTTTGTTTGTTTTTTTTATTTTCGCCGGTCTGACAGCAGCTTACACTTTGAGCTGCAGTGTGAATTCAGCCTTTGATGCATTTTTCTGAAACCAATACCTTCATTGATTTCCCCTGTTTGTCTTTTTGTACCTCTCACAGTCTGTCTGTTTTCTCTTCCTCTCTGTCTGTCTTGAAGGTGAGTAGCCACTCAGAACCTTCGTCTCAGTCCCTGAGCCTTCAGCAGCCCGCCCAACAGCAGCCGCCGCCGCCTCCCCCTCCTCCCCCACATCCCCAGTACGGTTTGCCCGTCCCGGAATCGCGGGACAAGCAGCTCTGTTTCTCAGACTTCGAGGACCTCAGCGCTTCTTTCCGCAGTCTTTACAAGTGCGTGTTTGAGCAGTCCTTCTCGCAGCAAGGTGGGTGTCGACGCTCATTCCACGGATTAGTGTATATCTGTTCATGTGTGCCCGTGCAACATCTTAATTGACACGTGTTCATAGAAAACACAACAACTTGTAAACCCCTATGTCAGGCTTCATGCGCATAATTAACTGTCAAGCTTAAGCTCCTAATGAAATGGAAATAATTTAACATTGCTTTCATAGCAGTAAAAGCATTCCAGTATTAACCTCCGCCACACAGTACTCCTACTCTGTTGTATTTTAATAAACAAAACAATCTGTTGTTCCGCATATCTGCATTTTACTGCTCGCTCAGTCAAATGAGTAAAGGCAATTAAGAGGAAGAATTCAACAGAAGGAGGGGGGGGAAAAAAACCTGCAAACACATCTGCAGTCGAGCAGAGCAAAGGGTTCTGCAGCTTTGATAGCAGCTAATTAGATTGGTTCTAAAGTTTGTGTAGCATCTTGCTAATTGCTTCCTGAAGCTTTCAGGTCACCAGGCCTCCTCCCTCTTGGCCCCCCCCCCCCCGCGATCACCTTCCCTCTCCTGCATTCTTCTCCCCTGTACACATCCGCTTATATGCTCCGTAGGCAAAGAGATTGATGCGCTCTGTTGAACTCTACAAGCAACTGTTGCTTGGATTCATCCACTGACAAGGTCCCTTTCAATTTGTGGTCAGGGGTGCGAATGCAGAAAAGATAAGACAATGAGAATACTAGTGTGTGGGGGGGGGGGGGGATTGCACAGGACACGGAGACCTAGAAAGAAAATGAAGGAGAGAACGGATTTAGCGAATCCTTGAAAGGGCCCCTTAAGTGTGAGGCAGTGTCAGCAGTCATTGTATTTTAGAGTTTGAGTCACAGTGAGTCACTCAGACAGCAGAATTCATCGACTCCCTTGAAAAACCGCAAACAGTCCAAGACTTTACACTAGACTGTAACTGACTCCGGTAGTTCATTTTCTGACAGACCTCATAAATTACAACTCATTTTACAACCAGGTACTTTTCTTTATGTCACATTAAAATCAAAGGGATTTGAATCAACTCACAATCGTTTTTATTTGCCCCTTAAAGACGTGGTGACAACTCTCACAAAACCTGTACAATAAATTAGGAAGGAAAAACACAGCCAAGACAGTTAAAACTTTCACTAAATCAGAAATGATAAACAGTGGCTATAAAAGCATTTTTTTTCAGAAAGCATTGATCAGACATGTAGCAGTGGGAATAAAAGATACTTTAACAAGCAGGTAAAGCGTAACAGCTCCCTGGTGGCGGGAATGAACATTGACCCAGCAAGATGTGCTTTGATAGACACAGTACGCTCATCGATTCCCTTCTGATTTGTTGGTCACAAAAAGGAACTCAAGTCCCTCTGTTTCACTCCGCTGATCTTTGAAGAGATCTTAAGGCTACTGTTCAGCCACTCTCTGTCTTTCAGCGATAAGCAATGAACCAGAAGATAAAAGAAAAGGTTAAAAGAGTCTCAACAGACGATAAAGAACTTAAGAATAAATGCACTTATGGAAAGGAATTACATTTATGACGGAGGTGCACTCCTTTGCCCACGGTGTTCATATCCACCCTTAATAGAGTTATTGAACGCTGTAACAAAGTACTAAAATCACTTATATTTAACGTACATTAAAAAATGTTGTTGTACTACGACACAGAAGCAGGAAGAGCACAACCAGGGTCCAACTCTGTGCCTGAAGAAAAGACAATGCGTCATCGTCTGAAAATTTAACAAGCTTGCTGTCGATTTTACAGTTTCTGCAGCTGTCAGTATCCATGATGAAAAAGTAAAGGAGATAAAACACGCTCTCGAGGTGAAGCCGTGCATTCAAAAAACAGCCACTGACAAGATTCCTCTGCTGTCTGTCCGTCAAAAAAATCTCAAATCTGAGGTAGTGTGTGTGCGCATGTGTGTGTCAGAAAAAGAGATTTTCATAACAAGCAACAGAAGGGCCACTGGACTGAAATCATAACATTTCATCATAACCAAAATAACGTTACTTATTTTTGGAAACAGCACCACAATGGAAGATTCCCACAAATTATGGTAATTTGACTAGAAGTAAAAGAAAAGGAGAGACTAGTAGTCTGTTCAGCACATGGTGTAATTGTAATTTACGCAGTGCAGCTCTTCTAATTATTCTGTCAGCTCTGTGGTTAATAAAGGACATAGGCTTAATTCTTTTCACTCTGAAGGTCAAAACGCCACTACCATGAGTCCACTTTATTCCTACATAATTTATTAGCCCTGTTAATTTCATCCTGTACATCCCTCAACATCTCTTTACTCTCCTTTTATTCTGGGCATTGTTCAGTTACTCATGGTTCATTATTTTGAAAGAATCAGATTTTTTTCACACAAAGCTTAAAATAATAATAATGAAAAAAAATGAATGAATGAAAAAAAATAATAAAAATGTCCTCCATCCAACTGTCCTTTCAGTGCTCAGAAGACAGTAACTGGCAGGCTGGATGATGGCGATGAGCATAAGGAATATGCTGTTATGGTTTGATGCTCAGGGATTTATAAGCACCGGGAACTGAACCATAAAACAAATTAATCTTAGCGCTCCTTTGGTGCTGTAGCACAGGTCATAAACTAGTTTTCAAAGTTTTATTTATGATTGAATTTTCCAAAAATAATTTCTTGAGAGCAACAGAGCCCATAAACAAACTTTGGCTGTGGTGACACTGACGAGTTGGTGCATGTAAATATGCGAAAATAAAACCGCAGCCTTTTTATTCACAGTAAACGTCCAGTTTGTCTTGTTACGGATAGTTCAACAATTTCCTTTTTAGTTTTTTCTCCACTTTTGTCGTGTTCCTGTCTGTTGTCTTCACCTGTACGTGTTTCGGTGTTTTGCTCTGCAACAGGTTTGATGGGCATGCCTGGTGATTCTAGCCAGCAGGCCCGGACCGCCTGCTCCTACCAGCACTCACCTGGTGCAGGAAGCGGCGGTGGCGGCCACCACCACCAACACAACCACGGTCAGGCATCGCACCACTCCCACCACCCTCAGCAGCACCTCTCCCCTCACTCCACCCACAGCCAGCATCAGGCACACGGTCAGCATGCTCAGCATCAACAACACCCTTCTCATTCCCAGCAGCACCCGTCTCTCTCCCACCAGAGTCACACTGGACAGACTTGCCCCACAACAGGTGAGAACAGAGTCGGCAGTTAAAATCTATCTGGGTTTAAATATGTCAGTACTCAGCCTACCGTTATATGACAATTTATGAGCAAGTCCTGTCGTCTATTATCAAGAAAATATCCTGGAAAGGTCCTGGAAAATGATTTCTTAAAAGGTGTGGGAACCCTGAGTGGGTTAATGCTCCTAAATCATAACAAGATGTTTCCCTGTTCTCCCACTCTGGTGCCGTGGTGTGAATGCAGCATTAGGAGAAGCCTCCACCACAGCGATTCAGCAGCACATTCAGAATATTTCATAGTTGCTGAATTGATCCAGAATCTGCAAGTGAATGGATTCAAACTGCCAAATGTATTAACGGGGTGTCTTTAAATTAAATCTCCTCAACTTGCCAGGAGCAGTGCAGGTACCTGAAAAGTATTAACCACAGTCCTCCCTGATAGTTGTACTTGACTTTTTTCGTCACACAGTCACATACTTTTTAATCAGTGAACCAGAAATTTGACATGTTCAGCTCACATTATTTAAAAGAAAGAATGACAACAAACGAACAGGGCTTTTACTTTAGAAGCCAGGATTCCCAATATAATATTTCTGTACTCTGCTACACCTTGTAACTAATTCTTGTGAAAGGAGCCCACACAGTGTACATTATAGTTTCCTGTTTCATATATATTGATGCTGTACAGCACCAAACAAAGATTCTACCTCTCCTAACTCCCAACGCCACATTGGTGTAAATGCAATTCACCTAACACACCAGAACAGGCTTGTGTCTGCATAGACTCATTGCGTTTATATTGTACTCCTTGCCTCTGTAAGGTCCCAGAGCAGTTGAGATTATGAGGCTGGGCTGATACAGACAGACATCTCCAAAGCTTCACCGAGGCTTTTCCTCCTCATATTCCCAGTCTCTCTCTCTCTCTCTCTTTTTTTGTTGTTGTTGTTTTTTTCTCCCTTTGTGTCTCTGCAACACAGCTCTCAGGCCAAAAGAGGGACTATTCAGACATTATTTATCTAGGTTAGTATTCCCCTCAACCAAGCTGAGGATGAATGAAAGCAATCCCTCTGTCTTTGATCCACGGCCTCAGAATGTATTGTTGTTTAGTTTGTGGCGGTGAAGGCAGTGGAAAGCATCTCCTATTTTTGTTTTGGGTTTATTTATTTTTTATTTTTTTGAAAAGCAGAGCTGTGGCTGGATTTATTTCCGTGTGAAGTCACACCACCTTGTGGTTGACTGCAGAGGCAAATTTCACTTTGTCTTATCTACATCAGTTCACCTGTTTCAGATCATTTAACACCATCCCACTGATCAGACTAGTATCCATTTCAGAGTTGAAGAAATTAGTTAATAACTCCGATAATTAATTAATTATTTAAGTCAGCAAAATATTTCCTAGTTCTGTTTCATCTCAAACGTGAGAATTTGCTTTTTAGTTGTATAATATCATCTGTATTTTGTACTGTGAGTTAGACAAAACAAACAATTTGAAGATGTCACCTTGGGCTCTGGGAAATTATGATGCGCATTTGGCATTATCCACAATTTCTGACATTTTATTAACCAAATGACTGAACAGAACAAAATAACTGATTTTTTTTTCTATATCCAACCATTTGACAGCATTTCTTTTTAAAGGTGTACTGTATTTCTGTGTGTGCTTCCTCACAGGCATGTCATCAGACTGGTATCCCAACCTGGACTGGCTGAAGGAGAGCTGCCGCATTGCTACCAGCTACAACTGGGCTGACGTAGACCTCTCCCCATTTCAAGGTAACACACGTACTGTACACGCACATCGCTAAGAGTCATCAGTGTGAACGGCATCTGAAATGAACTTTGATAAAGCTGTCTAACACAGCCACTTTCTACACAGTGAGAATTGATAAAATGCTTGTGATGCTGATCAGTTACTTTGATTAAACCATTATGATTCCTCTCCGCGCTTTCATATACACTCACCCTTGAGGCACAATATTATAATACCCAGTGTTGTAATAGTACTGGCCTAATAAACGTCATTATCCTGCATCTGAGAGGTTGCCACTCTGTGTTTCTCTCTCTCTCTCACACACACACACACACATACACACTCCCTCTCTCCCAATTGTATGATGTGAATAATCCAATTAGGCCCCGGCTCAGTAACAGCCTCTTATCACGGTCAGCACACAAAGCCGCAACATCCACACACGATGGATGACGACGGCTGGTCTTATAACACACACAGGCCCCACTGCCTCTCCTCCTGCAGCGCTTGACCTCCCTCACACTGCCGTAACTTCATCCTACAGCGTCTCTGGCTCACGTCCAGAGAGCAGGGACGGAGCCTCCCGTCTCTCTTGCCACCAAACACAAAGCCTTATGAATTAGATTTTAGGTAATATCAGACGGGAGTTTGTTGAATAGACACATAGGTGTGTCTGTGTTTGAAGAACTAAATAAGAGGAGGAGGTGTTATGGGTTCAGGGTCTGTGAGCAGATGGACCAATAGAGACTTTAAAAAGATGTTTTCAGTGACTGGGAAAGATTGAAACGTTGGTGTAATATAAAGGAAATGCAACTGTCAGTGCCAGATATGATTCAATATGGAATAAGATTGGACCAGTGTTGCAAAAGTGTTGCTGCTTGGTTTTAAATCTCATTTTTATCCTCACACATTTTGAATCCTCATAAATGAAATGAAACTATAGAAACTGATAATTCTCTGTAATATAGATACAGTAGAGTAGAACGGTTTTATCTACTGTACTTTTGTGGAAACTTCATCTCCTCTGTCTGTCCGCAAGGTCTAAAGGAGAGCATGCGGCAGGCTGAGCTCAACAACTGGTCGCTGGACGCCGCCCAGATGGCCGACCTGTGTTCCTCCATTAACCAGTTCTTCACGGCCACAGGGGTCATCCCCCCTCAGGGCGCAGCTCACCCACAACCTCAGGTCCAACACCCGACACCACCAGGAGCGCCGCAGCACCCAGCTCAGCCACACGGGGCGATGCACCCAAAGGCCAGCCAGCACAATCAGCACGGGCAACACAACCAACACAATCAACACATCAGCACGGGTTAGTATATATTTTACTGCTTTTTTTTCTGACTATGTTTTTTTAGAAATGCAGCAAAGCATTTCAGTTTTACTATCAAAGGTAAATCGATTAGATAGTCGATTTAAGGTTTCTTTAATTCTGATTTTCTTTCAATAAAAAGCTCTCACTTACTTACTCCAGCTGTCAAATAATAATGTGTTTGAGTAAAATAAAATACAATAAAAACAGAATATTTCCCCGCTAAAATTTAGTGAAAGAAAAGTAGAATATCTCCCAAGATTCAAATACTTGTTCAGCAACATTTCTGCACTCACTGCTTCCCACTGTGCCATCATTTGCCCATTATAGATTTACAAAGGAATTATGGATGTTGTCAGCTTCACGGACAACTGGAGGTATGAAGACGAGGGAATATTTCACCATTGGCAAATCCACCGAGAGACAGCACATTCTGTAGGATTTCTCAAGATTAGCATAAGATAGCAGTAAACGTGTGTGCGCACACGGCGGCAGCGAGTGTTCTGCGAGGACAGTGATGCATGTGTGAAAGTCGGGATACTAATCTGACGGTTAGTCATTGCCCTTTTGTCTGTTCTCCCACAGGGAACATGTACATAGACTCGAGACAGAGCATTTCCTCTCTGATGGGCCCACCAGGATACCCCCACATGCCTCCCATGAGCAACACGGCCCCCTCCATGACAGGTGACTCCTCCATCGCTCTCTTAACAGGTCAGGAGGAGCCGGTAGAAATGAAGTGTATATATGTGTGTTACATCCATGCAAGTGTATGTTCGTATGGATCTGAATGTCTCCAGTGTTTTGCCAGTAAGTAGTCTTAAACAAAAAGCAGTGATAAGAACTATAAATTCATTATGAATACTTAGAACAGACTATAAATATACTGCATATTTAATGACTTTGGTTATATAAATTAAAGTCATTAATTTAATCAATTAAATGCAGAGTATGCGTCTAAGGATAAAGATACAACATTTAATTATGCACACACTAATGTATAACACCTTTGTCACAGTCTAAAAGATAATATTTACTAAGCTTCGTAACGATACAACAGCACTGGTTTATACGTGTTCACCCCCTTTGTTTATTTTGTGTCAAAATCTTAGTGTTAAACATGCTCAGGTGATAAATAATAAGTATTAGCCAGTCCAGGTGGATAAAAATGTAAGACATGGTGGATTTTCTGCTGATTCTTCTTCATCCTACTGACAAATACATAAAAAAGTGAGTTGAGTATTCAAGCTTTTGCTGTCCTTCCATGTTTCAGGCCATCTCAGCCAGCTGAGCCAGCAGCAGCAACAACACAGGCTGCCTCTGGGACACTTCCAGGTGAGACGCATGCTCACTGCAGACGACATCCAGGACGACTTTGACTGGGATTCCATCGTCTAAACTGAGCCGCTGGTGGATCAGAGGGATGAAGAGAGAGAGAGAGAGAGAGAGAGAGAGACAGACTGGAAATGGGAAAGAGAGAGACATGTGATGGCAGGTGAGGTATTGACTGGCCGACCTGCTCCTTTTCACCTGGGTGAAAAAACAGAAGACAATCCAACAGAAAACAAAAATGGATTTCATTTTTTTGATCTCGCTGGCCTTTTTTTCTGAACCAAGTGGATGGTGGCTCTAAAGACAATCATTGAAAAAAAAAAAAAAGACTTATTCGGGATTGGACCAAGCCAAGATGTGAACATACATCATCCAAAGCAAAAAGGACGTCTGAAGCTTACTGAATTGTTTTATGTTTTGTCCCCCCTTTCCCCCAGTGCCAACAGGGTTACAAGTCGCCAAAGTGTTGTCAAATCGTCTGTGAATTGTTTAAATCTTTTGTGTTTTCTGCTTCAACTTGTGTTCCGTGTCTACACAGTTTCAGCACTCGTGCCTGAAATGGATAGAAACCTGGTTTTCACCAAACTCTGTGCAAAAAAAATAAATAATTCAACCCATCTTACACACACACATTAAGCAGGAGTAACCATTTCATCATCTTTGTTCGCTTTAGTACTGGGCGTCTGTGTGGTCTGATACAACTACACTGAGAAAATAAAGATGGGTGTACCTGATCAACTTCAATCAGTAATGGTTGAGTGGAGCACCACCTACTGGTTCAAACAGGCACCACATAGCTTCCTTTGCCTAAAAAAAGTTCTATGCACCATAATGTGTTTGTTTTTGTTTATCTTTGTTCTGTTACATCATTTTAAATGTCATTATCGTGTGTGTGGAACAGTGCATAGTGCCATGTTCTCAGGGTGTTACATTCATGTACCATATCAGACCAACACAAAGCCATTTACATGTCTGTATGTAGAGGTTACTTGCGTGTCGTACGGTGCTGTGTGTGTTTACTTCCTGTTGGCGAACAGTGAGCCTCCTGGCAACTGGTCAAAAAGTTTATCTTCTTTTGTTCAGCTTATAAGCTATCTGATACAAAAATACTGTGGAATAAGCTTTTCAGTAGCTCAAAAAGCAGCCACTAATGAAAAAGAAAATGAGACGCTGGCTAGACGTGGACTTTGTCAACAGTAATACATAGTTTTCTGAGATATAATTCAGTTTTTCAAGGTTTTATAATTTGGGGAAAGTGCATATCAATTATGACCAGGCAGTGAAGGTCGGACGTTATTTTAAGAAGCCTCATTTAGGAGACGACGAGCAGTTTTTGCACAACACCAAACTTGATAGCATCTTAGTGAATGAGAAATAAAAGAAAACGGTGAACATTTTAGTTGTTTATTTCAAAAGAAAAAAAAAAGATCAACAAAGACTAAACAAAAGTTTTAAATGCTCAACTTTTTTTTTACTGTGATGTTTAATTTTGTCTGTGTGTATAGTGTGTATAGTCCTCTCTGATTTCCTTTAGCGTACAGCTCAAAAAATACACATAAGAAACTAGTAATTTGTTTGTATTAAGTGGGTACACAGTAAAATATGGGACCTTAAAGTGCTCTTTTTGGTTTGGAAGATCTCAGTGATTGTTCGAATGGTCAATACAAGGTCTCATGTTAAAAAAAAAGAAAAGAAAAGAAAAATACTCTTTATTATTGCCATTAAATGCTGTATTACAGTGACCAGCATATATATCTTGTCTTTGTGTGTTGTAGTCCTTGTAAATAAGTATGTTACTCCTATGTTTGCCCATGAAAAACACAGACTGATAAAAAAAAAAGAAAGAAAGAAAAATGAAATGGAGAGAAAGTATTTTGTTATTTGTCCTTCAGGAGACACCGTGTGTACATACCTTCAGTATATTGTAAATAAGTGATAAAAAAAGAATTGGCATTTGGCGTTTTGTGTGTCATAAATAATCTGTGTATGGCGGTTCAACAGTTAAGATCTGTTTCAGTGTTTATTAAAATGTCATTGATCATTTTTACTGCGCTAACCTCGCATCTGCTGTCGTTATTTCATCAACACTTGTGCATGACAAAACTACAACAACAGAGAGATACTTAATTATTGGTTATTGGATACGTTTTTTCTCCTTGGCCTTGGGCTGTTTTGACCCTCGTTGCTTGTTGTCCAACAGGTGTCAGCCTAGTGCCAAGCAACAGTTTGTTGCACGTAAACTCAGCAGACCACCCATGCTTGCTTGTGTGAAAGTCACACAATGTTCTAACTGTATTTACAGCTCCTTTTCATTAGGAAAACCTGTTTTTAAAAGAACCTCTTTCTTGTCACTGTCTGTCAGCTACAGATGTACGCTGCCACAATTGAATGATTTAACGGATCAATGCGGATGCGCTGTGGACGTTTGTGTCATTTAATGTTTGCTTAAATTTCGGGATGGATAACGTGTAGTGAACCTGTGCTGTGTTACAGACGCGCTCTGCACTCTTAACTCTGTGATTAAGTATTATTTGAGACAGCTCATGCTCTGTTTACTTCTCACTCCATTCATTCATTCAGTGTTTAAAACGCTTGTTGCTTTAGCTTTCTAATTGCATAACCTGGCCACTTATATTGTATTTCTTTTGTATTCTGGCTTATAAGTCAATAGTATTTATGTATCTCTATTTCCAAGTGTGTGTGTGTGTGTGTGTGTTGCTGATATTGCAGGCTTTGAAAAAAGGAGGGCTGACTGCGCACCAAGAGTAGAGTGCGTCCTACATGGGGCTGGACCACGAGGGCTGAAACCACCTTGCCCCAATCCAGACGCCCTCCTCCCAACTCAACCTGCCCCTTGATCCTCAACCCGCCCAGCCCACCACCAGTACCAGCACCCCTCCTCCACTCCCAGCTCAGTCACTCACACACTCTCCTTTCTCTCTCCTGCTGTGTGTGCCAGTCCCTCTCTCCCTCCACTTCCTCAAAGTGGCCAGAGCTCCTCTCTTCACTCTTGTCCTCTTTACATCTCTCCACCACTCTTTCACTCCCTCCTCCAGCTGTGAGACTGACCAGTGCTCCTGTCCACATTTACCAAGTTAAAAGAATCTCTGGCTGCTATACTTTTCCCAAACTTCTCCCGAAGTCTTTATTTTCATTCTTGACTTCTTCTATTTATTTATTTTTATTTTTTTGGGAGGGGGCCTTAACCCTTCTCCTCTGGAGTGGCCGGTTGGTGTGTGTCTGGCGCGTGTGCGAGGGCTCTGGTGTCGTGTTCTTTGCCCTGAGGGAGCCCCTAAAGGTTGTGACTGACGGAGAGACATTTTCACCACGATGAATGTTCAGCTGCTGCTCCTGTTGGCCCTGGTTGGCCCTTTCTGCGCCTTCACACATGCAAGTAAGTGAACTCTCTGCTATCACCGTCCTGCTGTTAGCACACTGTGTCCCCTCACTCTTTCTGCTTCCATGTGCCTACACCACACCACTCTTTGTCTGTTTTTAATCCCTGTTGATGGAACAGTAACTCTCTGGAGGCTGCTCTCAGAAGGTAGAATAAACTCAGGTTTTGCTTTGATATCCACTAAGTAATGAAATAAATTCTTGTTGGTCAAATAACTGAAAAAACATTTTTAATGTTTTTATTGATGAATCATCACAAAAATAAATCCTGACAACTTCCAGCCACATGTTCAACCTTATCACCCTGATGGACAAGCAAAACCTGAAGGTTGAAGGTGTTAATTTAACAAAGAGGGGGCAACTCAAAAGAACAGGCTGTGTTTATTTACACAGATTAACTTACATCTGGCTCGTTATCTCATTTTCACACTACTCCTGAGCTGTGGACAGGAGGAAAAGTTTGATTTGCAGACACGAGGGAGAGATGTGATGTAATAGCAGCGGCTCTGCTGCCTCGTGTCTGTAAATTCTTGGCACTGGCAAAGAGAAGAAAGGAATATCCTTTGGATGGCTCCCAAAACAGTGCTCATACACAGAGAGGGATGGAGGGAGGGAGGGGAGAGGGCTGTAAACTGTAACACACACCGTACAGATTTATCTGAAAGCTTATCCACTGTCTCCTCTCACTTTACCCCCGATTCTCTAATTTCCCTCTCACTGCAACTACCTTCCCCGCTTTCCTCTGATTTTCTCTTTGCATCTCTGCTTTCTCCTGCCTCCCTTTTCTCCTTGTACGTTATGTATGTATATTTTTCCTTTCTTCCTTTCTTTCATTCTGCTTCCTTTGCCCAGAGGAAATAGGCGGGCACAGGAGGTGTGGCTGAGGGAACTGTAGAGCAGGGCAGGGCTGGTTTGCGTGTGAGTATTATTAGAGAGAGGCTCTATATTTAAGAGGGTCATATGGATGAGTGAGGAGCAAGGGATGGGAAGAGAGAGAACACCCGGTACATGATGAGCTTAAAGACGTGCCCCACCCTCCTTTACCCACATGTTGTTAGACCATGCGGTGCGCCGCCCCTTGGCATTTACCCATCTTTGGTGGGATATCAAACTTTACCACTTGAACCCCCGTCCCACTTCTCTCCCCTATCTCTTAACAGTCCTCTGCCTTTCTCCAACTCTCTACCCCTATCCTCTGTTGCAGCTTGATGAAGCTGGACCCCAGGGGACAGGGTTGGTGTAGACCAAGGGGCGAACAGAGAGGGGCTGGGTCTATTTTTAAACGACAACCTTTACCGGTCGGAGACGACGTGCCTGCTTCATTTCCATGGAGGTTTACTCTGAAAAAGAAAGTCCTTAAACTTTCAGCATGTTTCTTCACTCAGCCGTCACAGCTTTCCAAAAAAAAGGGGGAAACAAAGAAAATAGCTCATTCCACGTCTATGCTTCACAAATAGGGTCTTTTAACTCCCTCATGCCTTCTCACTTAACTAGCAAACCCCATGTATCCTGTAAAAACCCTCCACCTCCTCCCCCACACCGCCACCCCCACCTCCTCCGGTCTCCTTCTTAATGAGTTTTGTCTGCTTCTCTGGGCCTATAACATCCCCGTCACATCTGGCTGCTGAAGGGAGAGGTCAATGCCCTTTGTCCGTGCCCGCTTCTATGACTCAAATGTTGCGCTCATACTCCAAATATGAGATGCATGCCGGTAAAGACGTTGTGACGTTGGAGCACTTCTCACGTCAACTGAGAATCGTTTTGAGAAGAAAAACGCACAGTCATGCTTTCAAAATTTTCCGCAAGGAGAAAGAAACATCTGTTTATGGAAAGGAGTGTGAGGCCATTTTTGGCCGGGGCCAAGCCCTAACGACTCAGGACTGAAGCAGGGCTTCAGGGTACGACCCAAATCTCCCGGTGGAGTTTTTTTTGTGTGTGTGTGTGTGTGTGTGTGTGTGTCTCCTCTGTGAGTACTGACACAAATGTCTCATATCACTAGCACCTATGTGTGCCTAAGGGTGAGACATGGTGCAAGAGAAAGTTAGAAAAAAAAATAGAGCTGCTGACTAAGGAACACTTGGACAACTGGGAGGGTGTTTTATGATGTCGGATTCGAAAGTTTAAAGCTATATGATTAGAAATACATTAAGACATCGCTTGATAAAACTGTTGGACTGGAGTGTTGCTTTTATCTGAAGTGTTTGTTTGAAAGAAAATCGTGATGCCACAGCCTGATCTCATACCTCATACCTACAGTGGTTTCGTGTCATCTCTGCCCTGATTCATTACATTTTAGGAATTTAATCAGACCTGTTAAGCCTAAGATTAAAGGCACACTTGAACTAGGTCTGGACCAGTTTCTGCCCCAGGCGATAGAGTCCAGATGGAACCTGCTGCGTGTCCTCCTATCTAAGTTAAACCAGGAGGGGGAAAAATGAGTCCCTGTGCGAGTGTGGATGCTCATTGTGTTGCATCTGTGATAAGACCGGCTGAGAATATTCCACTCCAGCCTGTCTCCTGCTTAAACTCTCCAGTGTACAGTGCATGGCACGCCCCAGTATCTCAACAGCTGACTCTTACTAGTTCAGCAAGGGAGTAAGGGAGGTAACACATCATCAGTAAAGATGGACAAGGCGCCTATCTTTCTCATATTTCCCTCCTCCAGCGCCGAAAAAACATTCCTGGGCTCCGAAGGTGGACACTCTCACACTCCCTCACACCGTCTGCATGGCCCGTTTCCCCTCCTACACAGGACTGTGAATTAGTAACTCTCTCGCGCACACACAAACGGGGGGCCTCAGTGACAGCTGATTGTGATCATAATGGATGGAAGCTGCTACTCCCTCCTTTTCTGTCTCACACTGTATATCGTTGTATCCCTCCCTCACTCTTTCACTCTCTCTGGAGGTTTTATTTATGCCAGGCAGGAGTGAAGCCCCATATGGGTGCCTCTCTCTCTCTCTCTCTCTCTCTCAGCTTTTTGCTGTATTGCTTCACCACCTCTCTTAGTTTGAAATGTTTTCTCCTCCCTGCCTTTTACACACTTCCCTCTCCCTCCCAGTGTATCTACATCCCATCATCAAACATTATTTAGGGGGAAATTTTAAATTTGGTATCATTGAGAGTCACAGTTAAAAGTCTGTCATTATTGAAATTACTGTCTGCATCCTGGTTGTCCACACACTTTTGTCCTTGTCTTTAACTTTTACATAATGAGTGAGAAAACATGTTTTCATCCTTTAAATTCTCAGCCATAAGTTTATATACACACACACACACATACACATGCAGTATGAATACACTGACTAACTGGCAGGATGATTTCAGGCCATCTCATGCTTCACATGGAAATGGATGTGAGAGAGCATGTGTGGTCAAGATGACGTGATTGTGGGTAAAACAACCTGGGTGCACCACTGAAAATTTTGGAATAATAAAGACAACGCCACAGTTACGTAAATGTTTCTCTGAAAAAGAAACTGGAACTGCTTCCAACTCTCTGGTTTAACTTGCTGAGGGCTGCGTGGAGCAGAGTTTCCTCGCAATGGCCCTTAAGCCCTGACGTTTTAATGTGTCTGGTCATCATGAGAAGCATGAGTGTCATGTGTTGATCCCTCAAACACCCATGTTGGTAGAAATACTTACCAGCTTCTGGGGTCATGTTCTGGATCTCACCCCTGTGCTCTGACACCCCTGAGGATTGACTTACATATGAACGAAAACACACACAGGCAGTACTTCTTGCTAAACCAAAGAAGCAAACCAGAAGCACAGACCTTGTTCACCCCATAGAAGGGGACACGGTACTGCTCACCGGCTATTCCTCCACCCTTTTGCATTCCCTTCTGCACTCCTTTTCTTTCTTTCTTTTTCTCTCCAGGGATTCAGCCTTCTCAAAGGTTTCAGCAGCAACAAACCTATCCTTAGGGATTGTCAGGGTTCAGGGAGAGAAAGACAAACGAGAAGCATATTAAAAGGAAAGGCAAGGATGTAAACTACATCAGTGTTGCTCACTAATAGAGCTGTATTTAGGACAGTCAGCCCAGTGGGGAGGAAATACTACTCAGAGATAATTGTGGGAACTATACACATAATGAAACAATTGTTAGAGGAGGTTGAGGGGGCGATTACACATAGCGTTCGGCCATACTCTGTGAAGCACAGACCATTTTATCATCGCTTACAGACCTTCCAAACAAACAAAAGTCTGAGTCGCCGTTTGAAAACCCCCCTTTAGTACTCAGTGGGAACAAATGTTTTGTTATATTTATCCCTCCTGTTGCTAATGAACACACTAGCCAACACAGGACCAGGAATAACTGCACCGGTTGTTAGCGTCCAGTCAGTCAGTGTTATTTTTACCCTTGTAAAGTATTCTCTATTATTTCAACTATTTAGAACAATTGGAAAAAGAGGAGATGGAGAGAGCATGATGTCAGACGCTAAGTTTAGAAAACTCACATAGACGCTTGTTTCTGGTCTCTAGAGTAAGAACATTTTGAGGGAGAAGCAGATTTAAAGGGGATTTTTTTTTTCCAAAAGAGAAGAAGTGATTTCAGTCCAACATCTTGTCAGTGGAAAGTTAACTGTAGACCGTAATTTTAGTGCCACACTGAAATCTACCTCCTTAATTTTGAAGCAGTGCTGTCCAGGCTAAGCTTTCAGTTGTGGCTGGGAGGATGTTGAGCGTGGGGAGATGGAGTTTGGGTTATTGGAGGGAAATGATTAGGTTGAACCAAGGCCGCTTCATAGTCCAGACCTTGATGAAAGACAGTAGGGTAAATACATGTCTTTATACAGCTACTAAATAGAAAATGGGAGCCTCCATTTTACTGCAAGCACAAAGGGTCTGACAAAACCTGATTTTGAATATTCATCATAAAAACTTTAAGGTCAAGGTTTTCTACCATTTCATCAAATCTGCCTTAGGATATTTAATTAATCTCTCTGAGATTCTCTTAAAAAAAAAACATGGAGGTCGTCCAGCTGTGGTGTCTCTTCACATGATTAGGCGTTGTCCATACACCCCACCCTTCAGTGACTACACATGTTAGGAGGCTGAGGGTTAACAAGCCTTCCTGCACTCCCCTCACACGTCAGCTGCTGCAAAAGAAGCTCCCTTCACAGGAAATGAGGCAGAGGATGTGGCATGCCAGCATGCTAACACAGAGCCTTAAAGACAGGATGGAGGGGAGGATGTGCATTTTATTAGGTCATGGGGTGTGGTGGTCATGCTGGCACGGTAGCTATGTGCTGGTGATGGGGTATGATGAGAGAGAGGAAAGGTCCTGTCGTCATATTATGTCAGGGAGAAATCTAAATATCTACCTTGTACATTTTGACCTGTTTTTGTATCCATCCAGACAGACTCTGGGTCTTCTCTGTGTCAATTTGCCATCAGGCAAAACAATATAGCACACTGTAGTGGGTCACTATAGCAAATGCTATAGTAGGACTGGGCAATCATTCAGTATTGTATTCTATTGTCCCTTTTATATAGTCATGTTGTTATGAAGTTCACATATCAAGTTATAATTGTCTTCTCTAAGTTAATTGCAAGTTAATTTCTTTAAAAAAATACATTAATATGTTGGAAAATTGTTGCTGAAAACACATGAAAAGACTTTGAATGATATATTACTGAAATGTGGAGTTGGAGGTTAAAAAAGTTTTTTTTACCAGTTTTCAGTCCAGGAATTTCTGGGCGGTCCTAAAGGGTGGCTCGATGACACACTGAGGCCACCCTGAGCATACTCCTGCACCGCTAGCAGAGAGATAGAGATTAATTCCACTCGCTCAGTGTTTCAAAGTTAGTCATGTCAGTTTCTGAACTCATCTGACACATGTTTCAGTCACTTCAAAATTGCTGCTTGACCGCTCCCACAAGTGGTCGTGGTTTCATTGCATTCAGCGGACACGCCCCCACAGTCCTGAAGCTGATAATACTGCTCATTTTACCCGATTTTGACACCTAATTTCATGAACTTGTCGATATTTTTAATCATTCAAATTTGGCTGGGTGGTTAATGACACTTTCTTCTTTGGTCTGACAAACTTAGAACACATTTATTCTTACTTTACACAGACTTTAAAAAACATTTTATACATTGAAGTCAATAAAAAAAAAAAACATTTCACTCGATGGGATAAATATTAATTAGACTTTTTGCTCAGGGTAGCTTCAGTAAAGACTTTAAATATATCTATATCAAAACAATGCTATGTCAATAAATGTGATATTATGACATCTGTATGCACAAAAAAAGTTACAACCATATTCAACTTATAGTTATATATGATGCAGCATCACCTGTGACAAAAACAACATACATATGTACATTTTCAACAGCTCCACAGCAACAGCTACAGGTGATATTCCTAGATTTATACCTGCATGTGAACTCATTTTTGTCCTCTAATTGCTCTCCCCAGGCCCCACAGCACTTCCTACAGAGGTTTCTGATATGGTCACTGCAACAGAAACAGACATCAGTGCTGATGCTACAGCCGCTCCTGACACTCCTGACGCTCCAGCCACTCAAGGCACTCTAGATGCGGACCTTTCTATTGTCACGGGTCCTCCTGCAACAGAACCCGCAGCGGCCCCTGAAGAGGTTGCAACAGAAGTTGTCACAGAAGCGGCGCCACCTGCAGTTACAGTCAATACTGAAGAGGCAATCGTTGAGACAGTAGCCCCTACTCCCGCCGCTGCTACTAATGAAGCACCCGAACCCCTTATCACTGACCCTCCTATTGTGGAGACCGCAGCCCCCACTATGGCAGGAGAGGCTGAGGTCGTAGCAGAGGTGACGGAAAAGTCAGAAGATGTGTTGCTCACTGATGATACGCCAGGTGTGTGACGGTGGCAGGGGTAGTGTAAATGTGGTTAGTTTTGATCAGATACTCATACTCCTAATGTGAAAGTGTGTCAGTTTGGCACCGTAAAGGGTTTGAAAGTCACATGCACATTCTCTTTGTGTTAAAATTACCCTTGAAACTTAATGCTCTTTGACTAGTCTACTTAAACACAAGAAATAGTGACATCAAAATCTAACTGAAGTCCGAAAAATGAATTACTTCTTTTCTTTCTGTCCCACAGGCGACCTGAGTTATGGCCAGATAGTCGGCATTGTGATTGGTGCCCTGTTGGCAGTGGTCATCGTCATCGCCGTGGTGATTGCTGTGGTGAGGAGGATGGGCAAATACTCGTAAGTACCTCTACGAATGCAGACATTTATATTAATGTTGTGCAGTGAATCATCACTTCTGGCTTTGTCTAAATATGGGGTGAAACAGCATGAGCTTTTAGTCATCACTGACACATGCTTTGATGAAATAAAAGGCAGTTATGTAATGGCTCTTGAAGTGAGAGTTAAGAAGATGACCTCGCATGTCCAACACAAACTACGTAGCATTTCGACATAACTGGTCTCTGCTGTTAAATGTATTTAGAAGTTGACCTTATGAGAGTAAAAGAGGTCTCATCCAAATGACAGTATTCCCACGGACCACACCCTCCCCTCTGAGAGTACTGTCATGAGCTGCATGTCTTGTTAATGATGAATGTTTCTTGTGTCACAGGTCTGCCAAGAACAAAAAACCTGCAAAAAAAGACAGCGTTATGGTTTCTGTAAATGTCTCTATTTGATTCTTTCAGCTAATCATTTTAACCCCTTCCCCATCGTGATCCTAATTCGTACAAGACATAAACAAGATGCCCCCCCCCAACCTGGAAAAAAAAAAAAAAAAACCCTGACAAAGTTTAATGCTTGTTGCTGCTTTTACTGACACTCAGCTCCATGGTCCTCGGAGGAAAAATTGGGCATTCATGGTAACAAGTGGCTCTATTTTGCCTTGAAATGAGCTTGTTTATTGACTCAGTGTCTGTCTATGTGGGTAATGGTCATAAAGCAGACTAGTTTTATATCAACAGATTTTATCCCGAGAAACAGAGGGCTTGTGTTTGTCAGAAGTGGGGCAGCTTCTATTTGTTTTTCTAATTATCAGTCTTTATGTGGTCCGTTTTCATTATTTCCTGTTTATTTCACAGTATGTCGTCTTAAGGACTTCGTTGACTTAAAATACACTCTAAAACGAGCAAACGTAGTCCAGAAACTAATCGTGTCAACATTTACGTAAACCTTAAGTTGTTTTTTTTTGTTGTTTTTGTATATTTAACTACAACTTTAATCCTAAATCTACAAACTAGCCATTTTGTTGTCCATGTGTCCTCACCGTCGTTACTATTACACCATGAAATTACATTAAACATAACAAGTGCGCAGGTTACTTAACGTTAAAAACGTAATAATACAATAATCCTCTTTTTCAACCACTCGCTCACTCTCTCTCTCTCTCTTTTTTCATCATCCCACAGCCCTTGAGGAAGAAGTCGGCCAAGCAGCAGGAGCGCCCAAAGTTCTGGAAATTTTGAACTACTGAGCTGTGACGTCATTTCCGATCATTAAATCAAGCACGATACCAGAACTAAACTATTCTAACCAGGACTCTGGACTGTTGCCAAAAAAAAAAGAGGGGGAGGGAGGGTTGTGTGTGTTTGTGTATGTGAGACAAGAGGGGTATATGAGCAAACATCCTCACCTCCCCCGCTACCTCCCTCACCCCCAGGTGGCGCTGATATAAAAGGGCTCCGTCCTCCCTTACTTCCTCTGAGAGAACAAAACAAGGTGACAAAAGGATGTCACAAAGAATTTCAGGCCTTTTCAAATGCATTTTGTTAAATAAAGAGAGAGAGAGAAAGAAGGGTTGGGGATTATCTGACATGTAGGGGTAAAAAAAAAAGAGTTTGGGAGGACTTAAAATGGAAAATACTGACAAAACTAAAGGAAATTAGACACACGAAGAAAGCGGGAGCGGAAGAGAAAGCAGGAGAGACTGTTACAAATTCCACAGGATGTATATACAATGCAAGGGGACTACATAGTATACAGCTAACGACTTTCTCATTTGTTGCAGTTGCATAGGCTAGCATTTGATATTATGGAATACACAGTACATACAGGCTATTGTTGTCGTGGCTAGCGGACTCACCCCTGAGCACTGGTTAAAACATTTCCTCACATCGACCCGAATCCCTGATATGTTGGTCAAACTATATGAAGCACCGTGTGAAGAAGTTGTTTTGACATAGCACTCATAGAGCTCTGAGGGCTAGCGCGGAGCTAACAGAAAAGAAAAAAGGCACCCTCATTTGCAAGACTAACGTGACATTCTGCCCACTTTAACACTGACATATAAAAACCTAATACATATCTGTGAAATTTAGCAGAAGGGTTTGTGCCACTGTCTCTGGTATTCTCTAGGTAGTTAGGAGGATTTTAACTTTTGAAGTGCATTATTAATGTGAAATGACTGTACTTTTTAACTGCCACCCATTCCAAAAAAAAACAAAACAAACAAACAGCTTTCATGACTTCTGGTGTGTCGCTTTATACAGGCTCACACGCAGCCACTGGTTATTAGATATAGTGATAGCATTGTTATAACAATGTATTCAGAGTACTTCTGTTAATAGTTAGATTACCAGAACAGCCATCCAGTCTTTAATTTGAGCTAACCCCAGATTGTGTGCACAGGCTGATGTTTCGTATTGTAGTTGCACTTAGTTTTAGTGCACAGTGTTAGGCAGCAATGCCCTTTTTTGTTATTTTTGCAATTGTAAGTGTGCTAAATGGGTGTACAAATAATGAAATCTCAGCTTCGCTCTGCTAGCTTTACAAACTCGTTTAATATGTGCACTGAATGAGTGATGTAACGTTTAATGAATAGGCTTTAGACACTGCAAATGTTTGCAACGACGTGTTTGTTTCCTCCCTTCTGCTTTGTCACATATTATCAGTTTTAGGTCTTTAATTTTTGTGCCATCTGATTTGTTTGAACCCTTTTAATTTAATTGCAGTGTTTTTTGTTCATACTGTTTCAATAAAAAACTGAAAACACTCCACAAAATACGTCTCTAAATTTGTTAACTGAAAGCTTTCTTTTGTCTTTTAATGCGCGAAAATATCCCTGAACAGCGTTTTCCAATATCTGTTTATTGTCCCTAGACATTTCCTATCAATTAGATTACGTAGTTACCGTGGCGACGCCTTAAAGCCAACACATTCTTGGGCTGCACTGTATTCAGTCTTGAGTCAGGCCAAAATACTTGACAGTTAAAATCTCATGACACTTATTTTCTATTCCCAAGTGCACTCTACACACATCATTAACAAGCCTCCACGCAGGCAGCATCCAGTCCACTCCGATTGGTTCATTCAAGTAATGCCTCAAATTGATTTTTTATTTTTTTATTTTTTTAAAAACAACCTCTTTTCAGCAGGGAGACAAACAGCACCAAATATGGAGGAACACATGGCCCCGAAACCGTTGAGTCGGTTGAGCCCTCTGACAGTTAAGTGTGTTTTTTATGTCATGTTGTGGACTTTTTCATACAGTGCTGTTAAGCTGAGGCAAGGCTCCAACATTAGGCTGTGAGTCGGACAGAGATGCTCTGTGTCTGGCTTCCTCTCCTCCGTGTGGTTTTAGGCAGCGGCCCAATGCCCACCTCCCCAGCCTCTGCTCCACCAGCGAGCTTCATAACTCTCTTTAGCTCACTCTCTCGCCCCAGACTGTTGGGAACAATGGAGTCTTTTGAGAGGGGCAGATGGAGAGGCTATGGGCCGTGGCTGTGAAGCTGTTCGCCAGCAGCTCTGTCTCTCCCCTTCAAGCAAGGGGGAATTCTGTATATCGCTACAGGGTGGAGTCACTTCCTGGGTGGGCCCTAGCATTGATCATGTGCATTTACACACTCTTAGGAAAACTCTAAAAGAGACCTAAATCGCTAACTCTGTGCCCTCTGTGCAGATGCAGATGAACACATGTTAAACCTATCATAACAGTCATCCTCCGGCAAAATGTCCCAGCAGAAGCAGCTATTAAGACGCACCATAAAAGTGTGTGATTCAGTCAGATTCATCACACATGGTTTCACCAGTACACACGCAGGTCTGTCTCATACTTAATTATTAGACTCAAAACCGCCTGCTTATGTGGTGTACGGGCATAAATATGAGCTGAGTGCATGGAAGTTCTGCATAGTCACATGTGTTTCTGTGCTCCACCGTGTGTGTGTGTGTGTGTGTGTGTGTGTCTGGGTTGTACATGTTATGCACCGTACCTGTAAAAACATACACAATGTACTGTATGAGCCCATATTTGCACACACGAAATAAATCCCGGCAATGGTGTCATCTTTTAGACGTTTCCCTCCCTTTTTCCTCTCATCTCGAACTGAGTGAAAAATGAAGGAAGAAAAGGCTCAGCTCCAGCAGACAGACAGATGAGGAAATATCTTTCCCTCTAAATAAAACCAGACTGGTGTATTTTGATTTAACGGGAGAATGTGTGTGTACATGTATTTTTCGCTGTGCAATGGGAACCAGAAATACCAGGTTAGTTATAGCTGACTGTGAGCTGCCTGTTATATTGCACACAGAAGAAACCAGTGGTCTCAACTGGACTTCATTTTTATTGGTAGGAAAACTGTTGGTGCTCACTCAGCAAGTTATAATCCTAACAGTGTAAAGAAAGCACAGATTGTATAACAATAGAGGAATGAGGTTTTTCTGAATGTAGGGCTTAAAATGGACATTAGGCATCAGGATAATTCTCTTGCATTTGTTTTTGGCAGGTGAGGCTGTCTGTCCTGCAAGATGTTTTGCCTTGTAGCCTATCTCTACTTACCTTTATTAATGAAAAAACAAACAGATGACATACATACATTTAATGCCTTCCAGAGAGAAATTTAAAAGAAATCAACAAAAAATAATAACAATAATGATTCTCAAGCAACATAAAGCCCTTCATGTGTCAGATTGTGGGTGTGTGGATGATACAAAAACACATTAAGGCCTCAACTGGCAAGGACCTTCTTTCTACTATCACGTCACCGTTTGTCACGCAGCCTACAGCTGGCCCTATCGGAATATAAGTGCCCTAAATTCAGTGCGTTTACTAAACTAAAATGCATTTGTGCTTTTAGGTTGATGATTCGTTCAGATCTGCAGGAAGTATTTTGGAAGTTTTATTATTGTTACAGATACAAAAGAAGTATGAGTATTTTCACATGCTATGCTATATGACAACAAGACACTAGTGTCTGCACACTGCCGTATTCATGGAGTCGACATGAATGCCATCCTGCAGAGATTGGATCTCTGTAGAGTGTGCAGGTCTGCTTGCGTGCGAGGAGCACCACATGTCAAGCCTGTGGAGTGCAAGAGTTTGTGATGTCATGAGATAAACGTCCGCCAATAGGCCCGTTGGCTTTGAGTACCACAGACAGCTGGGTGAATAAAGAAGGTGGGGCAGGAGCGGAAGGAGGGATAGTGGTTGATAAAGTTGGGTCAGATAGTGTGTGTGTGGGTGTGTGTGTGGTCAGATACAGGATGGATGATGCAAGGAATAGGTAAATTTCCCTGTGTGTGTCTGTGTGGCCGCAGAGTGTGAAAAACAGTGAAAGGGGAGAAGGATTGATGATGTGTGTGTGGTATGTAAGTATGTGTATGTGTGTGTGTGTGTACAGAATCTTTACATATGGCGTGTTACTTTATGGGGGTCAGGGTACATCTCTAAATGTATGTGTGTGTGCAGGAGTGAGAGGGGGCAGACATTCTGGAAGGCACGTGTGTTTATTGGACTTTGGGGGATTATTGACCTGGGTGTGGTGTGTGGTACGTGCACTGTCAGTACATAAATAAACACTACAGTGGGCTACAGAGTGCGCTTATGTAAAGTATCATGTGTTTTTGCACTGAACAGTTTGTATTTGTGTTCCAACGTGTTCACATTAACATGTTCTTCCCTGCACATCTGGCATCCCACGACATGAAGCAACATAATCTGATTCTGTCTCAGCGACATAAAATGTTGTCAAGACAAGGCTTTGTGTGTGCTGTGTGCCATAAATTTTATGTAAGGGCCCCTTATTGTTTCATGTAAAAGCCCGGCTCACTGATACACAGACACATTGTGGACCACCTCTCCCTCTTTGTCTCTCTTGTCCTATATGTTCAAATGGATAGTGAATGTATCATTGTGGACAGAGTCGTTGGCACGAACAGGCGCCCACTGCCACAGTATACATTACCATGCACGTAATCTGGGGCACACTTTGTCTCATTCCCCTCTCGCAATCACTCAATTTCCTGTTTGCTTTTAAGGTTGACCTCAAGACTATTAATAACTTTCAAACCTCAACTTTTAGATCATGTATTAATTGTTATTGTGCTTTTATTTGCAGAAAATAGCCACCTCCAACTTAGATTCAAAGAACAACACTACTAGGAATCATAACATAGTAGATATCTATGAATGCTTAGTCTCATTACACTACAGTTGGCAGTGATGCAACAAATCTGGGGAAAAAATAAACAACTACATCAATTAAAAGACGGGGCATTTCTAAAAATAGTATACAGTATACCCAAAGTCTCAGTTGCTGTTGCGAAGATTTCCTACCTCTATGCAACCATGATGCAACAGAGTACAGATTCTGATAGAGCTATTTATGTATTGAATTTGCTTTCAGTTCTCGCAAAACTCATTCCTACTGCATGACAGAGTTTGACTGCTTAGCCATGTGTGTGACGTAGCTTCTAAGCGGTCAACACCTGCTTATATGATGATTTGACGTATGTGTCTGACTAGTAGACCCAATTGTGAACTACTCATCATAACTCCACAGCTGCAATTGCCATCAACTGTGAAAGACATGCTGGAGCCATGGGCATGTCCAGAGTGACTGGCTATAAATAAACATGATTATGGTCCACTTGCTACTAAATTAACCATATGTGAGAACCTTATACAGACCTTTTGTTCCTCAAGAGTTTTGTAATTTCATCACACTGCACTGTGTCAGCAACTTTACTGCAAAGTTTGGGAAGTTTAATATATAGAGAAGCAAGAAGGCCTGAGCATAGAGAAGCCTGTTGTTTATGATCTTCTTTTATGCCCTGCATGTAGTTTGATAGCGACATGCCATGCATGTACCATGAGAACACCACCCATGTGCTGCACAATGTCACAGATGTACTGTACATGTTGTTCTAATGAACTCCTACAGATCCTGTCAAAGAATATCTTTTATGTTGGTATGATCCCGGAGGTGGAAATAGCTATGATGTGAAACCATGGGGTAGCTTTCTATCAGTGTAGGTGTGAGTTTCATATGAGCCAGTGCCTTGTGATTCAGTTGACGATTGTTGGGGAAAACAGAGAACACATACAACAGGACATCATAAATCTTCGGCTTGTCTCAGTTTGGCTTCTGTTTTCTCAACAGCTGCGAAACAGACATGACATTGACATATGGCCTAGTTATAACATCGGAATGAAAAGTGCCAATGGACCAGCACATACAGTATGTCTTTATTTTTTTTACAAGATTTAACTGAAAATAAACCAAGTCACATGTGAATGCATATATGCAAAATATTAAAATAATTGTAAAAATGTATCTTACTTTAATTAATATGTCTGATTATATAAAGAAAAAATAGTAATAATAGTAAATAGTAAAAGATAATAGTAAAACCATTAATGTAATACGATAATATCTTATTACATTGCGCATGCAACATAGAAATACACCACTGATGTCAATGAGCAAAGTCTCAGTAGACATAGCAGTCCACTGAGATCAGTAACAAGTTCTTTATACTGACCGTAATATCTTTTTGTTATTATGTTGCGCCCTCTACAGGCCAAATCAATACATTGCAAGTATGTAGTTCATAAATAAATTATATATGGATGGCGATGGTGTTTTAAGAAGTTGATGCATAACTTATATTTTGTGTGCATTTGTTTAAACGACTTTCAAATTCAAACGCATGCAGGTCATTTGAAATTCAAATGCAAGTTTTGTGAACGTGTAGATGAGCCTGCAGGTAAAGGTATCCGCTCCTGAGTTTGGATAGTTTCAATTCTAATAATCAGAATTTTAGAAGACAGCGTACATATTTTGTACTCTTAGATTAATAATATTATCTCAACCTCTTCTTTGATGTGTCGTGTGTTCAGTGTGCACAGGCTGACGTCGATGCGCTAATGTTCTCATTTTACTCTCAAGTGACAGCTGCCTTTTGCTGCTTCTCAGCGCTTTAACAAACCTGTTGCTGATTGGTCCAAAATTTGACATGCACATTCTCTGACCAATCAGAACGCCAGAACCTTGTTAGTACGTTGGGGGAAGAAAACACACACACACACACACACACACACACAAACTGTCTACAACCTGCACAGGAGGAACATTTCAAACCGTTCCATCCACGGCCGTTTGTTTGGCTGCTAACTGAAGTATGTACGGGAACTGTAACGTGCAGTTTTGTGTAACGGTCAGGCGTTCGTAACGGTCGTGTAAGAACATTCTACCCTATATATATATATAGCCAGGGCTTGCGAGCTAGCATCGCAGCTAGCAGTATATTGGTGATAACAGCTGATTTCTTTCACTTGCTGAGTGAAAACCTTGTGTCAGGACCTTGACGGTTTTAGAGGGACTGAATTCGCCAGAGGCTGCCTTGTGTCAAGAGGACAGTGGTGGGGTTATTTCAGAGGAGCGAGTTTGTTTTTTTCTCAGTGGACGTGCTAGCAGCCTCTGTAGCCAAACAGTAAAAGTGACGACGTGTTGTGTGACCAGCTAGCAATGGTGCAAGGACGGGGGAAGCGTCATCAAACCAGGTGAAGCTCACCCCTGAGCTAATCCCAGTTGTAATGATAATAATACAAATAGATTTTTTTTGTTTGTTTTAAATCTATTTCACGTGTGATGAGTGTTAAATAAGCCTGTTGCAGCGGGGGATGGATAGAAATAGAAGTTGTATATATTGCGAGACTGGGCTGAAATAATTCAGCATGTAGGCCCTTGGATGACGTTGAAACACTTTTCGGTTTTGCTATAATATGACATCGTGATTGAAGAACTGACCACATGATTAAAATCACCAAAACAAAACGTGTATTAACATACGCTGTAAGGTCTTTGTTTACATTTTCCTCTGTGTCTACAAGTGTCTGGACACTGCGAGATAAATGAAATAAATTTGGGGTCAGCGAGCAAATCGATAAAAATGTATAAATGGAGTGAAACACATTTTGTCTGTGAGTGTTCATGCAGTCGTGAGGAGCAGGTGGAAGATCACGACAAATCTGGCTCACGTTATGAGCCTGCCATTTTGTCCCACCAAGCATTAGATGAATGCCACAATGTCCCAAACTTGATCTTTTTTTATATATATATAACTCTGCATGATGAAATGTAGCTATTAAAGATTATAATGATTGAGGTGTGTAAGGCAGGAAAACCAGGTTAAATAAGGTAGCTGTTAATCATTGGGACAGATTAGCTGTATTTTGGGACTGTACTCACCGCAGGCTACCAGTAATTAAAAAAAACAAAAAAGAAAATACTTACTGTGGAGAATATTAAGTGCTATAAAGTGTGGGTCCATTAGCTTATGCTGTGTTTGTAGGTTCATAATGTAACCTTGATATGCTCAAGGGACATCAGCATAAGTTAACAAGACAGGACTTGTTAGGCTTATTCAGCAGCCAAATGACTGAAGAAGTACACTGGGCTCAACTACTCCCACACCACAGATGTTCCCTGTGATCAGTCTGTGCTTCTTATCATTCAGTCGTTTGAGCAAGTGATGCTATATTATGAAACTGTTTTTTTTTTAAATGTTTGCTTTGCGATTTTCTTCCAGCAGAAAGAAAAGCCTGTGGGTTCATCTGTCCAACAGAACACACCTCGTACTCTGCACTGACTGTTAAAATGGTAAGAAGTTTGTGATAACATTTCTATGTATTATTAGTAGTATTCTGCACCGTCAGACTGGAATAATTTACAAAACCTTATAGGACTCAATGATCTGATTTCTTTGAATGCTTTGAAATCCGTTCTGAAATATCTGGAGATATTATTGAATTAATAGCTTGTACTGCACTTTATTATCTTGACTGCTATGTTTTATAATACAGCCTGTGTTAAACATTAAAGGTTAAATGAAATAAATACAATTTTAATTCAACGATGATTTACGATTGGAAGGTCTTGAACCTATGAACCTAGGTTGAACCTATGTAGCTCTTAACATATTGCAGATGAGGGATGGCCTTCTCTAAAATGTAAAAAATAGACTATTATGAAGAGAATATCACTGTGTTGTGATATCTAAGATTTAGACAGTATCACGAGCATGTATTATGTTGTATTATAGTGTCAAGTGCGAATGATTGTTAATGAGAGGCACCTCAGCTATATTATGTGTTGGTGTGCTGAGTGACAACATCTTCTTTATCTATTCAATAGGTGTAACAGCTGTCAAAAGTTCTGTTTGACAAACTTCCTTCAGAAAACTGGACACAACCTCCACAAAGATGGAGGACAGCCCTCACGTGTACATCTCTGAATTTCGACACAATGAGGATATGGAGGAGGGGGAGGATGAAGATGTTTATGAAGAGGAAGTAAACATGGAACCAGACATGATGAATTCACTGTACCCAGATCAGAAACACCCCATTCAGGATACTGAGAGAGAGTGGAACTCTTTTCCCTGCCAGCACTGTGAGAGACATTTTACCAGCAAACAAGGCTTGGAACGACACATGCACATTCACACTTTGGCAAACAGCGAGGCACACACTTTGAAAGGCAATAAGAGCAACTTGTCTTTTAGTTCAAATGTGGATAAGGTGCAGCACGAGAAGGTGAAGCCTGTGGATTCAGAAGGCTTAGCCATGCAGTTTCCTACTTCATCCACCATCACTGCTCAGCCAGACAGACAGGAGCTATCAGACGGCCATCATGCTTGCAAGTACTGTGAAAAGATATTCACTACACATACCAACAAGCGACGGCATGAGCGCAGGATCCACGAGCAGCATTTGCAGCTCACACAGGTGGAAAAAACCCAAGAGCCACCCCAGGAGGAAAATCTTGAACGGATATTGAGTGAAACATCTCAACACAAAACAGAGCTTAGTGACAATATGGCACCTGCAACTCCTCTGGAGAATGAAGGAGAACAATACATGCTAGATGTCTCTAGCAATATTTCAGAGAATCTCAGCTTTTACATTGATGGGAAGATAGTGTCAACAAGTACTGTGAGTAGTTGTGAAACAGCTGAGGTTCATTCTGGGTCTTCAACTTTAGTTAGACTGGATTCTCTGATTCTAGACCCCACCCAAATCAATCAGGTTTTAAATATTGACTCAGTTGCAGGCAAAGAGATACCTGGTCAACCATTGACCAAGAGAAGAACTGCAACACCACCTCTTTTACCACAAATTAAAACTGAACTGGAGTCTGAGGTGGTTGTGTCGTCATCCTCATCATCACTTGTATCTTCTTTAATAGAGAATCTACTTCCTCAAAATACAGAGTCTACCATTGTGCAGAAGGAAAGAACAGTGTTTCTGTCACCTAAGCTTAAGCAGCTCCTGGAGAAACAGGATGGCCTTAAACCTACACTTGCCCTCATCACAGATGGTCAGAAGCCTTGTTCACCTGTCTCTCTCTCCGTCCTGCCTGCTGGAACAGGGAGGTTTAAAAGAAGGACTGGATCTCCACCAAGCTCCCCGCAGCAAATCCCAGCATCTAACGAAGAAACACCAACTCTAGATTCCGCAGATAGTGACGCTGTAAACACAGGACAGATGGAGACTCAGCATAGCTCCTCACCTGTGCACCAAACAGTCATCGAGAAGGATGACACAACTCCGTCTGTAGAGGATCAAGCAGTGAAACCTGTCTTGACAGAGAACTGGCCCACCATGACCGGAGGTAATTCCTGTAACCAGCAACCACTGGATCTCTCTAATACAGTCAAAAGAGATGAAGATGTAACTTTAGCTGATGCTGTGCTGGATTTGAGTTTACAGAAAAAGACCCAAGGTGAATCTGAACAGAGCTTAAATTTTGTTTCACAGGCAGTTTTGAAAGAAGGAAAATCAAATACATGCATAGTGGCGAAGGACTTGGTGAACACCGGAGAGCAAAATATAAGCCAAGGGAATCTTGAGACCCCTTTAGTCACAGACTTCACCATAGTTACAGGTCCAGATATGATGACCCCAATGGAACCTGTTGCAGAAGGACTTGTTTATGGACTTGCCCTACCCCCCAATTCTCTGACTCCATCACCGGCTTCCCTTACCCCAGTTGCTATGCAGCCAGCTTCACCGTGCACTATAGCATTTGCTTCCCCACCCTCACACACCATGCTTCCAACGACTACTTCATTAATCACAGTTTTGTCACCACCACCCATTTCTAACCCTTCGACCCGACCAATCCAGGTATTAGCCCCAAACCTTTCTCCTGAGCCCTTGGTAATTTGCACGGAAAATGCATTAAGTTCTTCAGAGTGCGATTTAACTACTGCATTTGCCACCACAAATTCTGCAAACCTTGTCACTCTTTCCCAATCCCTTGACCCGACTCTAAATTTACCCAGCCACGTGTTTCTCACTGATCAAATATCTCTCAACACACCTATGGTTGAGTCAACTCCTGTGTCAGAAGTGCCGTTCACACCCACTGTGACTTTAAATGATTCCCTCATCAACTCTTATAACATAACCAGCAACACAGTGTTGATAGAGTGCACAATAGCTCTTGAGGCCCCAGGGAGTGTAGTCCCTACTGCAATTACCTTACAAGAAAACACAGCTGAGCCTCCAGCGCAGGTGGTTGTTAATCATATAGAACAGCAACAGATTGTATCAGTGCCCAACTCTCAAACTGTGGAGCCCAACGTTCTTGTCTCCTCCATCTCAGAGTCGGTATCTCTATCTGCCACCACCTCAGTAATATCTGATTGTCCTCCTGTGGGTGAGTCAAGTCCTGACCCAGAGCCTGTTGTTGATTCAGAGCCACCAACTGTTAAAGAGGAGAAAGCTGCTGACAGTACCGTTTCCACACCCAAAATCCCATCTAAAACCTCACCTTCATCTGAGAAAGTTGAAGAGGACGAATCGTCAAACAGCACACCGAATGATACGCAACATCCGACATTCACCAAGAATTTCATCTGCAATGTGTGCGATAAGCTTTTCCATTCAATGAAAGAACTAGGCGACCATGTGGGCGACCATGCTGATGAATGGCCTTATAAATGTGAGTTCTGCGTGTTGCTCTTTGGCAAACCGTCCGCTTTGCTTGACCATAGATTAAGCCTCCACGGTGTCGGCAAGACTTACGTATGCAGTGTGTGTACAAAAGAATTTGTCTACCTTTGCAATCTGAAACAGCACCAGGAAGAATTACATCCCGGCCAGCAGTGCACATACACAGAAGAAGAAAAGGGAAAACTAAGACCTCAGAACTACAACAACTCCATAAAAGTCAACGTGGAGGCTTCAGTGCCCGATGCTTCAGAGGAACCCAAGAAACTGGTGAAAAAGGAAGAAGGTGAGGTAGATGTGGCAGCTGAAGAACTGTTTACAACAATAAAAATCATGGCCTCAGATGGAGGCAAAATCAAAGGACCTGATGTTCGTTTTGGCATTAACCAACATTATCCCAGTTTTAAGCCCCCTCCATTTCCTTACCATAACAGATCGCCTGCTGGCTCACTAGCTTCGGCCACAAACTTCACCACCCACAACATCCCACAAACTTTTAGTACGGCTATTCGATGCACCAAGTGTGGAAAAAGCTTTGATAACATGCCAGAGCTACACAAGCATATTCTGGCCTGTGCAAATGCCAGTGATAAAAGGCGATATACACCCAAAAAGAATCCCATCCCACTACGCCATTTTGCAAAAGCTCAAAATGGAGTTCTGTCTACCACTAATTCTACCAATGGACTTAATGCTAACAGACCCAGCCAGTCAAACAGGTCCAAACACAACCAAGAATCACCAGTAAAGGTGAAGTTCAAGGTGATGAACAAAAGGAAGAAAAGGTTGGCCCAAAGGGTCATGCCACAGAGGAATAAGTCAGTGTCTTCATCGAATAAAATGTCACCTGCACAGGTGGATGAGCAGCAGGAGAACTTTGTCTGCCCGCACTGTAGCAGGGAGTTCACAATGCGTCGCAGCAGAACCAAGCACATGGCGGTCTGCCCCAAGAAACCGAAAGAGGTGAAGAAAAGGAAAGAAGGAGGAATCTCTGTGACAAAGGAAAATGATGGACACTTGCATCGAGGAGTTGAAGAGAAACAATCCTCACCTCCACACAAAACAAGACTCCAGACTTCTGGCCCGGCCAAGAGGCCCGCCATCCTGCCAGTGCAAACTGTCTTTTCAAACAAAAGAAGTAAAATAATTATCAAAGAGAGCATGCAGCGGAAACAAGAGGCACCCACTCTGAATGAGCTCCCAATTGTTCGCACTTTCAACCCCTCTATGCGTCAGTATAGCAGAGTGCAGCATAGCGTCAAAGGACTCCCCATTAAAATCACCATAGTGAAACCACAACAGACTGCACCACAGAGGGATGAGCTGCCTCCCGCCCAGAGCCGAGAAGAAGCATCCGGAGGCGTTAGCAGCAGCTCTGAGCAGAGTCGCACAGCTTGAGGACGACTCAGCAGGCCCAACGGGGATCACCAGGTAGTTAAAGCACATTTGTTTGTTTTTTTTTGCAAAATTATTATAATGATCAAGCAATGTTATTTCAAACATAAGACATAATATTAATCCCACATTTGGGAGGTTAAAGTTTAAAGGTCCACTGTGTAAGATTTAGGGGGCTCTTTTTTTTTTACAAAATATGGCAATATTCATTAAAGTATAATGACCTGAAAATAAGAATCATTATGTTGATGTCACCTTAGAATGAGCCTTTAATATCTACCGACGCCACAGAGTGTCTAAACACTGCAGTTAATCCTACACACTGGTCCTTTTAAACAACGTATAAGCAGTTCTCACAATAATAAAACCTTGATATACAATATGATTATGCAATTGAAATTCTGCACAGATAGTCATGCAATGTTAACTAATCATGTTATCCCTAACCAGATGATTGCATGCAACCTCATGTCCAAGTCTTCCTCAATATATGTTTTGTTTTGTCGTTTTCAGGACCCTGCTGTGTGGACACACACTTGTGTCACGGTGATACTAAAGGTAGATAACTGCTAATCCCACTGTAAAGCCCATGTATTCATAGATGACATCATACTGTACAATAAAGGACTGAATTGAGGACGGATCAAAGATGAGTTAAGATACTGCAGTGAGTGGACACGTTTAAAGTATTTAAATGCTTTTGTAGTAGCTTTGGAGTTTTGTAAATTTCTCCTTCATTTCTAAAACTTTCTGACAACGGCTTGGATTTGCACTTTGAAGTTAATCTGAATGCTACATGTCACAAATTGGAAGGGAAGTGGGAGGAATAGAGCTGGAAGGCTGCTCTAATTTCATACTTGGTGGGTTGTTTAGAGAGGATGGCAGGTGGCAATCATTTTCAGCATGCATTTGCACTTTTCCTTATCTGTTGTCTGTGGCCTTTTTGGGTTCAACTCTTACTGCATGCTGTGAGCTCGTACGACAGCTACATTAAGTTCGGATGGATTATGTTGATGAAATTAGGCCTTAAACAGTGAATCTGATGTTGGTCTGACTGATAATAACCAGTGTAATTACATGGAAGACAGATCAAGATTGCTTCTAAACACAAGATCCGGAATGATAGAAAAGTAACACGCTCTATAGTATAGGGTCATGTACAATTAATTAAGGATATCAGCAGCCAATAATGTCAGTGTTTTCATTATTGGTGTGAATGTAATGCTGTTAGATTTAATGCTGCGACTTTGCAAATCTAAATTGTATATAATCTGGTCGGTCCAGTTGCTACTGTACGTATTTGTATGAAGGTTTTGAGAATAATGCTCTCTATGTGCCAGCAAGTATATATGTAATATGACTAAATATGGCATAAAGGCAATGACTACAGTGTACTTGCACTGCAATCCAACAGAACAGAAGTACCATGTAATGTTCTGTACAGTTCGGATGCATCATTGCCACTTTTACAACAATGAGAGTTCAATTTGAAACAGCGTCGACAGAGCCAGCTCCAATGCTTGGCCTCCTGAAATATTTTACAGTAGTCCAGTTTGGCATGTAGGCTTTATTTTTGCAAAGGTTTCACAAAATGCTTGTCAGAAATATATGTGTGTGTGTGTGTGTGTGTGTGTGTGTGTGTGTGTGTGTGTGTGTGTGTTGTTTTGTTTTGTTTTCTCATTCAACGACTAGATTTCTTCATATTAAAAGTGCAGTCTCTTTAGGTCTTTGTCATCCGTAGCATACAGGCACTTCATCATTGCTTATAATCTGTATAACAGTGTGTGAAATGTGTGTAATGATTTCCAATAATTATAAATCACAAAACGGAAATGGATCACGGGATATTTTTTTGCTAGAACCCTGTAGTGACACGTGAAAATGTTTTATTTAATTTTTTGTAAGTTACTAGTTTGATGATCTAATGCTATACAGGGTAGTTCTTTCATTATGATTTAATGAAGTTATATTCATTTTGGCAAACTAAAACTTGACAGTGGCCTGTATCTGAAAGAGAGAGTGTAACGGTACTTCTATTTTACATTTTTGCCTTTTCAGTCTTTGCTGGTAATATTTCCTTTTATTGAGATAAACTGCAGTGTGTTGGATGTACAGGACCGTTTGGAGACTGTTATTTAACTGTGAAAAGTGCTTGTAGCATTTCAAAGTGTAAAATAAGTCATGTATATTTATTAATAATTTAAAATCATGTTATCAATCTCTGAACAGTTCTTCTGTATGATTTGCACTAAAGGTTTTTCAAGCGAGTATTAAAAATAAATTGAGAATGTTCAGGTTATGTGTGAAGTTTGTGTGAAACTTTCTTTAATAAACACATTAAATTAATCACATTTCTGTCAGCACATTCTTTATGGAGAAGTTATATTTTCATTTTTCACAGTATTCGCATGTAGTCCACTGTGTTATATTCTTTGCAAGAGAGTAATAAAATGTCCAGGTGGTGGCACACTTCCCTTACTTTAACCACTGGATCAAAGGCTTCAGTACAGAGGAGGGGTTTGTTACAGCACTGCATCTCTCCTGCACTCCCACATTCTGTTTGAAAAATCCATTTCAAATGGCACATGTGTTTATGCTATTTTTAGGTTTAAGTATTTCAACATTTACAGTCTGATTCTGTAAAAAGTCTCCATGTGAAGGTATCCAGAGTCACCAGTCTGTGACCTGTTTTCAGTGAAAGCAGTGAATAATATTGTTATTTTTATTAATGACCTAATTCATTTGTTTTTCCCATTTTTTTTATACAAAGAATATTGCAGTTGACTGAGGATGACTATTATGATGATGATTATTATTACTACCACTACTTTTGTTTATTTAGTTCCATTGACAATTAAATTGACTTCTTTGTCTTTGCATTGTATTCCCTGACCAACTCGTCATCAAATCTAATAAACATTAACCAAGATCCACTTTGTGCTTCTCATGTAACATTAAACATTGTTTTGTAATCACACACTGGAGCTAAATTAACACAAATAAGACATATATTCAGAAATACGAGAAATGGAAAAATATATGTACATTCGCTTTTGCTGAAAAAAGTGCTTCACTACATTTTAGGCAGCTCAAGTCTCAGGACTCAGGGTCTCATTACATGTTTACAAAATTAGCTAATAAATGTATAGATGTGCGCATAACCCTGCCCAGGGGTCAACCACCACAAATAGATTCTCCACTTATTGCAAACACTGTCCTAGATAATGTAAAATAATATAAATAAGCAAATATGCATAGAGCTTTCAGGATGTCATTGCGTGGGCATTAATAGCCTTAATGCTATATGGTTCAGTGTCCGTGTCTCATGTATCTTTTTCTTTAATCCTCTCCTCTCCTCTCCTCTCCTCTCCTCTCCTGTCCTCAGGCAAACATATCTTTTCTCCTCCTTGGTTGTTTCTTCCTGTCATGGCTCTTGTCTCCTCTTGTTTCTTCTTGCCTCCTCTTTTCTTTTTCCTCCTCTTATTCACAGGTCTTTCCTTCATTCTTCCTCATATTACTTATGCAATAACCCCGCATGTTGGACCCCTGTATGAGGTGCACCTTTTTAAATACCTTTTTGCTGATACAACTGTTACAACTTTTACCACTACAATTATTTCTTCCCCTTGTCTACTCCATGTGGACCTCTGCACTGCAGACTCCATGTTGGTCTAGGGTGGGCGTCAACAGACATATGAACCTTGCCTGGTGCAACAATAAAGACAAAATTCTCACTGGAGTACTGTCCTAATAACAAATTTAAGTTAATAAATTCAGTTCAATTAAATTCTAATTAATTCAAATCTATGCACAACATTTCAGTTCAAAGCATTTCAATTAAAACCAATGCAAATAACACGGTTTAGTTCAATTCAAGTTGAAGAATAAAATCACATACCTGCAGACTTATCTAAGGTTCTGCGGCTCTCTTGCACCACCTGCCGCCAAACTGTTTTCTCCCTGTCATCACAAGCCTCCAAATTCTCCACCCACTGCCTGTTCAGTAACCACAGAGGCTCACTCAGTGCCTGAGGTGGTTTAGCAGGGTATGCTTTCAAAGGCTCACTGGATGCATGAAGTTGACTAGTTGGCATCTTTCTTATAGTGATGTTGGTGGGATCATCTGAGGGCACACGAGTCCCGTGTTCCTCCTCTGAGCCTGGGGTGTAGGAGCTCCGGGGGGGAGCTGTGAGGGGAAGAGATTGAAGAAGAGGAAGAGCAGGCTGGTGCTGGGATTCTTACATAGGATGGGCTGTGGGCTGCTGGGTCGGTTGGGGTTTGGAATGAAGACACCTGTCAATATGCAGAACCATGAGCACAACATTTTTTATATATGTGTATAAACACAGGAAAGACACTTGCAGTTGATAATCCACCTTGAATTTAGTCATTCAGTTATACCTGTGAGTGTGTATCGTCACATGTACATGTAAGGTGTTATTTTTACTTCTGATTTGATCTCTCACTCTAACATCCATAGCAAGCTGGCACTAACATTTCGTACTTTCGGTTAATGACTGTTTGGTTTTCATCATAATGTAATTAACGATTGCCATGAACCATTTTTATCTAAGTAGTGTGAAATAAATTATCCAGAGTCAAAATCCACATCTCTGTATTCTGTATTTGTGTTAAACATAATAAACATATGAGGGATTCTGTTTATAAAGTTCATGATTTACATCTATCATTGTCATTGTCAGAGATGGAGACAGATGAAATAGTCATGTTTGTTATGAAAATGAATAATGAACAGTGTTATTTCTAATCCCACTTTGTGCTGCTAAGGGTCTAGATCAGTGGTTCTTAACCTTGTTGGAGGTACCGAACCCCACCAGTTTCATATGCTCATTCACCGAACCCTTCTTTAGTAAAAAATAAAATATGATTTTTTTACTGGTGCACAAAATGAACCGTGCATTAACATCACCTTGTTCAAATAACAAAACCAACACAGTGCATGAACTCACAACAACTTACCTCAGTGTGACTTCTGCTGTTGCCTTTGAGAGACCAGTTCAGATATGCGTGGCTTCACCTTGGCAAGTGCCAGTCTCATGTCATTTTCACAGCAAAGTCTGTTCCTTTTCTTAGTTTTTATGTCCAGCATCCTCGAAAACGATTGCTCACAAAGATATGTTGTAACAAATGGTATAAAAAATTCCAGGGCGGAGGCTCCACCGAACCCCTGAGACCGACTCACCGAACCCCTAGGGTTCCATCGAACCCAGGTTAAGAACCACTGGTCTGGAAGCTTTTACATCTTATATACAGTAGGTCTTTGTACACATAACTTTTTACAGAGCATAATTTCCATCAGACTTTATTCAGCAATGTGTCAGTTTTAATTTCTTGTGCTGATTGACAAACCCCCATGCCTCCTACACCACCATTCTTGTTCCTTAATCATTAAATGAAAACAGTCCACACAATAGCCTACGCCACATGTTAAGAAATGTTTCTGAAATTTTAGCTCTCCGCTGCTCACTTGATATTGCTCCCGGTAATGCCATGACACTTTGTGTAAAAATAGTGCCTTTAATTGGACAAACACTATGTGCTACCATATAAGCTCTCCCACATGTTAAAAAACAAATGTTGGTCACTAGCAAGTAGCACACTTTGATTCATTAGTCATTTGCAGCAGTGAGTTGCTCTAAATGTGAAATGAAATTTAAGATCACAAGTATGTATAACATGTATGTACAAAGATTTCTGTTCAGTAGCGTGGAAGAGTGACCATGTATTGACAATGATGAGCTGAGAGTCAGAGCTACCTGCATGGTTCCAGACCTTTGGAATCCACACACTGCACAGTTGACAATTCTGTCAGTACAAACTCGAGGCTGAAAAAAAAAAAAAAAACTTGGTAGTAAATAAAACAAGTGCTTGAAGATAAAAACTAGTGACTGGAGTGTCTAAGGGTCTTACACTGGCAGAGGATGACCAGCAACACGCACCTTGCTTCATGGTTTGGGGTGGACTATGATGTGAAAGCTCATTTCATTCATTCATTCATTTATTTAACGGGACCATGTAGAGTATTAAACATAAACATAAAATATAAAATTTCAGAAAAATATTTTTTATGTATTTTGTGGCAGACAGTGCCCTCCAAATAGGCCATCTGAGCAGTAGTAACCTTATTTTTTTAAAATGGAAATCCCAATATTTTTATTATTTATTTCTGCTTGATCACTTTTTCCCCCAAGAGTTAGATGAGGGGATAGTTATCAGTCTTAAGTACAGAGCTGTGGTTAGCCTAGCTGAGCTTGAAGTGAAGGACAAGCCTAACACTTCTAAATGTGACTTTATATTTAATTCACAATGTATCATTTGTTTAACCTGTACATAAATCATGTAAGACATCAACTTGTGGTTTTATGAAGAGGTGCATGCTGGAACCTTTGGTTTGTGATATTTACAGTGACTTTTAACAGCTTCTTAAAGTCTTGCCATGACAGTAAAGTTTAGTTTAGTTAAGCACCTCCAAGGACGTAACTAAATATTCACCAAATGCATTGTGTGTCTGTGAGGCCTAACAAACATGGTCAAAGCCTTCCTTATAAAACATTTGCAAGGCTGAGACCTGTATGGTTTCCTGTCATGTTTACTCGTTAGAAGTGTGTTAGCTGCATTCTCTTGGTGCCTTACGTCACCTGTAGATCTGTGGAACAGTCTCAAACCATTGAAAGGAACGTGTACGGCATCACCTGCATTATGTGCATCCGTGAGAATTGACAAAATGTGGGCCCACTTGTAAAAACATGACTCCATAGCACTACTAGTGGTCAAAAACTCCAAAGGGTCAGTCTAAGTTTTGTGCTATACTGTACAGTATAACAGCAGTATAACATAACATATACATGAATATTTTTCTTTTACCAAGATGAAACACTATGAAAGGCAGCCTTGACAGACCACTTTATAAATTTAACATCAACTTTAATGTTGGCTAAAGTTGTCTGTGCAGACCAGGTCTAAGTGCTGGCCTGTGCCAGCATGCTCTCTCAAACATTAATGGACGAAAATTAATCTCTGCCTGAACATAATTGTTCATCAACTTGCAGCACAGTGGGCATTCATTTAATTGGAATTTTGGCAGTTATGCAGAATCTTATTTGCTACAGGTGAATAATACGTGGATCCAGGGGAAAGATGATTTTTATGATTCTTCAGTATTGTGAGAATGCCTTGGAAACAGTAGCTGTGACATTGACATATCACTGTAATTCCCCCTATCCCCTCGTGTCATGGCTATAGCTCACGGCATAATAAAACACAGATGCAAACGACTCGGCAGCAGCAGGTGTAGAGAGCTGTCTGTTGCTCCCCTTGGTGCAGCTTATATTTTCACTGTTTAGAAGCTTTTAGTGCTTCTGTGACAAATCAACACAAGTGGTTCGGTTTTTATTTTACTCTTACAAGTTCAAAACGCCAGCAAATGAATTTTGTTTAACACATAAGGGTGAGAGCGTGTGTTGTAATGTAACTTTGTAATTGAAATGAGGAAAAACCAGAAGCGGTCAGATACAGTATCTCTTAGGAGTAATTGCACACATCTATAATGAGGCGTTTTACACATGATAGTAATTAAAAAAAAAGTCTAATTACAGTCTGTGGGAATAAGGGATCAACCTTCAGGTGCTTTAAGCAGAAGTATCAAGCACATGATTTTTTTTTTTTTTTTTTTTTTTTTAGTTAGGAGTTGTGCCAGTCTACCTATAACGACAAACCACAGCCCTGAGGTACAGGATCTCCCAGAGCTCACCAGCTCAGCAAGAACTTCAAACTGCGATGCTGCATTTGTATGCTCAACACAGCTTAGGACTGTAGCCCAGGGCCGTGTTGAATTCTCCAAGGAAGTTATGATGAGAAGTGAGGACACAGGATCAGAGATGATTGAAAACAAAACAAAAAAAACACATTTATCCCAGAAGTCTAAAGAGAAACCTTTTGATCTCATTCTTGTTAATTTCATCAACCTTACTAAATGTTTGATACAAAAAAAAAATATATATATATATATATATTGAGATGAAACTGGTAACATAGGTCTGTACATGGGTCTGCTTTGTACAAAGGCAAAAAGACGAGTAGAGAATGAAGAGATGATTAAGTCAGCATGTACAACTAAGCAGTGCTTGAAATAAAGACAAAGGATGTGTCAGGATAACAACATGAGAGAGCTGAGTCACGGCACCTCTGGCACTGCTTGTTCTGGATGATGTGACATGGATGTATTCTGAGGGAAAATTGTTAGGATGTCGTCATATAAAATAAACCATTACTTAGCCTTTTTTTTGACTATGCTCAGGGTAATTTGGGCCAGATGTCCCTTGAAAAACACATTCTTAAATGTATTGAAAATTGAACATTTTAGACTTGCAGGTCTCCTCATAAAACAGATCTTATGTGCGGCAACTTATGTAAGACTGAGTTCAAAGGGAAAGACAAACCGGTCTCTGGCATTATAAAGGTAATCAGCTCCCTCTGAGCAGCACCGGGTGGAAGGAACACAAACAGGATACTGGGATTACATACTTTTGTACAAGTCTTCTCTTCCCTTTCTGTATGCTATTCATGCGGGAGCAGAATAGACATGGTAATGAGGACATTAATAAAGGATGTGGATCCATTTTTAATGATTCACTGGCCCCTTTTAGTTTGAAACTGATTTTCGTGTCCGCGGTTGAGTTTTCTGCTCGCAATCTGTGTTTTGCTTTGAGAGGCACCCCGAGAATGTGCTATTTTTTGCCTGCACAAGCAAAGTGCTGCATAAGACCTGCATATATCCGACTGTTTGTGAGTGAGTAACAGAGACAGAATCAGTCTTCTCTGTCTATATTTGGAAGATGATTCTGAAGTAGGAGAGTAAGGAGGGGGGGGAGTAAGGAAGAAAGAAACTTTATTATCCTGAAGGAAATTTAGTTTTGGAGTCTGGATTTATATCTACAGGACACAAAAGAAAAAAGTTATGATTCAAGTGTGCACCAAATTGAAATTCAATGACGAGTCCTACATTTGGCTCTTCTTCCCTCACCTCAGTCCACCTTTCTCTGCCAGTGGTCAATGAAGTCATTATTTTAGCCCCTTTCTGAGGAACTGCAAGACCTGTTTTGCCTCTCTGTGACTTCCAAGCTCCCATGGATGAACAGACCCCAGGCCATATTGAGAGCATGCGGGTGTTTGTCTATGAACTTAGCAATTTTGTTTTAGAGTTTCCAGCCTCACACACGGATGTTATCGTGCTTATCTGTTGTGCATCTTCCATTTCTCCAACACATATGCCTGTCAACTCAGGAGGATTCAGATTCCATTAAAAAAAATGGGAGATAAAAGGAGATGAAGAAGAAACAAGCCAGAGACTATCAGCAGCAGCTACGGTGTAATGTTAGAATCGGCTGTACACACACTTACACACACATGCACATACTGTCATCTCCATTCTCACTTCCGTCAGGGGAGAGAGTCTGTCTTCTCTCTGCAGCAGGCTTCTCCTTCTTATTGCTTACTCTCCCTCCTCTCCCTCCTCTCTCTCTCTCTCTCTCTCTCTCTCTCTCTCTCTCTCGCTTTGTTCATGCTGTGTTTGCTGTGCTCTCTGTCTGAAGCAGCGCCACACTGGAGCACTAATGAGCAGGCTGAGAGCAACCCAACACAGATCTCCCATCAGCTGAAGAGCAGAAGCAGCCCCTGACGGCATCTGAGGCAACGAGACACAGGACTGATCTGCAGTCAGCGGGGAGGCAGCTGTAAAAAAAACAAAAAAAAAACAAATGACAACCTCTGGAAAGGCGTAGGAGAGGTCGTGAGGTGGCTTCATCTGCAAATTAACAGTCAGTTGAGAGAGTGAGAGGAAAGGATCGCTCCAGTGCAACTGTCAACCCTCTCCACACTCGGAGGCTGACCCTCAGTGCACTTTCTCTCTCTGAAGACGAAGGACCTTTCCCCCCCTCCCAGAAGAATTCAGCCATGGAGGAGATGCTCACCTGCAGCCGCAGCCCTTTCTCTCAGGTGTTTGGGCGTCAGGGTCAGCTCATGCAAGCCAGTGAGTGTTGTAAGCCGCCTAAAGTCTGCAAAATATCAAAGTTTTTTGATTGAGTTTAATTTGATTGCATGCAGTGTTTCAATAATGGGTGCACCCATGTCCTTTTTGTATTTAACAGATGCACAGAGTCTTTTAAAGTAAACAGAAATATTAGGATGGCAACAGTTGATGTGTGTCCCAGTTTTTTTTTTTTTACCAACAATAAAATATTTTATCATTGCTTTCATTTTAAAGCAGCTTGTGGTACAATTAATCATTTAGTTCTCTCAATATTTGAATCATGTTTTGTCTTGATACAATTTATATTTTATACTACGTCATGTAGACAGGCTAGGCTGTTATATTTTCAATACTGAATAATTTCTGGCGTAATGCGGTTTGACACTGCGATGTGTTAATGCTGACGGACTGTGACGCTCCCTTCATGCACAAGAGAGTTGTCAGGTGTGAAGATGTGGGCGATGTGTCTTGTGCACTTCGTGTATGTGTGCAAACCTTTGATCTGTGTCTGACTGAACATGCCACAGGTCTAACAAAACAAAAATGATCACAGTCCAAAATTACAGGGAAAATTATTAAATTGTGAAGTTTCTAATGTTTGATTTTCATCCATCTGGTTCGCCCAAACGACAGAATGCAGTGTTGATTCCCAGTAGACTGACAATTAGCACATTTTATTCTCTAATCCACATGAAGTTTAACAGGTGCTTCTGCATTAAATGCTGCACCAACTCTACAAATTAATTTCCGCAGATTTCATTTTTGCAAATGTGTCAGAGGCTGCCGAGTGAATTAGCAATAAAAAACAGATGATGTTTGTTCATAATTATGCTTATGTACTTCATGGGAATTTATTTCTATCAATATTTGAAGGGGATTTTCTGCAGCATGGCTGCCAGACACCCACAGACCCCCATTCAAACTCTGCATATGTGGGTGCATGTATGCATTATTTGTATATATCACTTGCATGAGAGTGTATGTTTGAGTTTTGCTTGGGTTCTTTTTGCAGGAACAAACTTGACAGCATGACAAAATCCTCCTCGGGTGCTCTCATGTAGGTTACATTATTCCTAAAACAAAAAAATGCCCCATCACTGACCTGATGTGTAGTCGACTGAGTATGATTTTTCGCAGGTTTGCGACAGATTTCAATGATTCTATATACATATTTGTATCTGCTGGGTATGTTCTTCTACTGTGGCACAAGAGCAGATTTTCTTTCTCCAGTTCAACTGCCATATAAGGCTGGACCTTGGTTTTTCCCTTTGAATTGAGTTGAGCTGCTTTTTTTGCAAAATGAAAGCAAATGTTAGACTTCTTTCTATGCACAACCGAAACTTTCTTTGAATTGCTTCTTTCACAGAACTGCTCCTCTGTTATTTGTTCTTTTTGTAGGTTCAGGGTTGTTTATTTGTTGGAGTCTTTAGTTGTAATCAGAATAGCTTAGATTGGATAGGTTTCTTGATTTGAATTGATTTGATTTGGATTGAAATGATTACGCACTTCACATCCACGCAGAGCAGAGAACGCAGCAGGCAACGGATCAGACTTTTTGGGGAAAATGTCAAGAGGCATGTCGAGCCTCCTTTGTGCAATTTGTTTTTTGGCTGAAAATACAGTCACTCTGAATATTCAATAGTTGATGCACATTTATTTTAAATATGCTCTTACCCCGCCTTGATTGATTTCTCACATTCAAAACCAAACTTCAAGACAACTTGAAATCAAACTGTGGAGCTCACTCAACGTGACTCCCCTTTAATGCCTTGACTTATCGGTCACAGCATAGTCGAGAAAGGTGAGTGCTGAGTGAATTAAACCCAAATGCCACTCTCTGTGATTGTGCAAAATGGCATTACTGTTGTGGTGAATTACAGTCAGTCTTGTACTCGCCGAGTTATCTATGCTCTTTGAAGCTTGTGCTGCATGTCTGTGATTTCGGATGTGTGAGGGAGGGAATGGAAGAGAACGGGAGATGGAAGGAGTGAAGAGGGAGGGGACGGGGGCAAGAAAGTGAGCAAGCTGCAAATTGTGTGAATAAGAGATGCATGTTTTTTTTTTTTCTATTTTTAGCAACAACCTTACATACTGTTACAGAGCTGCTGGAAGACTAATCCACAGTAGCGCTGGTTGGCAATATCTGAACAGTAATTATAAGGCGGATTTTTATTTTTTTTTGTGTTATCTTTGGCTGTCACCCATCATTGGATCAGAAGTCCCTCAGCTATATGCAAAGGCCTGCCTCAATTGCAGAGAGAAAATCCATTACATGAGTGTTGCACATGCCCAAAGACTTGAATATTAACAACCTTCTGGTGGTACTCTGGCAGAATAAACACTTGACAGATTTTTTTTTTTAAACTCATGAATCACATTCACGTGGCACTGCCAGGTGCATAATCCTGCTACAATTCTCTTACTCCCCGCTGGAGGTGTGATTTGTTCTGAGTTCAGTGTTGTGATGCGTTGTCAGAAATCCCCTGAGCAGCCGCTGCTCCCGTTTGTCGAGGGAGTGTGACAACTTCCTTCCCTCGCTCTGAAATAGTCAAAGCATTCAGGGAAAACTTCATTTCTTATGTGTATGACTTTTCAAGGTTGGTTCATTCAAGGTGGAGCGTTATCTCTATCGATCACCCATCGCCTGTAATTGTGCTGTCATCTACGCTTCTTGTTGACAGCTATGGACATAAAAAGGTTTTCCCAACACTGCACACAATTCCCAACACAGTAATGTCTGTTTAAACAGCCAATAATGTAGAAACAGAAAATTATTTGAAGCTTGCAGGCTTTTGATGTAATTGTTGATCGATATTATTCACCAGGACTTGAGATTTTTGGCTGTTGCTTGTCTGCTATCATCTCGTGGCCCAAATTCCAAATATAATATGTTGTCAGTCTGCAAATCAATCAGCAGGTGAAATGATTCATGTTTAACGCTAATTTTGACTATGAATTTCTACATGTGTGTTGAAGTGGATTTTGCACCCTATACTTTTCTGCTTTTAATGTGTTGAAATCAATGATTAAAATACATAATACATATTATTTAATCCCATGTAAAGAACAGAGCATTTAACAAATGATAAATCATTAGTACATATTAATATTAATGATCTGTTTGTCTGATCTTGGTTGTCACTCATAGATAGATGTGATGATGACTTGATGCTTGATTTAATCATCGCTTTATTTCCATTAAAACCCAAATAACATTCCGACTTTCAGAGACATTACAAACGCTGACTGGAGGAGAGTGCATATCGTCAGTCAAAGTTAGAGACTGCTTTCTTACAGACCACTTTACCCTTGAATGTCCCCTTTAATACCTCAATAAAACGTTGGTAAATCCCTGCTCAGAAGAGGTGAACGTGATTTGAAGTTTTAATACGTGACCACTGCAGGTGTAGAACTTATTTTGGTCTTCTTTGAAGTGATTAATTCCTCTCCTTCTTCCACTTGGGTTATGGCTGCTGCACACTCACAGATTCCTCACACCCCCTTACCCGGTGGGCTTTCCTGCAGTAAGAGATTAGCTTCATGCTTCTGGTGTTGCTAATCATGTAGAGTCATGAAGGAGTCACGTTGCAAGAGGTCTGCCGGTACAGTCAATGTGTGCACTCAGCAAGGTAACATCTTTTTTTTTTTTTTTCACGTGGTGAGTCACAGATTTGTTCTCGAGATTTTGGTTTGTTTTCGTTTGCTCTTATAGGAAACTGTAGTGATACTATCATTCACGCTTCATCTGCTGCCATTTTGATGTGCTATTAAGTTAAGTTCATGTCACATAATTGAAGAAATGAAGCCACAGGAGATACATTATCACTCAGCCAGATTTAAAACCATCTCGCACAGATTCAGTCAGAGAGGGGGAAAATGTTTTACCACAGAAAATAATTCAGTTTTCCGACAGAAAGCACAATCATGACTCCTGATAACTGTCAGAGAACATGCTGTGCAGTGGTTTGGGGTGAACATTGCTGCATACTTGTGTTTATCTTACGAACAACAGTGAGAATACAGTATAACTCAGATAATGTTGTGACTGTAATGTGGTTTCAGTAGACATTTGTCTTCAGCTCAGTGGGTATCTGCTTCGGAAAAGTCTTGATTAATCGTACATTTTTTTTAAACATAAGTAAACAACAAAAACTTTTGCCTACCTCACAGGAAAAAGAGATTCTAAATACGTAACACACCCTGACGTACTTTATGTCTAGACCTGTTCTTGACAGGTCAATCACAGATGAATGCAGGTCATCCATGTGTACCAGCGGCTCTACTCTTCCTCACATGAATCTTTGTATTGCCATCTGCAAAGCTAAATCCCAGCAGGGCGTGAGGATCACATGCAAAATATAGAGCTTGCTCACTCAGCCACATGGAAGACTATATGAACTATGCAAATCTTTTTTTTTTTCAAATTGCACATACAGAGATGATGGGTACTTGTAAATGTTTTTTCGGTGGCAGCAAAACATTTGTGTCAAGTTGTGCTGGGAATCGTTTTCAAAGCGGGCAAAGTCTATTATTCAAAACTCCTCACAGAGGGGGAAAACTGCTGTCAAGGCAGTCATTTGAGTTTAAGCAGCAGACCATGGGACACCTGGCACACTCAAAATTTACAGTGCCACCCCCTCTTACCCATTCCTGTGCTCAGAATTGGACATCTCCAACTTCCATTAACCTTCAGATGAATAAGCGCGCTGCCAGAGGACCCTGATTGAAAGCAGAGTTTGGGTCAGCAGGCTTTGTGTCTGCATGTCCTGCGTCTCACTCTACTTGTCCTCTCTTGTGCTGAACGGCCTTAAAAATATAATAATATGACCTGTTAGCACATCCTGTCGCATATAGGGTTCATTCTGAATACAGATTCTGTGTGTTTAAAATTGTTGTGGCGCCTTTCGTGTCTTTCTCCTCAGGATCATATAAAAGAAATATAGCACCAGTAAGCCCGGATAAAGAAACACTTTAGCCTACTGATTGTATCTACAGTGCAATGAAAGCTAATGCCATAAAAAGATAACATGTTTATTACTGCAAAGATGTGGTGCTGCATTGTGTGCAGAGTGGGCTATGGTATACCATACCTTCAAGGACGTTACAGTAGATGGTATCTGTGCTTTGGAGCTTCAAATAGATGTACTGTAACACTTTGACTGCTTGCTGCTCCAGTCTAGCATGCATTATTTAACAGCAGATCAATGTAACATATTTGCTGCATCTAAAGCTATTTGAACATCATTATTTCTGACTTTAAGTCAATCATCAATTACGCTAGTCTTAATCAATTAATATATTATTCATGCATCAGATAAAGGCCACAAAAAGATCTGTTCTTTTTTAAAAGTTAATTTCCAGCTTAATTCAAAATTCACTCTTGGCTGAGTGTTTGTCATGTTCATCTACATCCACATGCCCACAAGACAAAGAAGTGCAGTAATGTATTTGGGACTTTTTTATCAGAGCAGCCTCCGGACAAATGTGAAAAACAAAAACAAAACATTTATAATATAAAACAATTGAAAATTGCAACTTTTTCTGAATTGTTGGAAAAGTTAAGGGCAAAAAGAATATTGCCAGAAAACTGTGGTCTAAAAATAATGTATTTTTTTTTTAACCTTAGAAAGAGTCTTTTATGTTCTTCCAGTGTGCCATGTTGAACTGCCGTGTTTCAGTAACTCAGAATGGACAAAAACATGGACTAAACATTTGCTCTAGTGCCATTCACATTTTTGCATATTTCATGACTACCATAGTTTTTCCTTCACACTAGGATTGGTTTGCAATCAGCTACCATACCTAGATGCCACTAAATCCTACAAACTAGATCTATAATGGCCAGTTAAACCAAAACACCTCACTGTGAACACTTATTGGAACTACTTTCTACCAAAGAAATTATGTTAACAGCATTTCCTGTGGATTATCCAGAATAACAGGGATATGGTCTCTGGAAAGAGAGTAATCTCAAAGATGGATATTGCAAATAAAACCAAAAATACTTTTTTTTCTTTTATATATTTTAGGTGAGCTCTCATAAGCTGTAAACATCCTGTCTCCCACAGACACATTTTCAAATGGTGGGTGAACTAAACCAAAATTTGCAGAAACAGGTCATGTAACTGACAGAGAAGAAGATAATGAAAGCAGAGACATTAACCCTGCTAACAGGAATCAACTGACCTGCAGCAGTTAACAGTCAGCTAGCGCACATTTTCATAGTTGTGATCTTTGGCTGAAGAAATGAACTCGTAAAATCAAGAGGAGAGCAGTATGGACTTTACGGGAGTCTGAGTTTAGTCGTGTATGTTTCAGTACAGAGGAAAGCAAAGAAAACACCAGCATTAAGGGAAGACAGCTGTTCTACTACCAAACGTTGATACTAATGATTATTGTTGGTTCAATCAGCACCCCGACTGTTTGCATAAGCAATGTTTTGCTAATTGGTAGTGAGTCCCAGTTCATGTCACTTAGTCCATATACAATACAACATTTCTTTGTGTTTTATCAGAGTTACCAACAGACGTGTTGACATCTTCCTGTATGGATGCATAAAGCTGTTTACTTGTAGTTTGGCCTATAAATAAACAGTCCTGTGTTTTTCCATATCTGCATATCTTATATCTAGCTCTGACAGATGGACAGTGAAGAAAAATCCCATTTCCCACTGTAGTACGATGAGCCACTCTTTGTTATTTCAGTTGCAAGGGTAGACTGTGGATGTTTAAAGGTGAGCAGGCACTCTGACTTTGTTTTATTTTTTACTACTTTTTGAGAGAAGGGCTTATGAAATGATATCATTAATTAATATTATTACTAACCCAGGGGGCTACTTTAAATTAGTGATATGAATCACACTGATATCTGTCGCTGCTTGAGCTGTTTGAAAAGCATTGTGGTCTCTGGAGGATTATGGATTACTTTATCATTTTAATAAAAGTGATTCAAGCAGGCGAGTCATTTGAGATCAGATTTTGCATGAGATTGCATGAGAGTTTTGGATCTGCAGGAAAAGTGACATTTCCTGCATTGCACATCAGTCCCTGAAGTGACTGAATGAGTGCTAATGTGGCACCCAACTATATACGCCACTGCACAGGTGCGGGCAACACACTCAGCATAACATAATCAGTCCTCACTGAGACTCACTGCGGCGTACTGATTCGATTTTCGTTGGCATAAGTGTCCAACTGGTGTACAAGCAACCAGTCAGCTCTCCTCTCAGTAGTTCTGTGATTATCATATCAGCTAGCAGTGATGCACAGCAGCAGCATGGGCCGGGCCACAAGCTGGCAGGGCTGGATGTTCGCCAATAGCCAGGCTGCAGGCGGTCTCAACCAGCTACCTCCATTCCACAGCTGTGTGTTTCAACTGAGCCTTAGAAACCATAAAAAGTAGCTATTAATCGTTTTGTGACAGCTGGAAAAGCACATGTATTACTGTACATGGAATATGAATAGATAATTGTGTTAAATTCTTCTCCAATTGTGCAGATTCTTGATCTCATAATTTGCTTTCCCTTGGCGGTAGATGTAGTATAATTAAGAAAATAGAATCTATAGTCCTGCTCGTGAAGTAAAAATGTAATTTCTGCTCTCAGGTGGTTACACATTTGAGAGACTGGCACAGTCTGACTTCCGGCGCAATGCGCAATGGGGGAGCATTGCGTCAGATTTTCCCATCGTGCTCACAATAGAATTACAGGATTTTGAATAAAACTCAGAGCCAGAGTGTCGGTTTAACTCTATTTGAACGATCACGGGGAATCATGCCATGATTTAGGACAAATCATTTCTCTTCTGGCTCATCTGCAAGCAAACTGTAATCCCCACTAATCACATAAAGTTGATTATGTTTGCAGTTGTGATTGTTTCACAGCATGTTTCCTATTGTTTGGTATTCACATGACACGTGTTTCTATTCCCATGTTGTTGTTTTTTTTTCTGTTGACTGCATTTATCTGCAGCGGCAGGTGGATGATGCATCATGGGCAGCATGTGATTTTTTTTTTTTTGGGCCAATCACGTCAATCCTAGTCTCTAATCCTTCACTTTTCCCGCTTCTAAATCCTCCCTCCAGGCATCCGTGCTCCCTCATCTAGACAATCCATCTCCGCCAAGCTTTCTTCTGTCAGACGAGAGATCATTGATGAATGATAAAAGATTAGAGTTTAATCCCAAACACATCCAGGATTAGAGGACAAGTGTTGTACATTTGAAGTATAAGAATAGCACCTGCTGTGACTTTGAGAAGACAAAGTGGGAACGGTAATGATTGTCCAAAAACTATCTATAACATCTATAAAAATATCTATCAACACTAAATTGAACAGAACATACTGTATCCACGGTTAGCTGATGAGATAATAGCTACTTTTTCTTGAACACATTGCAGTAACTTCCTTCTGATGTGTAAAAAATTTGCAACAATTTCGGCTCGGAAAACTCGGAATTGTGAGAGATTTTCCAAAAGCTAATTGAAGCTTCACAAGAAATCGCCTGTTTAAATTAGCTGTCCCGTACCAACACAGAAACCAGTAGATGGAGTCACAAATTGAAATGCCTCCACTCAAACATTATGTTAGAATATTCTAATTAACTCCACTAAGAAATAACTGTACTGCAACCCTTGGCTTATATTAGTGTGTTGCAAAATGACTGATTAAACCCTGATGAGGGCCAGTGGCTGAAATGATTTTGCTTCCTGCTGTGTATTCAATAAGCATAACATAATATTTTGGCAGTGCAGAAAGTTTTTTGGTCCTCAGTGTCACATATTACGCACAAGAAACTCCAAACACTTCAGGTTGTTAAAAGCAGCAGGAGAGAAAGGAGCTTGAAGTCGATACTGTTAATGTCAGCACTGGTAACCTAATAAACAAGAGAAGAGAAGAAACATCCCTTATTACTTTTATTGCAAGTGGGAAACCAGCGAAGAGTAACCATAATGCCTCATGTGGTGTACAAAGAGCCTAATGAGAGAATAATATATGTAATATATCAGTATAATGGACACAAACACAGTTCTTATTTTCTCAGATGTCCTTGCTTTTTGCTGTTCTCTCACTGATCGACTAGAACAGCATTATAGGTGAAGAAATGATGTTCTCATTAAATTAATTAAAAGCTGAATACTCAGTCAGGACTAATTGTAAAGTTTTTCTCAGTTATCAGGCAAAGACATAATAAAAATGCTATACTATATCATTTAACCAAGGTTAGAGGACTATATTTAATTCTCTGGATGTGCGCAGAGGCTTAAAATCTCACCTTCCACTGTAATTATCAGAGGCCCCGCTGCCTAAGGGAGTAATCTCACTCTAGCCGAGGTGTTAGGATGGAACGACACAGCAGGCTGGAAAACCACGCAGGGCTGTGAGACTGAGCTGACCCCAAAGATCGGTCATGTCAGAACAGTTAAGATGTCCGTGTTGAGTTTACTGCAAGTACTGCGACAACATTTAAGAGAAACCAAACCTAACAACATGTTAGATTTTTTAAATTCCTGTCATGGAAATGAATTATTATGAATTTAAAACGATCTTAAAGAAGGAAAATTTTGCTTATTCATATTCTTACTGAGACTGAGGTGAGAAGATTGATATGGCTCGAACAGGTCTGTCTGAAGCTGCAGACTGACCGACTGAAAGTGTGGGGAAACAAGTAGCCTGGCTCTGTGCAAAGGAAACCAAATCTGCCTATCAACACCTCTAAAGCTCACCAATGAACTTGTCTGTTTCTTTACAAAAAAAAACATGTCTGTGTCACTCTGCATAGATCATAGATCATAGATCACCTAATTATGAGCAGGTTGTCAATAATTTTCTACTGATAGGTTAGTCTCTCACACCCAACTCACACTGGTATGGACGATGCTATCTACCAATTTATGTCAGCTGAAAAGTATTATAAAACTGCCAATTACTTTCCAGATCAATAGATTTCTTGTTTGTTTCATAGATGATAAAGTCACAAAAATAAATAAATAAATAAAAAAAGAGCCAGATAAAGCCATGCAGATGTCTTTAAATTGATCCTTTCATATCAATTCATATTGAGTTTATCATCATCAAATACTCACACTGAAGAAGGTTGATTGATCATTATGTAATTTGTTTATTATGTAATGTATTGTGCATTTGTTTATAAAAAACTATTTTTTTCAACTGCAAAATGTCCATAACTCCCAATACACTCATTCGTCAATATCCTACTCAATGCTTAAGGGATCCTTATAGGAATTGCATCAATTCAAAATCATTCATATGTCACGTAAATCAAATTTTTAATGCTGTGAGCATCACTATCCTCCCCTTCCTTTATACTGTGGTTAGAGCAGAAGTTATAGACAAATATTGTGAAATGTTGGCAAATAAACCGTAACTCTGCATGAAGAGATAACACTTTTTTCTGGTCATTATTAGATCATCTAAGCACTTGTTCTTGATCATTGTAGTCTTTGTAGATGACTATGCAAGAAAAAAAAAACAATACAACGCAGTCAATTTAATGAGCATTTTCTTGATTTCTCAGTGCTCAGAGACCATTTAAATCACATTTAATTAGACACAAGTCCACAGAAGCTGCTTCATTAAATAGAAGTTCCCTGATGAAACGCAACATTCAGTTTTAACTTAAACACTAAACCCTGACAGTGGACTGTCATTATACATGTAATCCCTCTTGTTTATGTTTTGGCAGCGGCTGCCAGCCCCCACAGCCAAATCAGCAGGGATGACAGTGAAAGGAAATGGTCTTGTCAAGTGTGATTCATGGCACCCCCTCCCACCGTCTCTCCTGATGCCAGTATACAGACTCCTCAAGTGTAGTTTGAGAAGCTGCGGTACAGCAGATATGTCTACTTGCATTACAGGCAACCGTGCCTCATATTCACAGCATCATTTTCACTGACCAGCAACTTTTGCCACCAAAAACACCATGAATTTTTCAGAGTGTATAGGTTGTGTGATGTGTGGGAGTAGTAGTGGTTTGTCAGTTTAACTAAAAACATGAAAACATTAAGGCCAGTTACTGTAGTCAGACTTTCCTGCTAATGCACTCAACATTAGCCATTAACTTTGTTCTTCCGTGAGTTCAGAGAAAGTGCATAATCCGGTTAGAGAGCATTTGAAATCATTTCACAGCGAGCCCCCCCTCCCCCTGTTAAAATTCACACAGCATTGCACAGAAAATATGTAGCATTCAAAAATCCCACCTCGTGGATGTGAGATGTTGTTGCAGTGCTCAGACGTTCAACTCTGAACTTCAGTTTATCCTGGGATTCACATTTTAATCATCATAGTTGGGGTAGATTCAACAAACAAATGAAAATCTGTTTTTGCAACAAACATAGGCAGAGATTCATCAGCCTCTAGATACTTGGCCTAGATTCAAACTTTGACAATATTTACAAAGGAAGTTCTTCTCCGTTCAGAGATACGCTGCGAACAGCACATTCTCAGACCACCCGGTATCTATGAAAAGACTTCACACAACGTTCTCAAGGCATAAAAAAAAAAGCCAGACGGTTTTGAGTTGACATAACAGTTTAATCTCATCTAGACATTGGCAGCGGGGCTTTTTGTATGGAATCCTTCCTGTTTGTGCAGAGCTTTGTGTTGGCTGTGACCGACCAGAGATTACAAAGCATGAAATATGAGGCCTTTCCTTTTAACTTAAGAGCCCAGAGTCTGTTTATGAGGCTACATTATTAGAAGATGAAGTTCATGCACAAACAACATTAGTCTAATCATGTTACAGCTGCTGTGCCTTTGTGCCTGGACATCAGATACTGCTTTTTTATTATTCTCTCATGCTGAAATACAAGTACAAACTCAAACCTGCCTGTAATCCATTTAACAGTTGAGGATGTTGTTTCAAGTGCAGCAGAAAATAATAAGAATGAGGCCAAAGAGAAGAGAGCTTCAGTCATGTAAAGATCTTCAGAAACATGAGGGAGAAATTGAGGGGGCTACATACTCTGCTGAAGGGAAAAATAGGATGATATAGCGAGCCAGTGCCAGATTTCTCTATCACAGGCATGCACACAAACCATTTTTTTAAGTGCACAGATAACCACCTCCAGGAACCCACATCTCATTTCGCCTTCTCTCCCTTTATTCCACCCATTACAGCGGTAACATATACGATTAGTGGAGTTTAATGAGCTCTGCAGAGATGGGAGAGTTCTGCTTGCTGCTTTCTACTTCACAGAAACAGAACCCTCGGGGTTCGGCTCCACCAAACAAATGATGTGAAATGTTCCTGCGCCATCTCTGTCTCTTTATCATTAGCATGTGAATCTTGCAACTGGGAAGTCGGGTGGCATTATGTGCATTTGTGTACATGCTTGTAAACATGGATAATGTGTGAACCTATTTGCAGCCTGCTTATGGTTTGCCAATGACCTGTGGTTTATTCATGAATGTTAAATTCTGTCCTGCGTCATGTTTTCACGTGTGCACAGAAGAACGCATGCAGAATAGGGCTGCAAATAATGATTTCCATTTATCAGAGAATGTCAAAAGATTGTGAAAAATGCACATCACAATTTCTCAGAGCCCAAAGTGATGACTTCATATTTCTGTCTTTGTCAAAAACTGACATCTATTCGTACTTGTAAAGTCAAATTTTGGCTTGATTTAATAGTTGCTGTCATGCTTACAGCATCTCAAATTGCTGTCAAACCCTCATTCCCACAAACCCCCTGCACAAAAATCATTTTCTTGTGATTTGTGATTTGTACTTTGATTCATATATCACTGCATAGGACCACAGATTTTCCAGCCTACGTTCATGCATATTGTATGCCGATGCTCATTGTGTCTAGTTTTCAGTGAAGATGGTTCCTTTTGACTGCCTGCCTTCATATCTCCCACCAGCCTCCACATTCAAAGATCCAGAGAGAGCTTCTGAAAACACTTCAAACGTCATCTGAGCACACATCAGGTGTCGAGCAGTAAAAACACTTCATAACATATAATATGCTTAAAATGTCCTCTGAGATTTCCTCATGAGACTGAACTGTGCACAAACACGTTCTTATCAGGCCGTGTGTTTTCACACTAACAGACTTGAACTTGATATTAATTTTTTAATGATTGCTGTGCTCCTTTTCATGTTTTATGACGTGAATGTTTCTCACCTCAGTGATTTCTTTCTCAGTGGAAATTAAATTTAATGGAAGTGCTGCAATGTAAACAAGACTATTAATAAGACTACTTTGGTTTACATTAAGATCAACAATGGGCCTATACTGTGGTGTTTTATTGTCACCATTAGGGGGCAATGTTGTATAGCACTACTACCAAGTATTTCCTGTTGAAATGCTTTTGGAGACTGTACTTAAATTTATGCCATAACATTCTGTGGCATGAGATCAGGACTGATGTCTCTGATTCAGAATATCTCACATTAAGTCAGTTTTAGCTCTTCCCACTTGCCGTCTTGTATTTTAAAGTATTTACTGCCACTCTTACTTCAGAGTCTTGGTCCGGGTTGTAGTCTTTGCTAAAAATGTCTTGTCTTTTCATTTATCCTTTAAAATGTAGTTTTAGAATCCCATTTTCTGTATGAAAATCTGATTTATTTGTGTGTTCTCTCCACATTCACAATCTTCTGCTGCTTCTCAGAGCCTAACAGGAGTTTACCGTGGTCTAAAATAACTCTATTATTATGACGTTAATGATGCCATTTATGGACTCACACATACTTGAATTAATTTGCTTTATCTTTACAGCTCTTATAGCCCATCTGTTCAATTTGCCAGATGTTTAAGAAGTGCATCATTTTATACTGTGCTTAATTGTGCACACACACACTAAACCACATGCCAGACTTCCCGTTAAGCCCAAAGGAATTAGTCTCACTAAAATGAACACAAAAAGCACTATTCCCTGGCTCGAGCAAACCCGCCTGGAAAATAAGATTTTGGAGAAGAAACAGGCTAAATAAGGCCAACTTCTTTTTATTAACAAAAAAAAAAATGTGCAAGTTCTTTTTAAATTGAACCATTGTATGAACAATCAAAAAGGGAGCCATCGGCTGGGTATGTGAAAGAGTTACCCACTCTCATGGATGACTGCAGAGGGATGGACTTAAATTGAATTTATTTATGCTGCCTTTCTTCAAAAGAATGCCTCAAAGGATTTTTTTTTTTTTACAAAAAACAGAAAAGGCTTGCTTAGCTTTAAATAATTAATAATCAATCACAGGACAAATGAAACATCTCAGAGAGATCTGATAATTAGGCCTCGGTATTGTGTGAAAATTTTAATGCTGGTTCATACAAAGGAAGTGTTTCAGTACTGAGTAAAACAATGCTTTCAAAACCTCACGTTGTGGAAAAATAATTATGTTGATCTCCAAAGCCTTAAAAGAAATACATTAGTTACTCTCAGTTTGAGCTAAAACATAAACTGCTTTCTAACACAGATGGTAAAATGTGCAGTGTAAAGTAAGTTATTAAATACTTCACACACCAAGATAAAGACCTTGGATGAGTATAATGTTATACAGCTCAGCAGCAAATGTAAGACTGACATCAGAAACCCCAGAAATTGATTTTGGACCATCACCTCTCCATGTTTCTCAACATTTCACCAAGATTTCACGTATTCCATGAACAATTCCCATGAAATGAGCCCCTTTCATCCCGACTTTAGCCTGAGTACTGCACGTTATCCTATTAGGTTTGCTGCATAGACTCATTCAAACATTTTTCATCTGAAGTGATCTGATTTCCCCCCGGCACCCTAGAGTTCTCCCTCCTGAGCAGATAAAGGCCTGATGGGGTGCTGCCTCGGCCTCCCCTCCTCATTTGTTGTGCTGTTCCCTGCTCTATAGGAGGACATGGAAGGCACTGTGCGATTTGCCTATGCTAGCAAGACACAGATAGAAGAGAGACGACAGAAAGAGGAAAGGAGACAGGTAAAGCAGAAGGGCTGAGCTGGAATGACAATTTGATTTTTTCATTTTAACCTAAGTACTGCAATTTCTTCGTTCTTTTCCCTTCCCACCTCCATACCGTTGCCTCTCTTTCATCAGCTTTCAGATTCGCTGAAGGCAAGCTGCAGGTGAAATCTATTACAGTTTGCAGATTCAAGACACAGAATGACAGTCCCTGTAGTTTGGTCTGTTTTGCACCGTTATCCTTGGCAGCAATGTCACTGAATTAGCCTTTCTGTCACAGTGATATATTGGGTTACTTTGGAAACAGAATACGTGGTTGAAAGTAACATCGTAAATGTTTTATATGGCTAATATTAGTTAGAGCCTATAAAAGTTTTATACTACAATGTTTGTTGTTACAGGGCCTGAACTGAGGGAACAGTTAAACACACCAAAGCACCAGCTCCAAGTAGTAATGATGTTTTATATAATCTATAATATGATGAAAACTGTAATCAATAATTGTAGGTGTAGAAAGCGCAGCATGTAGGATGGAGAGAAGTGTTTGTGTGTATATGATTATTGATTTCTGTTGATACACATGAAGGAAACAGTATTGATTGTGTGCTTCATTAAACTGGTAATAGTTTGTCTGTGAAATGATGCGTGATGCTTCCAAACCATTTGACTGCATCTTGTTGCTTGGAAGGCTTAATGATCGCAGTATTGGCGACTGGAGAGTCGATATTTGATGTTGAACGTATGTGGTAAAGGTTAGTGCGCTTTGACCCATCGTTCTGCAGCAAATGTCTATATTGACTTGCGTGGTGCAGCTTTGATGATCAATGGCTATGAATCTTGATTTTAAACTCCATTATTTGTTTTAAAATGTCTTCATCCATACTACCTTTTAATTTTACTTTTGTAAGTGGCCATTTTATTATAATAGATACATCTGTAAGATCTCATGCAACCAGTCGTAATTTTTACATTTACAAAGATTTTTACAATTTTTTTGACTGACACTGTCAGATGTATTCAATCAACTGCTTACTATCGATGTTGTAGTTCGCAGTGGTGTTGTCATGATATACTTAAACTGAACCCAAAAACAGACACTGAACAGGAAGGTAAACTGAATCAAGTCTTTTATTGAGAATACCGGCAGTAACCGGGAGAGATGTGGCAGGCTGTGGTGAGGCGGAAGGAGTCCGGGTGGAGACTTGGTAGAGAGAATCCGAGGGATGATGAGCTGGTTGACGGGCTTTGTGGATGACGAGACAAGCAGGCAGGCAGACAATCCTGAGACAGGGAGAATAGTTGTAAGCCTCACGGACTGGCAGGCAAACAAACTGCTATAGACTGGTACAAAATCAAATAGGCTGCTGAGCAGGATGCATAGTACAAAAACAAACCGTGAGTACAACTACGATCCAGCCAGGAGTGTCAGCTTGTCCAGAGCTCTTGGAGGCAGAGGTGATTGCTTGGTGGCAGACAGGAGTACTGATTGCTGATGATTGGCAGGTGTGCAGGGGAAGAGGGAAACACTGAGGCATGGCCCTGGCCACGACTGGTGTGTAGAGCTGGCCTTAATTATACTGAGAGTACTAGGTAACAATTATTTTCTGTATTGATTATGATTCATGGCTTTGTCTATAAAATATCTGAAAAAAGTGAAGAATTTCCATCACAAGATAATGTCTTCAAATGATGTTTTGCTTGACCAAAAGACCAAAGTTTAATGAATGAAAAAAATAATAAATGATCAAAATAGTTGTTGATCAGCTAGTCGACTTCGAGTCGAGTTCTCCGTAGCTACAACGGATTTCCGTCATTCAGTCTTCACAGAGGCCACTTATGAGATCAATGAAGATCGGAGGAGAACAAAAAAGTGTTGGCTGATGGCTGATTTATATTGACAGATTGTCACACTGTGTGTGTGCACGCCTGACCAATGACAGTGTAATGACCCACACAGGACGGGATCTAAACACAAAAAAAGTTTAGCTGCTTAGCTAGCATGGACTGCAATGGAACAATTAGTTTTTGACTGCGTCACAGAGCTGTGACGTCATTTTGAGACTCAGTTTGTAAAGTTTAGTCAACATGTGAGAACTCGTCTGACACAGAGAGTCTCCTGTTGTTGCTTCATGTGTGAAATAACAACTATAGTGTGGACTTTGTCTGCAGTGTATCTGTGTGAACGGCGTCATTAATCCTGGTGCTGTTTGTATGATGTATTTTTAAATGATAAGAGGTTCACTGGAAACAATATTAATAATATTAATAATAGTTAATAATAATGATGATTAGAAGAAGTAGAAAAATAACGTAGTGAAGTTCTGTAGATGGTTGATTATTTAAAAAGAGTAAAACAAGACAAGAGACAATCTTGGCAAAGAAAAAAAGTATCAATTTGATTTCATAGATTAAAAATGACATTGAAGTCAAACACTGTAAAACACTGTTGGTCAAATATTTAAACTGCATTAGAGAACATGGTCATGCATGGAGTGGGGATGTAAATCTTTTTAGCACGCGTCAAGTAACGTAACCTGTAACATCTTTCACAAATTGCAATTATTTTTTTTGGTTTAATCCAAGTGCCGACTAGATGTGAATGTTTTGCTGACCACATTTGCAAACTCAAGAGGGTAAGAATATTACAAACACATTTCAGTTTTAGTCCAGTTTAACAGAACTGCAAACTACTATGTTGCTGATACTAATGCGGTCTGATACAACAGTCCTGCAATATATCCGCCCTTCATGAATTTTCCTTGTAAATGTAGAATTTGAGAGTGGGTGTATTATTTCACATCCAAGCCTAAAACTTGGAAATATCCAAAGCACACTCTAGCCCTTCACTGATCTCCTCTGCATGTCCTACATAACTAGAGCTGAATCTACATCCTGACTTTGCTCCTGCATTTTTTGTGTCTGCCTTTGAAATGATTTCCCTTACTGTGCATCTCGAAGCTGTGCTGGTTCACAAAACCTAAGGCTGTTCAGTGTTTGTGTTCTCAGGATATGAGCAGGGAAATGATCAATATTACACAATTGAGTCACCAAGTGCCTGCATGTTCATTAATGGGCCTGTAGAGGGCACTAGGAGTAAGCAGCTGAAATCACATCCACCAATGCTAGATTGAAGGAGAGAAGAGGCTATATGCATTATTGGTGTGGTTCCCACTAAAAATATGCAGAAATTAGCAGGAATAGAAAATGTGTCTCTTTGCCTTTAAATCAATTACAATCAAAGAACTGTAAAATGTGTAAGAACAGACTCCTGCTCACCCACCACCTTACTGTAGCCCATCTACTTATGTGTTAAGACAGCGTTTAGAGAGGTGAACTGGCTGGCTTGTCTGTGAACTCAGGCGACAACCAGCCCACTCACGTATTCAAACATCTGACGTCTTTTCAACTCTCACCTCGAGGGGACACAGTCTTCCTCTTCAACCCCCTCTTTCCCTTCTTATCTTCCGCCGCCTTCGGTGCCGACTTGTCAAATTTCCTACTCAAAGCTTGGTTGCTTGGAAATGTCAACCACGGTGAAAAAAATGTTCGGTTATGTAACACATTAATCTATGCTCTCTGTCTCTTTTTTTTTTCTTTTTTCTTTTTTTTTCCCCCCGCGTGGGCTTTTGTGTATAAAAGAGGCTTTATATTTTCATCCTGAAAGACTCTATCCAAATTCTTGGCCTAAAATCATCCTTCTCTGTATGGATTTAGCAGGTTTGGGTTTCTTTATTTGGCAGAAATGTGTCAGTGTATGATTCCAGCAAAACACAAGAGATTTAGAGATAGGCCACAGTCTGTATCAGATGACCTCTGGACAGAAGGTCGACCTTTGATCACTGCACCTTCGACTCTCTTTATAACTGACAAAGCTGTAAGTTTGAGGTTTTAGAAAAGTTTAAATGCCAGGAAGATAGATAATGAGACATTAGGGGTTAGTGTAGCAGCTCATGAAAAAAACAAAAGATACTTATGCTAAAAAGGCAGAAAAAATATGGAAATTGCTTTTTCTTCAACTCTTTCATTTATCCAACACTTCCACTATGTGGGTGGCCTCGGAAATAGTTGTGTTGACCTTTCAAAGACTAAGTGGGATTAATGGCAAATGGAAGCGGGTAGAGGAAGTCTATGTGTGTATGTGTGTGTGTGTGTGTGTGTGCATGTGTGTGAGAAGTAGGAAATACAGTAGGGGCTGGCTAGTTTTTAATGTGGAAGCTTAGCTGGGGAGGAAACCTGAAAGGATTGCCAGGGACACATAAGGGCAAGAACAGGGAAACAAAAACAGGATGGCTCTCAGGCCGACATGGAACATTCTGGACCAGAAAGGGCGTTGACGGAGAAAGTCGGTGACAATGTGACAGTAGGAAGACATGTTCTTCCACTGTGTTATCTCTCCTGTTTCTGCACAGGAAGAAGAAATATGTGTGTGTGTGTATGTGTGGTTGAGCTCTTGTATTGAAAGCATTTTATGATCCACTTAAGCCTGCCTGCACTCATATAAAAAGCTGTATCTTTCACTCTTTAATTGTCTTTTGTAATGCCAGATTTTTTATTTCCAAAAGGATCAAGAGGAGTGCAGTTTCAGTGAAATTCACCAGATTAATGACTGCTATTTTTTAAATCAGCGTGTCAAAATGCTGTGTGTTAACAGCCTGATTTGTGATGACATTCATTATTGTGTCTCCCTCTAGCCGTGCAGTCTCTGAACAGCCTGAATGACCAGATTGCAAGCTTCATGGTTACTGGCCCCAAGCCCCTGGAGCAGGAGGAGCATGCCTTCCGTCCCCCTGAGAAGGAGACACTGCAGAAGTCAATGACCCTGATGAGACACCTTCTCGTGGATGCACAGGTACAACGAATATAACATTTATTAGCCCACAAGAAGTCAGGTGGGTTAAAAAAATTGGTTGCTGGATACAGGTTGAGGGGTTTTAGCTCCTCGGATCCCAACAAATGTTATGCTTGGTCAATGACCAATGGCCAGTTTTCATTAGTTCATGCTTTTTTGATCTATTATTTCTTTTGAAGACTCAACATTATTACAGTGTTCTTCAATACACTATATATTCCGTCCCCTTGTACAGTTATTGTCAGTTTAGTGCCACATTAAACTCCTAAACCAGCCTATACGAGTCTCACATTTAAATGCCATCTGTCATCATCTTTGATGTGAAAACATCAGATTTTCACACAGAGAAAGTAAAAGTGTGCATCGTGCTTATAGTCAGTACACCATCCCAGCACACCATGGAGCGGCTCTCCTGCCGGGCTGCTGACAGTGCTGTCAAACGAAGAGACAATCACACTGGACGGCAGTAGAGGTGGTTGCACCACCGCCTTATGTGGTTTAGACGACTTCACTGACCTTCATCACTGGAGACGAGAGTGGGAGCAGTCAACAGACTGGAGCAGCCTCTGCTCTACCTCACGCTGTCCACCGTCACGCTTCTCTTTGTTTCTGTCACCCTTTTCGCCTTTCATCGCAGTTCACTGACTCAACTGACAAAATGCAAGTTGACTCATTGACTTTTACAGGACAGCCCTAAAAATCTCCACAAGAATGAATTCATTTGTATAAAAGTAGTGAGTGAGAGACTTTGTTATACAAATTTGTGTGGTTGACTAATCGTTGGAAGCTTTAATTCTAATTCACATTCTCGATGAAGTCACAATGTCACAACCTTCTAGCACCAGTGATTTTGAGTGATTTTGAGCTGTACGATTTTCTAGGTGTGATCATGGCACTTGCATTCATGATTTTAAACAATAGTGTCCTCGACATTGATCCATTAAATTCAATTCTGAGATTTCTTTTAAAATACATTAAATATGTAAATATGTTGGGAAATTGTTGCTGGAAATGTGAAAAGACTAAAATGTGGAGTTAGAAGTTAAAACAGTTTTTACCAGTTTTCAGTCCAGGATTTTGTGGGCAGTCCTAAAGGGTGGCTCGATGACACACTGAGGCCACCCTGAGCATACCCCTGCACCCCTAGCAGAGAGATTAATTGATCTTTCTCAGAGTGTTTCAAAGTAAGTCATGTCATTTTCTGAACTCATCTGACGAATGTCCAAAAAAGATGGTTGGAATTTATGAACTCCTCACAGACTAAAACCTGGTTTGTGCCCACACCTGGCAGACTTGTGTCGTAGGAGTAGACTTCATGCTTCATTGTGTACCAGTGTAAATTGTTTGTGAAGACACCAAATGCTATTTGTGAGCTGCACTGGCAAAGGGTCTCAGATGAAATGAAAATATTGACTGTGTGTAATAGAGGCGCAGCAACAAGGTTACATTTCCTCCATCAGAGTCAACTGCCACTTAAATTCCCTCAGCACAACGATGGTTCCTTTATCCAACATAGTGTTAAAAAAGTATTCTAACAGTAAATTTGTTTTTCCTTGCCTCCTCGCTCCACACTCGCCTCCTTTGACTGAATATTCCTCTCATTCAGAGATGACCCCAGTGTCCTCAAAAATGAATTTTCTTTGGCATCAATCACCCAAGTAAGCAGGTGTGAAAACGTTTGAGGATTGATGTTCATGGACTGCTAGTGTGGCAGCTTTTGTTAATAAATAAATTTGCTGAACCATTACTGTTATGTCAAATAAAGATGAGGGAGACATGACATTATTGGCACCTCCTCTCCTATGTGTGCTCATGTTACAGTCACGTTCTTGCCGATAATTTCTCATAACCTTTAAGAGGAGGAGATGAGAGGCTGGATCCCTACTAGCTCCAATTAGGAGAGGGAGGATGCCACCAGCTGGAGTTGCAATGTCAAGAGTTTGATTGAGCTGTTTGAGATTTAACGCGCATATGCTTGTTGTGTTCATTTGCTACAGTATCATTTATATCGCCTTACACAAATACATTTTGTGCTGCAAGATTGCGTGAGCTACAATGTAACAGATGTTGTTGGATAACTCTAACTGGTCATAAACTCTAATCTTTATAAGGTTGCATGGCTTTAAGTGCTTGCTGTTTCCCTGGTCTATTTGGCCATAATTCCATCACTAATACCAAATTAAAATGGGATACCAAAAGTGCAAAAAAGTACTAAGTGTATCCACTCAGCATTTCACTGTGCTAAGTGTACCCACTTAGCATTTTTGTGTCTTTGCTTCTGTTGCCTATTTCTCTCTGAAGCTAAATAGTGTGTTTAATGCTCAAAGTACAAAAAAATCCACATGTATACCAGGACAGGACACGTGGAGACTGAGTGACTACTGACTGACATTGAACATGCCTTTTTCTTCTTTTTTTTCTTCACATTATCACTTTATCTCTCGTTCTCTCTCTAAAAGACAGGTAGCCATCTTTCTTTCACCAACATAGCAGACTAATTTGCTTGCAGTCCAGGTACTTCTCATTCTGTCAGCACTCTTTTGAACGTTGCTCTTTTCGTTTTAGTCATAGCACAAGAAAAATGTCATGAAGCAGCTGTCTGTAAGAAAGGATTCCTGTCCTTTTTGTTTCCTCCGAACAATGAACTCCATTCAGTATAAAGTGAGTAGTGTCCATATTGAGAATATATGACATTCATTTATATTTAATTGACAAGATTGAATCTGTAGTATGTAAAATATGGTGATGCCAGAACAGTTTTCATGTGTTAAATACAAGATGATTAAGTGTCACTATAAGTAATTAGAAGGTTTCTGTTGTCATGAGAACCTCGAAATGTCACAGACCTGGAAATGTGTCTCCAGACATTTGATGGTTTGAAAAACAATTCACTTTTCAAAAGCTGTTTATGGAAATGTTCTCATAAATTGACAATTAAAGCAGTTTTGACATTTTATTGGTACAGTATGACAAAACATTTCTTGATCACTCAAATATCCAAATGATAATTAACTTTGAGAAAACAGTGCCAGAAGACACGAAATGGGAAATTAAAATGCTGAATTTAAATGTTCTCTATCTAAGATAAACAAACAAAACAAAAAAACTTTGCTTATAATGACACATTTGGGCATTAAGTGAACTGCGGTCAGCTTCCTGAACTCCATGGTACTAATTAGCTTGCCATTTGCAAATTATCACCTCAGCCAACACCACAAAACAACCACTACTGTACCAGACCAACTCCATGCAGACAATCCACAGCCAGCCGGCCAACCCCAACTTATCTTATGTTACAGTTCTCTAGCTGGTCTTTGCCCTGCATCATTCTTGACTAGAAAATAGCAGTCGTTAGTTGGATCTTTGCTTTGTACCGTGACATCAATTATTATTGGCTCAAATAAACACCTTTTGTCTTAAAGTTATGATCATGGATCAAGTTAGCTGGTGAAGTAATTTGGCAAGCTTTTAGTGTTTTAATAGCGATAATGTTAGCTAGCAAGCAAAGCTAAGATAAGCCACCTCGCAACTCCAAGACACAAAGTAACCTGCAAACAGTAGGCAAAATTAAAAAAAAGTAATTAAAACCTAAAAATAATACATGAATTGTGTACCTAATAACAAAATTAAACCTTTAAATGTAGAGATGTAAGTACTAGCATCGCAAATGCTAGTGGACTGTAGCTAAAGTTTCAGTAAATAGAAAATTGAGACAAACAATTAAGATTGTTACAATTGTCATATTTGCCTAAAATGATGAATGAATAATTAAAAGTGTATGAATAATAATGAATAATTAAAAGTATTATATGTTTGATAAAGTCAGAGCTTAGCATTAAGTGTTTAAAAAAAACATTTAACAGACCACACATGGATTATTGTGATATTTTAATACATGTTAAATATTAAAGATACTACAAGTATTGAAATTGTAACTTTTTTTGTGTTTTAAATTTTTTTGCGTTTCCGTCTGTGATCAGATGAAATTGGTTGCTGCTTTGTGTATTACTTCCACCTTGACTGATCCACTGCAGTTCTGAGGAGGGATGGCGTACCACACCAGCTGAGAAACACAGACACAGACAGGTAGCTGACTACAAATCTCTGAAAAACGTTCTCAGCTTTATGTCGACATATCATTAGAAAATGTAAATTTGAACAAACCATTATTATTGTCCTGCAAAAGGCAGCTCACTGCAGAGCTGCTTCCTGTGGATCCTTCTTTTCCTCCAAAGGCCCATCTGCTGCGTTTCCTGCAATCAAGCTGGGAGGAGATTGTCTGCTGAGCTTTTGCTACCGACCCTACCTCTATCTCCCCTTCCTCGTGTTGTACCCGACTGTGACTACATTAGCTGAGCTGTCACTCATCAAAGGAGGAGAATGGGGGTAGAGAAAGGGAAAGTTTAAGCACTGGGGGGATGTGGACGCAGTTCGGAGGCCAATAAAGGTGACTTTGACAGTGACTGAGTGGAGACACTGATAAATAAGATCTGTCTGACTCCCTCCTACCTCCACTAGGTCTAATCATCAGTGGAAAGCTGGAGACACGTCTGTCACTCTTACAGGAAACGCAAAGCAGATTCAAACACACAGTGGTCCTTTTAGATAATAAGTAAATATAAAGGTGTCGTTAAGTATTGTAGATTTACAGAGTCTACTTTTGTCTGAATTCAGTGACATTTATACAGTATTATTAAAATGTGAATACATAGTAATTGTAACTTAAAGCTGCACTCTATTTTAATATCATCATATTAACAATAGGTAAAATGACAAAGTGAAAGAGGCTCTGTCTTTGTAACTAAATATCACCCAGCTCTGTAGTTACCCTCAGCTATGGCGCATTTTAGCGTCTTCATGCTCATTGTTTTGGTGTTACGGTCTCACTGCTCTCATCGACCTCATTTCCAGTGCTAATGTTGCTTCATGTCTGCTGAACATGGAAATAGATTGCTGTTTTCTACTGAAGCTGATAAATTGTAATTGTTGTATTTACTGATGTTCTGCTTAGCATATGCTGAATGAATCCCCCTATCTATCTACCGGCTACACACTCACTCACACTGGAGCCGACTGGTTGTCGGTTGAGAGTCACGGCAAAAGACAGTGAAGCAGTATTATGTTTTCATGCAACACAGACCTCGAATGACCTCCCAGTTGATATTAGACACTTTTAACTCAAAGCTAAATTTTGCATTGCCTAATCTACCCTGTAATGGCCAGAGACTTATCTTCTTAGTTTAGCTTTTAAAAATCCTTCATTATTATTGTTTTCATGTTGTACATCTAAATATGGGAATATTTGCTGTATTTCACTTTATTTAAACTGTAGTTTACAATTTTTTATGTCTTATGGCTTGGCTGCACTTTTGCACCTGTTAAAAATTGTAAATATTTTATTGTTGATGTATTTTTATTCTCCCGAAAAACACTTTGAATTACCCTGGTGTATAAAATGTGCCATACAACTAATCTTGCCTTGACGAAGACCTATCTTGGAACTGTCCAAATTAATATTTCAACACAAAGGACTGACTTCCACATATATTAGCCAATAGTGCTGGACCTGTGCCCAGGGTCACGGAAGACCACAGGCTTCCCTAAGGCTCAGTGAGCTGGGAGGAGGTGCTGTTAGAGGGAGCGAGTATGTGATGGGTCTGGCTGGGTCAGTTAGCCCCTCTCCAACTGGGGCCTCAGCTGGTCCTCCAGAGTATGATTCTTACCCATGCATAATACATCACCTTCGTCCCATCTGCCCTCTCAGCCCTTCCTCTGACTCCACCAGGCCTGTCTAATAGGCCCCCTCTCCACTAAGGGCCAACCAGACATGCTGCCATGTGCTACTATGGTGATGGCTTATTGCAGCCCAGCTCAATCCCAGAGTGTGACAAATGAGAATGGAAATTGGGTAATTTGGTTCAAAGAGAGTTTTGTCTTCATCTACTGTTGGAAAGAGCCTTGGAAAGTTCCCTGGGTTTTTCTCTGCTGTCAAAACATCCACCAGTATTTTCAAAACACATGAATTTTGATAACCCAAGTTCATGACTTCGTTGTGTTCTTTGAATTTAAATATGATTCTTTCACATCAAAGACAGCAAGCTTGAACTTCAGGTCATTTGTTTAAAAGTCTCCGTCATTTCCACAGTTTAGATTAGTTTATTCCTATTTCTGTTTGCCAACGTTATATTGCCTCATCTTGGTGAATGTTATTCATAGTGATGGTACTTACACAGACAAGGTCAAACCCTTGTCATTTTTAATGCTACTGCGCTCAGTAGTGTTGCACTTAATGAAATTTTCACTGGGAGATCTCATTCCTGGAGGGGATAGCATCCAGAAGCAATATGTAAAATTATGTCTTTTACTCTTTATCTGCTACTTGCGATCAACATTTTTTTTATTTTGGGGCCACACAAAAATTGAATTGTCGCTGCGAGATGCATACTATTACTCCTCTAGCTGGTGGACTTGTATGCTGAGCAGATTGAAAATGACGGCTTATCTTGTAAGGAATGAATTGAAAACCATTTCATTATAGGAATACAGTTCTGAATGATGCCTGCAGAGAAAAGAGCTCTATCATAGTGAAACGGTAATGCTATGGGAATTGTCATGAGTCAGTAGTAAATCATGTAATGTAAGAAACTGTATCCTTCCTACTTGAATTCTGATAATCAGTGTGGGAAGTCACACAGTATAATTAGCTTCAAAAATGTATAACCAATTCATCTAAATATGTCTTTACACGTTGGCGTTAGGCAGTTGAATATTTGGACACACAAGGAATGTTTTATGAAAGACATTTACAGAATTAAACATATTTTTTTACATTAAATATATTTTTTATTATATATCTAAAAAAATAAACCATAATCTGCTCTCCCCATCAGTATTCACCATGTAAAAGTCAGTTTTGGTCTCAGGTGAGCAATGCCAAAAACAAACAAACAAAAAAACAAAAAACGTTACGACAAAGAGGAACGGTAGTCATTAGGCTTTTTACTGTTACTTTGAATCCTTTATTCCATTAAATTACACTGTGTTAAAAAAAAAAAAAAGGCGAGCAGGTATACTTATGAAATACAAGCCGATTTGATTTTACAACTCTGGAATGTCATTGTCAATTCTGCATTGCAAAGTAATGTAATTTGCAACGTACATTTTATGTTGGAGTTGTGTACCCTCTGCAGTACCGAAGCAGTGAACTCACTGAAATGAATGTGGGCACAGCTTTAAACATGACTGACCTGACATTTAAAACTATGCACTAAAAGCATAATATTACATGATGGGAAGCCTACATCAACTGCTATCAGCGATTTAAAATCAATTCCCATACCGTACATTACTGTACAAAGAGTTAGACTTAGAAAAACAAAAGACTTCTAATTATCCTACTACACTGCCTAACTTTCCTGTAACCTGACATGCGTGGTAATTAGTTCTCCCAGCTTGTGACCAAATCCGCTTTTTCCTGCAGTTTGCATCGTACTTTAGAGAGAAAGACGTAAACAACAAAAAGAGAATAATTAGGCATAGTGCAGTAGTGCAGCACAGTAGAGCTTGACAGGTTCAGTCAAACCATCTATTATATGTTAATCTTGTTGTATGTTAATATCTTTGATTATCAGCACATATCAGCAGATAAGTGTCTGTAAGTATTTCTGTATTGCAAAATGTCCTACATAGCACATACCCACTGTTACTCCACATGAATCTGAATAAAAACGAAAAACTTGTGTGCTGGTTCTGCCTTTCAAAAGGAGCTACTTAGTATTCTGAATGTTGTTCCCTTTTCTTTGTTAATTCAAAGTAGCTGCGTGAGTCATTTTTTGGATATTTGTTAAGTGTGTGGGTTGCACATGGTATTGCGCTAACATCCCAAGTCTGTAAATACTTTGCCACAGTAGAAGTCTGTGGGGACACTCACCTTACATCTAAAGACCCATTACATAGAATAAATAATGTCATGTTTCAAGCTAGCTCCTTTTCTTTTCCACAACGAAAACTGAAAATGACTGGTCTATCGATTTGGGAGGTGCACTTAACAGAGCAAGCGAGAGAGAACTGATGACTGCGCAAACCCTATTCCCAACAAGCTTTAACCCTTTCCATTAGAGGTCAAGGTCTGGCTCTAATAAAGACATACACAAGCAGTGGGAATAACAACACAACATGGTTAATAGGCTGCATTGATTCAGAATTCAACGCCTCTGTGACTACCAACCCTCCGAGTCTTCGAACACAGCTGGAGGAATGACTAACTGTCCTTTCCAGTCCCTTGAGATAGTGAAAGATAAATGTGCATCCTTCAAAGTGAAATGCAAGCCTGAGGTCAGATTCAAGCAAACAGCTAAGACAGTTAACCCAGAAGAAAATGTTTTCAGATTGTAGATTAATCAACGGCTTGAAATGCTGAACTTGTTCTCCCTAAATCAGTTGTGTTTGATTTTGCTATTGATGTATTGAGTGAGTGGTCCACTTCAGCTTGATCTGGCTGCATCAAATGGGTGTGAACGCCACATAGGATTGTCTGCAGAGAGGTGCAGATAAAAAGAAAATCAAAATAACTAAAGCTAATAACAAGATTTATATCCTCTACAATGTTAGGTACTAAGTGGCTCGTAGATGACCTCATTTACTAAAACTACGATTGTGAACTGTTATCAGACACAGCCTTTGTTTTTCTTTTAGGTTGTGAATGAATTTAGTAAGGGTAGAGTATTATATGCTATTAGACCTCTTAGACTGTCTGACAATGCATTTATTGTTGTGTTTAATGAACCAGAATATGACACTCGGGGGAAATTCAATCTGCTCAATAACTTATGCTTTTCGGTTTTGAATGGAAATATTTGCATAACTGGCCAAGTCGTGCCTAGGTTGCTAGGCAACCTGGCTTGTCTAACAGCCAATGTCACAGACAGCCATGTTCATGGTTGAATCTGTGTTTTTGGTAATTCTTTTTTTTTCATCAGCTTTGTTTTTTCTTGGCTTGTGATAGTAAAAAAAAAAAAGATACCTTCATCTAAAATGTGCCTGTGTGTGCTCTGGCATTGCAGGAATATTGATTTTATTTAATTCATTTGATTGTTTTTTTTTAAGGTTCTTTGCTCTGTGCCAGCACACCTGGAGTAGAGTGCGTCATGGTTAAACTTAGAAAATCACAAACCGAGAGATGGGTGCCAACTATAGGATGATTCAGTTAGCAGCCTGCTGGTCACAGTGGCTGGGTGATCTCCTTCTTCGTGTAGAGAACAGTTTCTGTCTCAGTGAGGCCGAGCTGCATCAGATACAACACTCCTAATCTAACTAGCTCATCCATTGATTTGGAAAACACAGTTGACAAGATTGCTGCCTCAGGTGTGTGTTTGTGTGTATACATCCAAATGAAGCAGTGTGTTACTATGGAAACAGACCATCAGAAGATTATTTTGATCGTATAAACAAGCGATATAGGCAGAGAGAGGTAATAAACCAAGCTTGTTTATATGTGGGTTCCTCTCGCTCTGTCTTCTTGCTCCCTGTATTCTCCCCGTGTTAGTTTTCTTCATATTACCTTCCAGCTACCCAGCTATCTGCCAAGATCAAAGGCTTTGCCCTCAATTTCAGGACAGGGTTTCAGAGCTATATTGGCCCGCCACTGACGCAGATGTGTGCTGTGCCCATAGCTACACTGTTTAGTTGAGGTAAACTCATGACCCTCGAGTGTGACTCGTGCTTTAAAGCATCGTCTCGTGTGCAAGCATGCACGCGGAGTCACCTCTGTGCCCGTTTCTGTAACCTGCAACAAGTGATCTACCTCACGGATGACTGCTCCGACCTTTTCCTCGTCTTCCTCGTGCTGCCCAAAATTAACTTTGACTTTGCATCAAAGTGTCAAATGTGGTGCAGTATCCCTGGTAACAGCAGCATCATACCAAGGTTACAAGACTTTGGAAAATAAATCAAACTAATGACAGCAGTAGGTGGTGTGGTGTGTAGGTGTGATTGTAAAGTTTGAAATCTACATTATGAGTGAGGTGCAATAGCTCTGTGCTCTATTCCTGTCTCTGCACAGTATGTTTCACACAGCGCACTTTGTTGGATATATTAGATAATGATTAGTACAAGACAACTGGAACCAACTGCTACTTGGATAGAAGACTTTTTGAAGAACAACCCTGTGATCCAAAAACAATCATAACATTGCTGCCGCAGTTGTTTTCAGTGTCTGACACTATGGACGCCCCCTCTGCCCCCTGAACAACACCCCGATCACTTGTTCTGTAACTCCAATTATTATTTGTCTCACTTTGATTTGAAGGATATTCATCATAAGTTTTAGAACAATAATTCCCATAATTTTAGCCTTGTCTGATGTAAACAGGAAGTATAATGTTGCAGCTATCACAGGATTACTGTCATACTGAAGGAACATGACATCTTAGGCAAGTACTGGAATTATAAGGAGCCACTTTTCATAACATTTCATATGATTTATAAGATTTATGGATGTTTATACAAGATATTCCTCAGAGATAATGCTATCCTGTATGTAAGTTGAACACAGGTTCATGGTATCTGAAAAGACGTGCATCGTGTGTCCGTGTTCAAGTTTGACTGAGTTGACTCTTTGATTGATATTTCAGAAATCAGGTGCTAAAGGTCTTAAAGTAATTGCATCTATGAGTTGTGTCACATTATTTGCTGTCACAGCTGATGACTGTCTTGATACACGGGCCAAATGTCGCCAAACTACAATAACTAACTTCCAGTTGTTTTTTTCAACAGCAGCATGCACCTGTCCCTTTTGCCTTTTGTCATGCGGTATCTTTCCCTCGTGTCTCTCTTTCCACTGAAACCAAGAACGTTGTATTGACAAAACCAGAGGCTGCGGTGGCAGGTAGAGATCTGCTAGTGAGGGAAATCTAAAATGGTCCAGATCTAGTGATGGCAAGAATCCAAAAACAGGAGAGACGATGAGACAGGGCTACACATGGCTGGTGAGTTACTGGCAGAAGTCTCAAGGATACACAGGGAGAGATAAAGATTAGCAAAAGTCACCCAAAATGACATGTCATGTAGTTAACATAATGGAGACTGAGCGATCTGACGGAGTGTGGGAGGTTGAACTGTTGTGTTAAATACTGCAAGCGTTTGTTGGATGATGAGAAGCAGGCGGTGAGGTGATCAGTCAGGTGAGAGGGAACAAGAGGACATGGCCAGCAACAAGCAAGACAAAGAAAGACAGACAGAAACAAAAGGGAGTCGAAGGATTACGAGTCAATGAGCCTCATCGTAACAAAAAATAAATGAATAAATACATAAATAAATACCACAGTATAACAAGAACATTCATTTAACTCCTTGGTCAGGGTCACTGTTGCCAACAAGGTGACTTACAAGCTAAATTTAGCGACATTTAAGATTTTTTAGTATCTTTTTTTTTGCCTATAGTGACAAATGTAGAAACTTTTTGGTTTTGAAAAGACTTTGTATCACTTTGATGGATGTCTTTACACCAACATGTATACATCAATATGACATATAGTGATGCGGTGACATACAAATGAGCGTTTTGAGAAGGCTTTAGTCATTTTCCATTAGAAAGAGTTGGTGACACTGCAGTGAGGCTGAAAACGGACGAGAGAGAGGTCCGTCAGGCTAACACAGACAGACAAAACATTATTAGTCACATTCACAGCTAGGGGCCGCTGAGAAAAGCGTGTTATCACATTTCAGGTCAGACAGAGAATAATCAATAAGTTTCTGATGAACTGTACTTTTCCTTCCATCTGTCAAACTACTGCTACTGTGGTTGGCTTTGTAACGTTGGATTCATGGACAAATAGATTTTCCTTCATATCGGATGTTTCTTCACTTTCTTTTAAACACAATAGCAATTGTTTAGCCAGAAGCTGCTCATTTTATACAAGTCTTGATGGAAAAAAACTAACAGAGAGGGAGCACCGCTTTGGACTACGCTGACTGAAAGATGATAAGACGTGAAATGTGTGGTGAAGGTGTGGAGGTGTGTCACTTTGCCCGATACGTATCATTTTAGTAAACACAGCAAGGCGAGTAAGAATGAGATGCCAAATAGAGCAAGTCATCGTGGCCTAATTCATGATTTGAAAAGCACTTGTGCTCTGATCAAAGCCCCGTTCTCTCTTGAATTACTTTTAAAGGAATGAATTAAGGGATTGAACTCAACAATACAAGGCTCAGCAGTGTTTGCTTTTGGAACAAACCAGTGGCTCATAATAAAAAAGAAAAGAAAACAAAAATGGTATTATCTTTAAAATCATTAACATGTTGTTCTCCAGCATGAATTGAGGCCAGCCCTCTCCATTTCAGCAGTTTTGAGGAATTTATCTATGTAGTGCAGCTGTGGGAAAAGCTTATTGGATCTGGTGGAAGCCTTTAGATAAGAATACCCGGTCCTACACTTTGAGTTTGATTTTTCCTAAATTCATTTAGAGTGAAGATTCTTTCTCTAACCTGTCTTTTGAAATACCAAGTGAGCCTGTGTTGAAAGCACAGAAAACAAGTCTTTTATTTTTATCTTCAGGGGCTTGAGCTCACAGTTACAAAAAATAATAATAATGTTGTTGGTTAGTTTTAAGAAATAAACAAGTCTTGCCATTGGGGAAATTTAATTAGAATTCCATTCCTCACCATACGTCCATTCACACAAAAACAGTAGAGTATATCTTCAGAGGAGATGGAGGAATCTAATAGAATTACCCTGTGTGCTACTTGTATGGTCATCCAATCATACAAAGATGTAACACACTGTACGGCTCACGTCTCTGATACAGATTCTTCCCAGCTGTGAGACTCCAAGGTCAAGGGTGGTGCACGGAATGGTTTTAATCCTCATGGCAAATCAGCCATCCATCCGAAAAGAAAAGAAAATGAAACAACTATAGCTTTCAGAATGCGTTCTAGTATAGTCCTCTGCAATAACAGATGCTTCTAATACTTCATTTCAACTGTTCGATTTTCCATAACACATTCCTGACGCACTGTTATATTCATACTCACAGAAACGTTTAAGAGTGCCTATTCCCCAGGGCATATTTGTCTGTCAAGACATTCCCTTCTGAATACGACAAAAAAAATAAATCTGCAAAAAACACTCAAGGCAGCAGCAAAAGGGCTGAGGACCAAACTTGCATACACCAAATAGGTAAATTGTTCCCTTGTAAACAAGGTTCAAGCCCTTCTGTCCACTGTCCAATCAATCTTCTGTCTTGTTTAGGAAAGTCTTCTGTCTAACGTAGAGGAACCAGTCTTGTCTTTGATCTTAGGCAGCGATTACAGTCTGTAAATGTAGAAAGGATAGATCTCCTCGTGGTTAAATACCAGAGTAAATGGGATTAGGTTTCAGTTTCCCATGAGGTCTACTGAGCCTTTCTACAAAGCTGACACACTCAGGATGAACACAGTGCTTCCAGAGTAATAGAAAACAGCAACTTTTCCTTTGGTCATACTGCCACTGTGTGTGCATGTCTAACCCTTTCTAATTTCATCATGAGGCATTTTCAGAGGACTTACCTGGACAGTAGACTGAATTTGCATAAAAGTGTTCTTGCCATGGCTTTAATTGATTTCTGAAACCCTAGGCAGAACAATGAATTCCCATATTTTACTGAATGACTTTAGTGAGAGCTGCTGCTCTGCCGTTACCACAGGCAAAGCAGACACAGTGTGCCTGATCGTACTTAGCATTTCAGTTCAGTGAGATTTGCATCTGACCCAAGGATATGATAGGATATACAGTTTTTAGTAATTTGGGCATACTGAGGACAAAAAAATACAATGGCCTCTGTAAAAGTGGGAGTCAGGAGTTTTTCTTTCATAAAGAACCATAGCTGTGTTTCAGAGTCCCTAAAGGGACCAAGCTGACCAAGCTGTAAAATCAAAGGAAGGGACATGTATTCATCATATTCTGGTTAATACAGGACATTCACTTCAGTCACTTCTCTGAGTTTGTTTTACTAAATGAAGTAAGCCTAGTTACCAGCTGTGAGCCAGGCTAACTTGTTCTAAAGAAACGAGTGTGCTCTGAACTATAGTTCTCTTCAAGTGAGGCAACGTTTCAGGCCCAAACAGGTAACACAGGTAGAGAGCAAAGCGTCATTCGAGAGCAAAGCGTTCTCACTCTGTCTCTGTCTCACTTTCTTTGTGTGTGGCTGGTGTGGTGGGTGCATGAACCCTGCTCTAATATTCACATGAGCATCTTTCTCTTGGTCCCCCACAATCTCTCTCACACACAGGCATAAAGTGTCCCCCTCTTGCTCACATACTTTTTCTTCGGTTTCTGTTCAAGGGTCATCAGAGCTGGCTGTTTCTGTAATTTTTTTGCTGACTCGTGTCTGGGCACGCTTGGGCGTCTTTCAATTTAGCTCCTTCTGATAACCCAGCCTCCTCCAATAGATAAATATTAAATTAGAACAAATGACTCTCACTTTCTCAGCAGGCAATTGCGTCCTCTTTCCCTGAGGCTTTTAGCATCAGCCAAACAAGTGGTGCTGCTATCTGTAATTAGAAATGGAAAAAAAAAACCCAACAACAACAAAGCACACACCAACACATTTGAGCTGCTAAATTAACGCCCTTTGCATTATCGATGGTAACCATCCAGCTGCCTCCCCAGGATAACTGGACATTATTCAGATGAGCTCTGTATATTCGCAGGGGAGAGGTCACAAACTGCTAAATGCACCGCATTTCTTTCATTTAAACTGCATTTATGGATATTCCTCATTAATGCGGAGGATAGGATTTCAGATGGACTTTTAAAGTGAAAGCTAGATATGGTTTGCTGGAACGCTTTTACGCATGATAAGTGTCTCATACATACTGAAATACTCTTCTTTGCAAATCCTTTTCATGTTTGTTTTTAGCACAGATTCTAGGTTCCAGTGAAGGTTGTAATCCTGTAAGCCTGTTTGACTGTGTAACATTATTAGTATAACATGATTTGGATGGCAAAAGACAAGTGAGTTTGATTGGGTGTCGCCCCCAGGGGATCACTTTTGGATGAAGGTAATATTGTGTAGCATCTGACTATCTGGCACAAGTTATTAGATGGTTTGTGTGATAGGGACGTGCTGCTATACTGCAAGCTGCTACAGATAGCTCATATAGCTCTGTGTAGCAGCAGCAAGACCTCAGTTTGGAGCAATCTGGAGGAATATCCTGAAGCAAGCATGCAATTCCTATATCTCTGTTCTTAAATCCATCTTTGTAAGATTGATACACCATCTGTCTGCTGGCCTATCTGGCCTTTAGCTGGTCTATTTATTTGTTATCCTGAAGTCTTTTCAAACCATCTTTTTGTTTTTTATTTATTTATGGAATAAATAGTCTTCAACTATCTTTTACAATCACTGTACAGCATGTATGTAAGTATTGTATAAATACTCATACACTGATTGTGCTAATCACTTACAAGGGTAAAATACAATTTGAATCAAGGTAACTAACAAACACTATATAGTATGTACTCCTCTTTGTATAAATGTACTCTCCTCTTTGGTTCTAGGACAGTATGGGTGGATAAAGCTGTCATGGTATCACTTACATGTTGCCTCTTAGCTAAGAAAAATGGCACAGGAAGATACATGGAGCTCACTGATATGAATGTCTCTGACAGAACATATATTTTTCCCTTCAGTGTAGACGAAAAGTACTATTCTTTTAATTTGTGGTCTTGAAGTAAGGCATCTGAAAATATGAGTGATGTTAGGATTACAATGTAGAAACACTTTCTTTGATGTGGGATTTGCTAGATGTTGTGAGGACCAAAAGAAAAAGAAACAGCATGCATCCATGGAAATCTAGGTTTATAGGATTAAAACAGTGGAAAACCAGGAAATTTAGGAGGTAGGAGACTTAATGTAAACCAAAATCAGTAATTCAGACAGTCCTCATATGTGGCACTAACAACTAAACTGAACAAAAGTTTAGTTTGTATGACTTGTCCTGTTTTGGCTCTGACTCTAAACATGAGTTGTTATTATGCAGTTTGAAAGAACGACCAATGCTGTCATTTTGTCCGAGAGAAAAATGAGAAGGCAGTTTCTTCTTGGTACATCTGCAATGCAGCTGCAAAGCCTCTATGCCTGACGCCATATGGATTTGAAAATAAATAAAATGACTATTTATTTTTGCTTACAGTATGCTAATTTCAATCCTGCTAGACTGAGTTTAATTTTTTTAAGCATGAAAAATCCTCAGTGAGAGGGCTCACTTGGAGAGAACTGCGTAATGTTGCACAGCGCTGCAGAATCTGTCCTCAGCTATTTAGCTGCAGTGTGACCTCTCTTTGAAGACAACGCCATTCATTATCAAATAAGAGTGAGCTAGCGGTCTCCCGTGTTTTGCATATGGATATTAATGGCTTGCAGTAATTTACATTTCAATTCCAGACACCATATGAGAAATTAGTCATATGCAAATCAGGAGCTGGTGAATTGTGCAGGAAAATGATTGACATTTTTCAATAAATACTGCAAGATGCGTTTAATATATTTTGTGCATTAATTAACTGCAGGAAATGGAAATGACCCGACCTAAGGTAGAATTAGCATGATCTATTCGAGGCTCTGCAGGGGTCGATTACCCAGCTAGAACCAGGAGAGCGAAAGAAAGCTGAGTCATTTTTGATTGATGTCAATTCATATTCAGTTTGATAGAAAGGTCTGATAACTTCACTACCAGACTGAGCTCCTGCCAAATTAAAAAAAAGGTCAGAGTTTCGTACATCTGACTTCCTCGCTGTGTTTGCAGTGCTGTGGCTGTGTTTGAAAAGGTCAGATGATCACAGTATGTAAACAGCAGCATTATAATGGAAGAAACCTTTGATGCGTCACACTCAGCAGTGTGCTATGCGGTTGTTACTTCAGAAAGGACGAAACATTTCTGGATTGTTAGGTGATACAGGCTTTAAAGAGGAAGTTGCATGTTGGATCTCTGTAGGAAAATGATCTAGAAACTAGAAGAAAAAAATACACATTTCAGCACCTTAGAATTGGAGAAAGGAGATATGAAAGTGTCCTTGCTGACAGTTACACTCATGACATAAACATTTATTATTTCCCTTATCATTCACCTTGAACTATGAGATTCTGTCTTGGCGCTATAAAAATGTTGACAAATTCTCCAAGTTGTAGCGCAAAAAGAAAGCAGGTGACAAAGTCATGCGCCGCTCTGATGTCAGAATGTGTGTCACCGTTATGAAATATTCATAATGTTTGCAGAGGGTGTGCATTAAGTTTGGAATAAGAATAGCTTGAATTTTTCAGCAGCGGATCATTGATCCAGGCTGTATCGTTAGTTGAATGACTCATCACAGAAGAGTGTTGCTGAATATTGATCATTCACTTGACTGGGCCCTGCAGAGCACGCCAGCATCAAATATTTTCATCTGCCTTTTTGAAAAAGTGAAAAGGAAGATGTGTTTAAACACATTATTGCTTCTTCCTTATTCAAATTGATTTCCAGCTGTCAGAACTTACAAGCAGGAAATGTTTTGAAATATGTGTTTCTCCACCACGTTCTGTCTAACTCAGTTTATTGAACCTTTGTGCTCGGCTGTGGACACGCTTACCTTGACACAAGGACTGGATTTTAGTTTCTTTTCCTTTTCCTCTCTCTCCCTCATATAATTACACTTTAGTTATCTTTGATTTCCTGTACCCTCGGGACGCTCTCACGAGTTACACTCTTCGTGGATGCTTTCGACACGAGCAGTAAATAACAGTGAGAAAGACCATAAATCATGGTAATTCTTCCTCCAGACCTCTCATCCTGATTGATCACTTGCGTGCCTTTGAGGTCCACCTGTGAGTCTTTTCCCACTGATATAATTGAAATAGAATTATGAGAATATAAGAATTATTATACGATAGCAAACTTGTGTTGAAAAGAAATTAATTTCTCATTAAATGACACTTTAAGGAAATATAGTTCCTGCTCCCAAAATTTAAATCAATGTATAATTAACACTGAAAACATCCCACAAACTCAAACTAAGGCAGAATGTTCTGTAAGAATAAATAAGAAAAATCACTATGTTTTTATAAAGAACGTTTTTACTGGTTATGAAATTGAGCTGGAGGGTGGTTTGATCAGCAGGGAGAGAAAGTCTTCCAACTAAAGGAACCTTTGACCTCAAGTGTTCACAGAAGTCTTGTGGATGAAGGTACAAAAAAAAGAAATCAATAAAATATCACATCAGATTAAGGTACCTGGCAAGATCCTCAGATGCTGCAATTTTCAGGTGTCACCAAGGTCCTCAACATGTTTCTCACTTTAGCTTTGTTTGCCTTGTGACGTTGAAGGAGGGCCACATGCAGACACTCAGACATGCACATCCATCCATCCATAGGGCAAGAGGCAGGGTACACTCTGAACAAGTCATATAAGCATATACAAACAACTGGTGAGCTGAATGACTGACATGTTAATATGTTAATATTTACTCACTTAGCGCCTCTGCTTAATTCACTTCTTTAAGACTCTACTTTTTCCGTTATAATTGACTTCACGGGGGGCTCACAGTGCTCACTGAGTTAGAAAATCATATTTGGATACACAGCTAGCAAACTAATCCTAACCATGCAGAACTGGACCAGACTGGTAACAGCTGCAAGGCATCCTCAAATGTTTAGTTGCGGTGCTTTATCTCCCCATTGGCAAAATTCGGATTAGTCTCTTCAAGACTTTTTTTTTTATATCATACTTTTGAGCTCTATTAATGCAGCCCTTTCCTTCATTTGCTTTCTAAACTCAGCTGTAGAGTGCTGGAGGATGTTGGGCCATGCGTTGCTCTGTCAGCTCAGGGTCAAACAGAGATGACCTTTTGTTTTAAACAGAAGGGAATATCTTTATAGATTAGGATATTGCCTAGCAAGGCAGAGCTAGCAAGAACGAAACATGGATATCCATCTGTTTGTCACCATTTCAGGGCAGGAATTATACCACGGTCAAACAGCCGATGCCATGGATGCCCCTGTGTGTGGACAGAATGCTCTTTCTAAAATTAACTAACCCACACGGCTAGTTTGTCATGCCCTGTTTTGAACTGGCCATTGTGCCTTTAAAGAAACATTGTATTTAAAAAAAAAAAAAATCATTTTGATGTATTTTGATCTCCGATGGAAGTACGTAAAGCTTTACAGCACTAAGTCACACACCACTATTTTACTTATTTTGATTTTCACTGGCTTTCTCGATACCAGCGCTCCCTCTCCTTGTTCAGTTGTGTTGCTTGAAGTCAGATACAAACGTAGAAGCTGTGTCCATTAAATAAATCTAATGAGGGCATAACTGGGAGAGCATCATATTTTTGGGTAGTGCCCAGTTTCAGTGATATTCAGGTTATGGAGCAATTGGACTGGTCTGATCACAGGACAGACCATTTTTTTCCCCAACATAACCGAGGGTCACCTGATTATTCCAATTCAAATGAACAGTAGAGGCTGTATTCACCACACCTGTTCTGGTCTGAAGGGTCTATTCAGCTTTGGCTGTGGGTGTGCAGATCAAAATATGTATTAGAGCAAAATTTCCTCAAAGTGCTAAATTGTTTCCCCATTATATATGATGTCTTAAGATTAATATTACTGCTACATTAATGTTGTAAATTGGCCTTGCTCTAAAGATGAATTAATTCAAGGCCTTCCATTTGATCAATGTAGTCCTTCAAGTTCAACTCAGCATTTTCACAACTGGTACAGATATTTGAGTCTGTTGAGTCATTGCTGTGGTTAGTTTTTACAGAAGAGAAACACTCTGAACTTTTGATTGATTGTGAGACAACACTGTATGTCACCTTCATCACATCTGTGAGTGTGTGAGTTAGTGGCTTGTCATAATGCAACCTGGCCTTCAAATAAGGTGCTTTTCTTGCTTTAATGTCACATAGTTTTCATTATTTATTCTGTGGACACCCACCTGGGGGATAAAAATAGTTTTATATTAAAACTGGCTTAGAAAATTAAAAATGTATGTACTGCGGATGTATTGCAGATGGTGATGGGGGCATTGTTTTGTCATGTAGATCAGTCAATTACCGGTATAATGTTTGAACATTCTTGTGGACTCCTGGGGACCATTTAAATCAAAACTTCAGGAAACAGAGAAACTCAAAATGTACCCAGACTGAGCATACGTGAGTTGAGTTTGTACAGTATAGCCCCTCAGTTCTGAGGGTGGTAACTAATTAATCATCTCCCCTTATGCAATCTGATTTTTTATATTCAGTAGACGAAAGGTTCATCAGTAATATCCGAATATTCCCACATTTGTCACCGCCGCATGTTAAAATGGGTAAACCATGAGTCTTGAAAAACAAGCCATCTTACATTCATTCCAGTTTAGGAGAATGATTCTTTTAATTGACAAACAACTGGTTTGTTATAATCACACTGATATTGCTGTCTGGCTTATGACCAAGCACACTATGCGGCAGAAAGAGTAACAGTAGTTATCTGTGACATCGGGCATGTTTCTCCCACATAACAACACATAACCCTTTACTTTATACAGTACAGGTGTTGATTTTGGCTGCACTGCTTGGCACAAGATGTAATCACAAAGCACCCATAGGTGTCCACATCCCATTGTTTTCATAATCAGCACTTAGGCTGTTGGCAAGCACTCTACGCTAATTTGATACTGAAGGTAATGAGTTCATTTGCAAAGATCTGCATATTTTGAGGAGTGGTACAATGCAAAATACCAGGAGTGATAGAAAAGCTGATTCCCTATGGTGAGTTAGAGGCTTTCCAACAACTGATTCCTGTTTCTTCTCTGTAATCATAATAGCAATGGGGGACTACTTAATTTTGCTGCAAATGAATCAAGTGTAAACATCATTAGATATTGATATGAATTGCATCCATTTACAAAATTACGTTTTTTACTCTTGACTACATTAACTCATTGGCACTGAGCTGAATCCAGATATAGATAAGGGAAATAAATTCAGTTGAGTTTTTTTATTCATCATTTCGTTTTTCATTCATCTTTGCATATTGCAACAACCATACATTCTTAAGCAATGGTCTTGACTAGTTCTTACATCTAATTCATATTCATTGGTTTTGTAGTTACAGCGCAGACTTTTGTATTTTTCTTGCTCCCAGGATCTTGGCCTTGCTCTTCACCACATGCAGGCATGAAGTTTAGATTTTGAGAAAAGTGAAAGACACAAAGACAAACTAATAGGGGGGAAAAACATGCAGTTTTTGGTAGACATAAAGTAATAGACTCTAAAGTGCCTAAAACATAGAGATACAGTAATTTCCCACTAAACAGAAGCATCTATATTCACTTTCCTGAACTCATGAGTCCAACTGATCCTGTCCTGTGGAGGTTTTATACCATTTAAATTGAAGCTGGGGGCTTTGAATGTAAAACATTTTTTCTTGATGAACTGTGCCAGTAGTTTGGATTTTTTTTTTTGTGAATTTACAGTAATACTTATAACCACTTCATCAATTTGGCAGATTAATTGGTGGACATTTTTAAAACTATTGTTATTGGAGAAAATTGGCCTCCACTAGTCATGTGGAGACATGCTGTCGTAATTGGTGTATCACTATGACAACTTTATGGCATTTAAACCAAAATGGGCACATTCACTCACCAGTGCTGATTAGCTCACCAACCAAAATGGACAGATATAATATATAAAATAATTTAAGGACATATTTGTGTAAAAAGCATCTAAGGCTCTGAATGGGTATTTCCCATGGCATTGGTTAAGAGCTGGCATCGATGGGAGACTTCATACTACATAACTTCCCTAGTCCCTACTGTGTTAGCTATCAGCCATTAGTGATTAAAGCCATCTGTCACTCGACAACATTAAACATTTGTGAGGACATGTCATGGTGTCAAGTTTGTATTTCACTAGTTAGCTTAGCTAGCTTATGTTACCACAAATTCCCACTGATTCTCTTGTTTTTCTTTTTGCTCATGTTACTGCAAAACACGCTGAGTCATCCACAGCTTTTCCTCACTGCTGTGCTCATCCTGCATCGTAGAAAGAAGGAGGTCTAACAAATGACCAGACTGTTTAAAAACTCCCAGCAGGGAGTAGTCCCTTGACCTCAGCACTGTGTTTGCTTCCCTGGTCATCATTCAAATTATGGAGTAATAGTAACTTATGCAGCATTGAAATCATAGATAATAAAAAGCAATTGGAAATGTCTTTGGTCACCAGCTGATTAAAAGCCTATTAGACAGCTGGAAGTGAATTGATAACAAACTATTTCTATTTCTCATCCATACAGATAAGGCACAGGCAGAATATTTCAGTGGTAATAAAAGGAGAAAACTAATGTAGACGCTGTCAGTTAAGAAAAATATTACCAAAAAAAGATAAAAATTACTTATTTTTTGCTTCATTTTGGTAAATACTAATTTGACCATATAAGTACACTAAATAAAACAAATACTAATATATATTAATTCATTTTTTTTAGGAAAAATGTCTGAAAGAGAGGTTTCCTGTTGTATAACATATCTTCGCTCATAATGTTATAAATTACAGAATATATTTTGTCTTTTATTTTTTACCACCTTTGTTGTTGAGGTGGAGAAAAGCTTGTCATCCATGTGCTGTGCTTTTGAAGGAAAGTGGTTTTGAAAGGATGCATCAAGCCAGCCAGCGTCAACCCCCCTACAGCACCTAAACAGAGCTTCTCTCAATCCCCGTCACAGAGACGACGGCTGCTGAATACTGAGCAGAAGAGACAGGAGCTGCCCTCAACCTGAAACACACAATTATTCTCTCTCTATCTCACTGACTCTCTCGCTCTCTCTCTCTCACACACACACACACAAACATGCATATGCACACACACAGGCAATTAACTACACTAACTGAAACCGCACACACCTATGTAGGTTTTTTTGTGCAAAGAACACTAACAGCATCAGGCATGCAACCTCACACTCCCTTTCAGCAGGAAAAATGGACCATCTGTGAGCTCTTCAGGCCACCAGCCAATGACATTGTTTAGGACTCATTTTAACAGCAGCCGTGAACTGCATTTTGAGTCTTTGTTCAGCCATCTCTATTATTTGGTATTTGAAAGGCCTTTTTTGTTCTTGTTGTTTTGCAAACATCTGAGTGTGGATGTGAAAAAAGTCACTTTGATAGAACTAAGCTCCAATTAATGTTCAGTTATTGTATACTGTTTACTACAGTCATCTTATCTTTGAACAAATGCACAGAGGTGGTAAAAAAACGCAAAAGAAATTTATTCTCACATGGCATCTCGGAAAATGGACTGCTCTGATAACCAAATTGCTTAGTTTGAAAGTCACTGCCATCTTCTTGGGCATATTGAGTCGGCGTCTCAATCTATCTTTGATCCTGAGTCTTTTAATATTGAGTATCGTCCAATACCAAGACAGATCCACTATTTACTTAAATTCTGACTGAATATGTATCTGACTCATCATTAGCTGATCCAAATACTGGAGGTTCTGGCATCATCTTTCCAGCTCAATTTAGATAAAACCATGGCTACTTCCTTATTACAAAAGCCTCATTGCCATATGTATTGTAAAAAAGAGATATGGCTAACTGAATTTGGTGAATTTACTGTTCGCTCCCGAGAGGAGCAGCAGCAGGGCGTTCAGGAGGCACTGACCCAGCTGAAGAAATCAGTGTGTTTACCAGGAAAACTACAGCTCAAAACCCCCTGTACCAAACCGACTGCAAGAAAAACACAACCACAGCCAAACATAATACATCCTCCAAGGCTTGACTCAAACTGTAAAGTCTAGTGCAGAGGAATGACTCATCTGAAAGTGGTCTTCAAGGTAATGCAGTCCTGTGTTGAGGTTTGTGTAGTATGAAAGGTTTTCAGTGTTGTAATCCACTTAAGAATGGACTCAAGACCACTTTTTGAAAAAGTCTTGTCTCGGTTTTGATTGAATTCTTACTCACATTTGGATTTATTTACTTATTTCAAGTTCACAACGGTACTGACATCACTAAATCCTTGTACATTATCTGATTAATTTGTAATACTTACTGTGATTGGAGGTGAAACATCCTGCTTCAAATTTAACCAATAATTTGGTTGCCCGTCATCCCCCGCCCTGCTTTGCACCAAGAAAGTTACTGCAAGAGACAGGAGATAAAGCTGTGGCTGTCTGGAGGGAGATGTCAGACAAATCTTCTGTAATAAAATCTTTAAAAAATCAGATAGCATATCTCAAAGTCCTAATCCTCAAAGAGTTCTGCAAAACAGCATCAAAGAGAAAACACACCGCAGTATGTATATTCTGCAATGCTACTACACTCTGGTCTTGGTCATGATTAATATAACACTGGTGGCTTCATCTAAATTAGGTTGGAAAAATGATAACTGTGTCCTTGTTAAAATATATTAATCCTAAAAATGATTGATGTGGATTAGAGATGAACTGACGAACGATTGTGACTCCTGACTCACTTATCTTGTTTTTTGACAATGAAATCCTGCAACATGTTAAAGTCGGTGTAAAGTAAGAATGAATATGTGTTCTGAGTTTGTCAGACCAAAGAAGTAACCGCACACAAAATCCTGGACTGAAAACTGGTGAAAACCTGTTTTAACCTCTAATTCCACATTTCTGTAATATATTGTTTTGTTTTTTCACATTTTCAGCAACTATTTTCCAACTATTATAACTAAATATTTTACTACTATTTAAAATTGCCTTTACATGGACTTTAAAATTGACCAAAAATGCCCTAATGCTGCATCAAATACCATCCCAGTAACATGAGTTTTAAAATGTATTTAGACATTTTGATGAATACTCTGTGTATTCAGTTTCAAGGTTTTATTAATGGTTGCTTTTTCTATTTTAAGGTTAAGACATCGGCTTAGCCACAAAATCCACTTCCATCATCTCTAACACAAACACAACCTCACCACCTTTTGTGCAAGGCGATCGATGATATCACACAACCGGTTTCAGACATACATAAAAGCATTTTCCCCTTTGCCTATAAACCTGTATAAACCCATAAAGCTGTAGGAGATCTTCGTCCCTGATTTGTCTCACTTCAAAGGAGCATGTATCTTAATTCCCACCAAAGCCTGCAAACCTGTTTGTGTCGGAGATTAGCCTTGTGCCTTTACTGCAGAGGAAGGGTCCATTTGACGTATGGCGTGCCCAAAAATGTCTGTTTGCCATCGCTGTCTGGATCTGCCTCACACTGACAGTGGCCATGTGAAAGCAAGGGCTTAACCAGAATGGAACAAGAGATTAGAGAAATTGGGAAAGTTGGGATGAGGATACAGGATATTTCAATAACACACTCCCCAATCTCTAACCTTCCCAACCTTGTCGAACAAAACAGAAAACTTATCTGTGTGTGTGTCAACAAACTGTGTTTACCCGGCTGCATCTGTGTATTTTTTTTCTTGGCCAGCAGTACATGCTGTGCTGATGGTGGTAAGGAAAGCCGAGGCTACAACAGACAGTTTTCTACCTAACATGAGTTGCTCATCTCAGTGAGGTGATTAGAATCACAAACAGTCTTTAAGATAGATGGATAATGAGGCACCAGGCAAAGGAAAAGATAAAAAAAAGAAAAAGAAAGAAACATAAAAACAGATTGATTCAAAACTAAGATTTATTTGAGCTAAAGCAATACCTTGACTTAGTTTTTTTTTTAATGTTCAGTAACCAACAGCATTCTTTTTTGTAATCATTTTCAGTTAATAAAGCAGCGTAAACTGAGAAATGTTAAGTCAATTTGGCAGTTTTTAACAGCTGGTTGGTAAAGTATTTCAATTCAATGAGCTCCAAGGCTAACAAGTTTATTATTGTATCTTTTATCTATCTGCACATTGTACAAAACAAACATTGCTTTTAAAATGACAAACATTAACACATTAGCAGTATTGGCACATAAATTACGTTACTATTTTGACAAAAAAACAACCAGCAATGGACTAAGTTCTCAGTAGTAGTAGTCAGTATATTCTTTCAATCGTGCAAATTATTCTCTCTGTTTTTAGGCTGTTTCAGGGACATATCAGGCTGACTGTGGAGGAGTTTGTCTGGTCCATCGTTACATTTGACACCACAGCGTGACGTTGGGTTGTGTTTCTCCAAAAGTTGAATCTGAGTCAACCACAGGTCGCTGTGTCTTTTGGCATACCCTGTGACCCGCACTGCTGCAGCTAAAATGCTGTACCCCTGTTCAAATTAATGGGATAACCTGCATTTTCGCCGGATTTGGTCTGGGCCTTAGCTCTGTATTCATCTCTAACTCCTGAGAAAAAGATCTGACAGTTTGCTGCTAAATGCCCCACTATGTTGTGATAAGGAACTGAAGCAAGTGTCCTTTACTAACACAGAATACAGCTGGTATGGACTAACACTTGACATGAAACTGGTGATCTTTTAGTTACACACACATTTCAAGGGATTACATAAACACCACAGCATGGAGCTGTTTCTCTCTTCCAGCTGCTCAGTATTATCCATTTTCAGATAGTTTAAACATCTGCCATCCTCTTATAGTGAAGTGAGAGAAGTGCTGAGAATAAACAGATTAGCACAGTGAACATAATTCAGTGTTTTCATAAGACTTGTGCCTGTTCTCTGTCTTGGTTTGACCCACCCTAGTGGAATGAGCTCATGAGTCTTCTTGTGTCAACTACTAACTTGTCCGCTGCCTCTGCAAAAATGATCCTTTATGCATAATAGAGATAGTGTGTATGTTATTGGTATGGGGAACTGCTTTTAAGAAACTTTGGCACAAAGCAGTGGAGCATTGCTTTGCACTTGAGTCATCTGGGTGTGTCTTGTTGGATGAGTGCTGCACCTCATTGTCAACATTGGCCTTTAACTTACGTCTTTAGCTTAATTTGATCTCTGACTTGTTATTGCTTCTTGCTGTATACGCCTACAAACTACTTACTACTTTCAAACACTTAAACCTTCTCAAATAGCTTTTTTTCTATTTAGCTGTGCTAAGAGACCTTCATTGATTACATTAAAGCAGCTGGATAGAGGAGGACCTATGGGCAGTTGCCAAATTACAGTAATGCATGGTGGTAGGTCAAGGGCTATTGTGTTGCTTCATTATGTAGAACTTTAAACAATCATTACATACTGTGAACTTTCACTGTAGGCTTGACCACAAATCCAGTAAGGCCATTTTGTCAAATGTAACCAATGCAGATCCATGAAGACCGAGCATGAGCAAATACAAATGTTTCACTTGGATGCCGTCCTGAACAACAAAAACATTCTCTGGGAAGTACTGCATTGTTTTTCTTTAAGTCGTGACTCATACGAGGAAGAGCACAATAGTTTCTGATCATTCTGATCCTGTCACACAGAATCTGTTGCCCCAATGTAAGCTCTCTATTTGTAGACGGAGCCTGAGGGCATGTTCAGTTTCTTTCCTTTGGGTGCTGTCTGCAGCTTCTACCCACTAGTGACAAGATGTAAGGCTTCCTGCACAACAGTGGTCATAAATGACACAGGCGTGGTAAATGTTCTGATCTTATTGGGGAACATCTCTCCACTCTCCGTCTCTTTCTCTCTCTAGCTTTTCCTTAATCCCCCCCCAACCATCTCTCCACCACCACCCCTCTGTGTTATTTTGGTGTACTGTGTGTTCTGCCTCTGCAGAGAAAGACCTTTTTTTGCTGAGCCCCATTCTCCCAATAGATAAGATGATCTTGATAAGAGATCAAGATACTGTTGAGCTACAAAAACTCCATTTCCTTATTCCTCCAGGGACATTAAACCATTTCCTTTTGTTAAAAAAAATAAAAATCAAGCAGCCCAAGAATTCACATCAGCACGGCTCTGCATTACAGCATCTTTTCCACCTCATTGGCTGGCCTTTCCAGATGCTATCAATGAGCAGGTGATTTTGGTGCAGCCCATAAGTTCTGCATTGCAGAGGCATAGTCTGAATCACTAAATACAGATTGTGGTCCATGTATCTTTACATTGTATTTAGATTGTCCACACAGCAGTGGCTCTGACTTAGAGACAGAACCTTGACTGCTGAAAACAGAAGTACTATAAATATAATACAGTATAATTCCTCCTTTTCAAGGTAAAATAAGTAGTATCATATTTGAGTTGGGCCAAAATGTTTCTTTCCATGTGAATGAAGCACATAAAATGTATTCTTTGCTATCAGATGGACTGAGGTTGCTGCATCTTCTGCATGCAAGGTACATGCTGTGACAAATCACTTATCTTAGTCCTTCTATAGTGTCTACGAGACACTATAGAAAAACACAATTCAGTGAAAATCCTTTTCTGTAGATAGCCCCACTTTTTCTCCATCCATCCATTATCTGTAACCACTTGTCCTCATGAGGGTCACGGTGGGGCTGGAGCCTAACCCAGCTGACTTTAGGTGAGAGGCAGGGTACATGCTGGACAGCTTATTTCAGTGTACATAGAGACAAAAAACAATCATTCACACTCACATTCACACTTTTAGAGTCACCAATTAACCTGCATGTCTTTGGACTGTGGAAGGAAGTACCTGGAGAGAACCCATGCAGACACAGGGGGAACAGGCAAACTCCACACAGAAAGACCCCAGCCAAGGTTCGAACCACCTTCTTGTGCTAACCAATGTACCCTGCCCTCCACTTTTTCTCATGTCATCTTTTCATTTGTACTATGCCTTATTTATGTTTTAGTTTGCTGCTCATTTACACCTTCAACTCTTGAAAAAGTGATCTGAAAAAGTTTGACAGTGTTACAAATTAGGATTTTTATGCTTTTGTTGTGCTAATACAACATTAGAGGAACTACTGTGAAAAAAAAGAAAGAGAAAAAAACACATTCTAAATAATTATTTTAGTAACACATTGCTGATTTTCAGAGCTTTTCAGTTTTGCACATAAGGCTTAAACTCTTACAAACACTGACAGACTGTTGAAAGATGAATATGTTTTTTGTCACTACCGCAGCTGAATCCTGTTTCTATTGTTGCCAGGCAACAAATACCATCCCAGGGAATACTTGTGAGTCTTGACTGTTATTGCTTAGCAACAAAATTCCACCCCAAAATTTAATCATTCAGGCTTAAAAACTACTGTACACAGACCTCACCGCTGCAACCTTTTTTTTTTCTGCATGACTTTAGTTGAATTCAGTAACTTGGCTGTAAGAGGCCTGCTGTGTGAACAGATACTCTGTAGCAGCACAATGACAAATGATCCCACTCCCCACTGTCTCTTTTCATATGGTAATCAACATCCCAAGCACACCCACTAATTACAGAGCCTCAGTCAGCCAGTGGGTCCTGATTCACTCCACTGACCAGCAGACACATACAAAACCCCAAGAGACAGAGAGAGAGAGAGAGAGAGAGAGAGAGAGAGAGAGAGAGACTTGAGCGACGGGTCATTTATGTGACACCATCACAGATGTGAATCAAGTCTAAAACTTATATTTTCACGTTTGGAGGTGAACTCATAACAAACCAGTAACCTACTCTTAAATGTTGAGTTGTATCCCTGAACCAGCAGCTCACGATTACCCAAAACATACACCATGAGCATGTTGCTTGTTGTTTATCTGCTGTTCCGTAGGGCTTTCTGAGTAAATCATGACAAAAATAACCAAGGGCGATGGCATGTTTCAGGGTAAATGTGGGGGAAAAAGGTAAAATGTCACAATTTTTCTAGGAGAATCGCATCAATGTGAACTGACTGAGGAAAAACTGACTGAGTCACATGCAGCTTGAAGTCCTAGCCTTCGGAAAATGTGTGTATCAACATATAGGGTAGGGTTTATTTTCTGATAGGACACATACTCCTTAGGGGAGAACAGTGTCAAGGTAAGATATAAGATATATAAATAGATAAAAACAAATCTTCTTATAAAATTAGACATCACAGTGTCTTAATTACTCGCAAGGGTCCAATAGACTTTTATGACACCTGACAAGAGATGAATTTCATTAATGAACATCAAATGACTTTGGGATTATTAGCCCCCTAGTGTATGTGTGTGTGTGTGTGTGTGTGTGTGTGTGTGTGTGTGTGAATGAGTGCACAGTATGTGTGTGTGTCTATGCCTGGCCTCCCCTGTGACTAATGTATCATATGCGGCGGGAGGGTCGTCTATAAATAACAACACGATGTTCATTTACTGAACGGGAAGGGTGACTTGTGTCTAGGCAGATGGATGAACGGGTGGTGTGTGCGTTGTTCCCTATTTCCTTGCTTGCATACTGTAGCGGGCGGTCAGTTCGGTTTTATTTGAGACCTCAGTATTTGGCCCACACACATCCACATAGAGTGCCTGAAGCTAGGGTAAGATTTTCTGAGAGTACACAGCAGTTGTGCGCTACCTCATCTTGTGCAGTGCGATGGATGATTTGTGCTTACCGCATGCAGGGTGGGTTGGAGGTCTAAGTTCACATAACGTTAGGAAACAATAACAGCACAGCTGTACTGCTGAGCGAGTGGGCATGCTTTGACAGCCGAATGTTAGATTATAGCTGAGAAATGCAAGATTGAGTTGGGGTGTTGGGTGGGAACTGGGGCAGTTTTCCTCCTCCTGGGGCCTAAAGACAACTATACAGAGTAGTTAATTACATGTGCTTATTTTTTTACAACCAACAATTAGAGTCTATACTGTCAAAACTTCTTTTCTGGGCTGTGAGATTAGATACCGAGAGCATGAGAATAGATTTTTTTCTCTCTGTGAACCTTCTTATAAAACTTTTTGCTCTAGCATTTAATGATGTATCAGTGTTGTGTATTTAGCCCGCTACACTGCTGGTCAACAGCTGCTCTTAACACTTAATCTCTACATCCATGGATACTGATTTGTAGCTGACCCTGAGGGGAATTGTTTCACCTTTGAAACTCTTTAGTTGTAATCCAAATATGGGGCTTCATGTCATGTTATAATTTTTATTATTTGACTCACGCAGCAGACACAGAGCAACAGTAGAATTATTTAGGAGTTGTGTTTCTGGCAACCTGGCAACCGTAACTCAAATATCATATAAAAAATATTCATTTTAGCTTTGTTTGGGTCTGTCCCCCACCTCTGAAAATGTTCACCAGCTAGACTGTTTCTGTCTACCATTTGGTGCTCGACAGGTGAAAGGATCTATCAATTTTCTTTTCTTGTTTTTTTAACTGAAAACAGCTGCCTGCTGCTGCTGGCAACAAGGTTGATGAGAGCCTTGACAATTAAAGTAAAAGTAACAGTAAAGTTTGGGTGCTATAAAAACCAAAACAACTAGCTGAAAGAGGCTAAACATGCCATAGCTGAGGGAAACGGATGACAATTCTCTGTGGCTTTGTCACTATAGGAGACATGTAGTATTTTTTCCATTGTGAGTATAATACTATTGATTAATTCAGCTTAAAAAAACATCCTCAGTTATTATTCAACTCATCTTCTCTTTGGACTGTGTGGGTGTGATTGGCACAGATTTGATTGACATTGTTGTCTCCCTGGTAACATGAGCAAATTGCTCGACAACTGTCATCATTTTTTCTCACCAACGTTGCCGTAGTGTTATATTCTGATAGGTATGTGCAAATACTGTATGTTACATCATCTTTCTCTAACAGAGCCTTGCCCTCTTAACACAAGTGAGAAGAGCACTGCCAAAACACATACATGAATGATGAAATAATAATAATGAAATAATATATATAACCAATATTGCTTTATTAGTATTGTGTACATATACACTATCGCCAGTCAATCAAACTATAAATGCATGTATAGTCACCTGAAAAAGAAATACAGTTTAATCTTCTCAAACGTGTTAATTGTCTGTCAACTCTGCAGTCTCCATATTGAGCTACTTTGAATTTGTTATTATTATTCTTACTTGATTTCTGCAGTATATTTCATATTTGGAAGTATTGTGATTGGCCTGCAGTGCTTCAACAACAATAAAGGTAACCATTTTCACATCCTTACCACAGATGCTTTCAACATTAGCTCTTCTTGGGGCTGCAAAAAACAGAAATAAGCATTAATGTTTCATTTACTGTGAGTGATTAGCCTTATCTGTAAACAGGTGGCACTCACTCTGTCTGCTGCCTATATCTGTAGCCCTTTACTTCTCTATAAAGAAAGGAGAAGAGTGAATAAAGCAGAGCAGAACTTAAGGAAGGGTTAGATATAAGATATACTGAAAGATCCATTTGTGTTACTTTGTTAAGTGCACATGCAGTAGTGCAGGTCCTTTCAAGGTGTGGCTGTCATCTCTAAGTTTAGGAAAATAGCCTGACTAGGAAGGTCTGCTAAGGAAAAACAAGTGAGCAACATTCTCCACTTTCCCAGACTGAATGGGGAAAAAGCACATGCTTGCATTCTCAAAGATAAATATACCGGACCTTCTTAGTGTGATAATGAACATCCTTTTGGGTTTGATTATCACACTGTGGGCTGCAACTAACAACAATTTGTATTACATTTTCTATGAATACTTCCAAAATCCAAAGACATTTCCAGTGATATAAACTCCATATAAAAGCATGGTTGGTTTTCTGTAGATCCATTAATCAAAATTCAACATTATTGTGTTTTATAGACCTCAAAATGTTTTAAAGAAAAAGCATTTCTGCCGGATTCCGGGACACACTTGAATGCATGCACAAATACACATCTTCCTTAGCTTTAGCCAGACGCGTAAGCCAGGCTGCTCTGTTTAACTTCTCTCAAACATTACAGCCGAGCTTTATAGCCGCATTTGTTTGCACGAGGAATACCTCGCTGTAGTACTGTGATGAAAGCTTTGTTTGCATAACTATTATTGTTTTCACTCCACAACTGCTTCTTTGTCAAACTAATGATTTCCTTCCTTTTGTCCATGAGTCTATGGAGGGAGGTGCATGCAGTGAACACACAGAGAGAGAAAGAGGCAGGAAGCTGCAGTGTTTCACTCAAGTCCGTTTTTTCCAGGCTTAGAGAAATTTCTCGTGTGCCAGTTCAGTCAAACACACAATCCCAGAACCTTACAGCAGTATCTCCAGAAGACAGCTGTGCTGAGGACCTCTGACTTCCATGTGCTCACATGGTCTAGCTCAGTCCCCCACCCCCCTGACTTACTCTGCAAATGGTACAGTCCATTTAAAAAGGTGCTTGTCATCTCTCAATGCTCTGTGTCCTTTCAACAGTCAGCTGCAGGGAGCACATTTCACAGAGGCAGTGCTGGCTCTCCCAACAAACACATACACACACACACACACACACACTTACACACACTTACACGAACACACACAAACACACACTCTCGTGCTGTTACGGAACTCTCAGACACATACACACACACATATGCTTGCACGCTGACACACACACACAGACCACACATACACTATCTCCAAAGCGCACACTCCTCCCAGCAGATACACATTTCCCCTGAGCTGGATGCCTCTCTTTAAGGGAAAAGGACAAACTGCTTTGAGGATTTAACTTGGCTTTCTCACAGAAAAGGAGCGCGAACAGACAGAAAAGGGAAAGAGGAGGGATTTATTTGGGGACACTTTCCCTCACAGGAAATGGTCAACTTGTCAGCATGACACCTTGTCTGGATTCCCCTCTACTCCTCAGGCAAAAATCCTGAAAATGATGGATGACAACAAGCAGTTGGCCCAACGCATCGATGGGGCCATTCAGTCCGCCAGCCAGGAGGTGACCAACCTGCGGTCAGAGCTGAGCGCCACCAGCCGCAGACTGGCCGAGTTGGGGGCAAGCGAGTCTGCCAGCATGCTTGAGACCCTGCAGCACAACCACAACGGTAGGAAAGAGTGGAGTGAGACAAAAACTGTGTAGCTGAGTAGCTGCGAACATTTGTGGTATGCTCTGATGCAGCTGTGTATAATCTTGCAGTGTCTTTGTGCACGTGTGTCTCTGCATGTAATGGATGATGTCCAAGAGGGATTTGAAAAAGCCCCTCTTCATGGGAATAAGCGCATATTTGAAAATCAGTGGATGAGTTGAACAAAAGAGGTGAGGGGTTTCTGCTGGCTTGTGTCCACTCTCAGTTCTCCCACAAATCCCCTCTCATGTTGAATAATTAACCTCCTGAACCTTGAAGAGGGGGGTAGTGCTGCACTTTAGTCAGGGCAGAGTGGGTAAAGTTACAACCTCTTTTCACTGTCGGGCACTCTCTGTCTGCTAGTTCATTCGGTTCTCCCTTAACCGGGCAATGGATCTGTGTCTCTTGAGGAGGAAGGGAAAGGGGCTGGTATTAGGGTTGCCGTGGGTTACTGTTACCGAGAGCTGTTTGAATGGCTGCCCAGTCTGTAGAATGCTGTCCTCTGCGAGTGTGTGTGTGTGTGTGTGTGTGCTGTAACTGCTCCCTTTGCCAACTTTTTTTTACACTCAGTATGAGTTTATGCACATGCATAAGTGCCCATGGGTTGTCATGTCCTTTTAACTTCTGGCACACACGTAGTCAGACACTCTTTGCTGTTTCCATAGCAGTCAGCTGGTACAGTGAGCTGTCTGATAGGATACGTTCCATCTTGGCTTTGGCAGCGCTCTGCTTTGAAAACAAATATCTCTCATGCACTTTGGAGATCAAACTCAGGAAAAGGTCTGCTCTATTTCCTCTCTCACATTTCACAAGGAAAAAGTGTTGGCTAACTTTCCCTTTACAATGTCAGAGTCATTTAGGCCTCCGCTGACCTCGGTAGTGAGGGAAAAATGTGAACGCGGGCTGCCTGGTCAGAAACAGTTTGGTCATGTGTCAGCATTGTTTTTTCAATGGACTGCTTCTGTCGCTTTGTTTTTCAGTGAGTTTGCATGTGTGTTAGAATGAGGGAGTCTGTGTTTGAGTGTGTGTGTGCCTGCCTTGTGGTATCTCTTTAACCCTGATGTATGCTCGCACTCATGCTGTTTCCATAGCAGTGTGTGTGCCAGTGTGAGTGACGACAAGCATTCCTCCGGGGGGAGTTTTTGCACTGATGTCATTGTCCCTTGTAGCTGCTTCTCTACTCGGATGAAACGATGCCTGAGATGTGCATGTTCAGCAGTGGAACCACATTCATCTGTTCGGGAGATTAATTAAAACTCACAGAAATGTCACATTAACATCAGAAAAAGACTTTCTGACTGGTCCGTTCTTAAAATGTTTGCAGCGTATTTGAAATGATACACTTTGAGAAGCTGACACCTATCTGCAGATCTCTCTCTCTCTCTCGAGATGGATTTTGTCAGACATGATTGTCAAGAAAATTCAGTGCTAAGTGGTTCTGAGTGGTCCTTTTTTTTTTCCAATAATAAATGACACACATGTCCTTTTGATACTGAAGATTATGGTTGCTGATTCCTGCCTTTGTTTGGCCTGTATATCTCCACGCAGTCATTTTGTCTCTGTCAATAAGTCTTTTCATTTCGCTTCGCAGCCACCTCTCACTGTCTTTTCTCACCCCCCACCGCCCCCCCCTCTCTCCTCCAAGCTGTTCTTTACAAGCCCAGGGTGTATAATAGAAACGGCTGGGGATAGGGGGATTAGGTAATTCATCACCAGTGGCTGTGTTGGGAAGGGAGGTGTGTGCTAAGGGTCGTTGGTTCATTGCGCAGCCGGCAGAGTCGGAGTCCTGAGGGAAGCTGTGTTGGAGGTGCTACCTGGCACTCCGCTACCAGCAGCACTAACCTTGCTACCAGGCTAGCTTACCTTAATTGCATTCCCATTGCCTGGGGATTTGCATTTGCATGTTCCATTCATCCCAGCAAGTGCAAATATTATGAGTAAATGGGAGTACTTCATGTATTATCTTTTTGTGGTGGTCTGTGGAGAGGTATATTCTCATAATTGTTTCTAAAACACATACAACCCACAAGATCCAGCCACCACTTATCTCTTTGGAACCATCCACCACCTTGTCTGGTTCATGAGCTTCCCCCCTGGACTTAAACGGACTGCATTTAGCTTTGTTGCGCCGCTGTGGGGCTGCCTATATAGAGAAATGCTGAGCAGCCATAAAACTGACTCAAAACTTGTGCCTGTGGCCCCAATTCGTGCCGTTCTCATTTTGTCTTTGTGTGTGGGATAGAATGTCACATCCAACTCCACGGTAAGGTGAATGAAAAGCACGTTCTAGTGTGCATTGTGCCATACTGTTTATCTGCTATATATTATTCTTTGTGGCTGCCTTTAAGTAGTGGTATTTTTGAGGTGTCTGTCATTTTTACTTTTGTAAAAGTTTCAGTGATTGTCGTGGTGTGCAGGGCGCTTTGTATTCTAATTGCATACACCAAATCCACTGTGATTAACCTTGAGTAAACAGATTTCTCTGTGTGTTGTGCCCATCAAACTGTGTGATATTTCTTTTGTATTCTACACAGTGTTAGAGATGGTGACATCATGCATGCAGTATAGGTACGCGTGTGGCTACAGTGAACCACATTAGGCCTGTGTTGAAAAAATCCGATTCTGAATCGATTTGCATATTAATTTCTTAAGATCGATTCTTACATCCAAAGATCGATTTAATTAAATACATTTTTACATTTCCCCCCTGTGAACTTTAACCCCACTAGTCGCGTCACTAAATGGAAACAGGCGTGCACCGTGTTTAAAAGGGAGACACGGGCTTGCTCCAGGTGGGACTGATCAATTAGAGCGGCAAGGTGTATGGGGGTGTCCAGTGTTTATAGAATAGAATAGATCTTTATTGTCATTGTCACAGGTACAACGAGATTGAAAGTGCTTCTAGTCAGTGCAATAAAATCCTAGCATTAAAGTGACTAGTGAGTGTTAAAATAACTAGAATAAATAAGAATAAAAATACCTGAGACATTAAAATGTACTAAAATAAATAAAATTAAACATATGCTAAAATCAAAATAAATACTAAATACTAAAAGGAGCATACACCCATAACGTAAAACATTAAAACATTATTGCGGTTCTATAATAAAATACAAACAGCAATCAGAATAGCATGAGCTATACATAATGCACAAATAATAATACTGTACTGAAAGATATGCACGTCTTATGTAAACAAATACCTCACACGAGGCTTACAGCTTTGACGGTTAATTAGCCGAGCATTAACACAATATAAAGTAGCGTCAACATATTACAAATAATAATTAACACAACACGACATCCAACCTGGACGGTAAGTTGGTGGAGACGCTCACCTTTTCTCATTCACACGCAATAAACCCACGATGCAGGATATAGGAAAAACACAGACAAGAAATACATCACACACTGCTCTATGCGAGGTGCGTTCAATGACCGTCGGAATGACTGTGATGCGTTCATGAACGTGGGAAAAATGGAAATTCACCGGAAATATAATAAAACTACAGACAACAGAACACTCAAGGAAAACTTTACAATTACCAGCCACTTCTGTACGTTCTCTTAAAATAACTGAGGCAATTGCGGTTACATTTGCAAAGATATGCGCCCGTATTCTGTTGTTAAAAACGAGGGCTTCAGGCGACCAAAAAAATGGTTTTAATAACACTAACCCGAATTGAGATCGGATCGGATTGGATTGGATCGGATTGGATTATGATAATCGATTCTCAGTCTTGAGAATCGGAATCGAATCGATTCTTGGAATTTGAATCGATACCCAGGCCTAAACCACATGCTAATTTTATGAATAAATTGAAACAGATTGTTTACATTATTTTACACTTGAAAACAGTGTGTCAGATTCAGACGTCATACTTTATTTCATTGTGAACACAGTTATCAGTTTGGCGAGGTCCACTTAGAAACTTTTTCCAGAGCTTTAAGCTGCATCTTAGGAGCAGAAATTTGTTCTGTTGTCATGGAGACATAGTTCAGTTGTTATCACCTGACCTAAGATGTCTTGAGCATTTTAATCACTGCCTTTTGGCAGTGTTACACATACGTCAAAGTGCATGTAAACATATAAAATATACAAATGTAATGTTCATTTTCTCTTTCTTTTCAATTAAATATGACTTTATCGTGCTGTAATAGCATTTACAGGCTCCATTTTCTCACTGTATATAAACGCTACTGTGTTACAACAGGTACTCTGTTCCAACCCATATTTCCACACATTATCATGACAATTTTTTTTGTTAAATGTCTGTTACAGTACATGAAACGGACTAGCAGTAGCTAATAACACTTCCTGTTAGAAAAAGAAGAAAAGAAATTACACAGATGAATGCATGCACTATGAGCCCCAACTCACGACTGAGCCCGCTAACTTTGCTGTTAGCCCTCCGCAAACTGGAAATGGGGATAAAACTTTACGAATGTTAACAGACTTCATCAAATTCTGATGGTGGCATGATGATGCTCAAAGAAATGTGTCGTCTGTTTTACAGCTGCTTCTTTCATAAGTAAGTCTTGTGAAAGAAGTCACAAAGTCTTTTTTGGGCCAGTGTGCATCATGTGAGGGACCCAGAAGTTGTAATTTTACGGTGTGGCCGCTATGTCAAATTGGCTTCAAAGCTAGCGCAGTTGCTAGAGGCTAAGGATACATCACATACTAGTGATCTGTTCCAGGAGAATAGAAAAAAAGATCCTTGACCAACAGAACTATGTCTTTAATAGAGTTGTAACAAGCTCTATTCAGTCTGTTATAATGTTCATCATACTTGCTCAATGTCACTGACTACTCCAGAGCTTACTTTGGGTCTGAGTGTAAAATTCTGATGTTGCTGTCATAAAATGCAAGTTGACAACATTGAGACTATATTCTAAACACCTCGAGGGATGATAATGGTTATTTATTCAGCATTCAAAGGTTATGAGAGAAGGTCAGTCCTTCATTTAATGACTCACCAATTCTTATAGTTGAGGGTGAAAGTATTTGAGCCAAAGTGTGGTTGGTCAAGCATTCATAAGAATATTGACTACATCACTGCCTCAACACAAAGCGCATGCTCTTCCATCTGAAACTCACGGAAAGGTTTTACATGATGTCATGGTAATCATTGGAGTCAAACACAGTTTATCCTCACGATAATTAAAAACACAAAAATATATTAATCTATAAGGAAGCCTTATCCAGAAGATCAAAAATGAGCTAGGCTTATTATATCATTTAGCAAGGAGGATTTACGGTCTCTATACATCATTAATGAACAGACAAGCTCTGCATGTTTAAATGCTACTGAGACGACAGTTAGGTGGTGTTCTGTAATTCTCTTCACGAAAAGCCTCCTTGGTCATTCACATTGGATATTAAACAGGATTAAGAATATCGGGAGCCTATTTGCGTAAAAAGTAGTTGCTCTTTTAGAGGTGAAGAGAAGAGCAACAGAGACATGACAAGACTACTCATGCTTTTAATACTATTAGCGAGGGCTTAAATTGGAGTGAAAAAGGCCCAAGTATTCAGGACCTAGAATCTGCACAGTGTGTGGCATTGGGTGTTTTTTTTAATACTCTATTTCACAAGCACCTTAAAGCAGGTGGGCCAGCCTGCATCTTTGTCAGACTGGGCCCACCTGCAGTCTTCAGATCGATGCAGTATTGTGATGGCTGGCCATTCGTCAATAGAGGATTTTGAAAGCGAATGCAAGAGGCTAACCTTTTCTGCACCAGCTGTGTGGCAGAACCCTTACAATGGGAGACGGGCAATACATTTATGCCTCTTCCCTGCACCTCTGAGTATCAGACATTTTAAAATCAGCAATAGATGTCCAATATGCTTTTGTTTTACTCTCTGTGAAACAAAAACACACTGCTTTTTCCCCAACATTGACTCCTCTGGTATCAGACCTCAGGGTTACTAAGGTAACATGGCATTTCAGGGAAATTACTTTGCTCTGTGATTACAATTTTTATGCGTGAGTGCAGATCCTCTCCGCTCAGTGGGGTTCTCGTTCTTCTGTGTACAGCATTAACATTTAATTGCCAGTATATTAGAAAGACACTACTGGAAAAATAAATGCTTTACTACAAGCTTGCATTAATACATACAAACTCACAATAACCAAATCCATCATGTATATATAGCAGCAGTGATGGAAAGAGTGCTAGAATATTTTACTCAAAAGTATTGTTACTTTTGAAGAAATGTCTAGTACAAGTAAAATAGTTTGTGTAAAACTGTACTTCACAGAGCCCCTACGTCCAAACCAACTATATAACTATATAACCCTTTCCTATAGGCCACTTTGTGCAGCTTGTACCACAAGCGTATTTGAAGCAAGAAGAGAGCTGTTCACATTGTACACTCAGCCCATTGATGTTCTCCTCTGGAGAGAGTTTGATGTTTTACTCACCTGTCTGAACAGCAGTCTGGGAGTCTTAACCACTGCACAGTCCTCCACAATCTGCTCTGCAATCAACTTCTTTGCTGCCTCATTCTCATAACATAACATAACCAGTCATCTCAGCCTCTCCCTTCCACTGCACTTCTCAAATGTTTCAGACGTTCTGAGCTGAAAGAAAGAGAAAGACAGGAGGAGGCATTTTTGATGGAAACAGCCGAAAGGCCTCTTCTTTCTTCATTACTGTTCACATACTACAGTCAGTAGTAGTACAGCCTGTCAATGCTTGTAGTACAACACAAACATGTATGTTGAGTGTTGGCTGAGTTGCACCTCTCTGAGCACGAGGCTCTCTCGAGCTCTGATTTCTTTCGTTCCATTATCACTTTTTTTTAGATGTAACTTTTTACTCTGTAACAGATGCACCTTGAAATGTAGTGAGGACCAATACATGAGATAAAAAAACGTTTAAGTAAAACTAAAATTACAGATTTTTGAAACATGCAGGACTTTGCTGCAGTAGTGAGAGCACAATGTTAGTTGCTGTAAGTACTTATTACTTGCTACTGTGCTGTACATGGAACAGTGTTTCTACATTTTATTTTTAAGGCAATATTTCAAAAAGAGTGGATTATCTCTCCTCCTCTCCTCCATAGTTTTACAAGCAAAGACTCACAGTTGATTCATAACATAAATATATGGAATAAAGACAGGATTTTCATAATTTGGAAAGACACTTTTATATCTCAGCTGTTTGAAAATGTCAACAGGCTTTCACATAATGTTCTACTCTCTTCAATTAGAGTAATGTATGCAAAAAGGGGACTTTGGCATGAATTTCGCTAGAGTTGCTTTAAATGTCACAGCTTTCTTTTTAAGGGTATGATTTGAGTGCTCGGTTATACCACACTCATTTTTATGATTACATATCAATAGCTGTGGAAATATACTATGTCAGCGTCACTTTATCTCATTAATTTATAAAATGGGAAGGAAATATATGAATAAACCTACTTATGAATGATATATATGGCTATGAAAAAGCACAGGGCGACACTTTTGGAAACCAGTGTGGAATGGAAAACCGATACAGATACAGATGCTATAGAGCTGATCATTTGATCACTGCCTTTGCCGCATCAAGCCCTAGGGCAAAGAGATCATTTCCACCATTGTCTTCTTGCCTTCAGTCACTCAAGTGTAGAGTGTCCTCACATAGATTACAGGTTTTCCCATGAATTGCATTTCCTGCTGTCATTGTCTGCACAGACGATGTCTGGAAAACCTGACTTGGCATTACCTTTGTATCCTTTCACACTCCCTATCATTGGTTTGATGAAGAGGGATAGGTGTAAAGCTGCTGTCACTTCGAGAGGCATTAGGTGCAAAATGCCAGCTGGGTGTCTGTACAACAAAGAAACAAAAAGACAGGAAAGATATAACAGGATAATGCAGTCATAAAAAGCCCACAATGTATTACCTCAAGCTGTGAAAATGGCACCAAATCTCATTAGTGTTTTTTTTTGTCGCTGGAGATGGCTTCTGAATCCCTCTCTGTCTATCGCAATGAGAAACTTAATGACTTGTGTGAGGAAAAATGATAGTCCTCTTCAGGTTTCATGTTTATGGCACGTTTTATAGACATTTATTTGACAAAGCTACCCAACAGATGGTTGCTCATGAAAGTAGTCCTCAAAAGTGCAACAAAAATTGGAAACGTAACAACTGCCTTCGGCAAAGTTCATTTAGCTCCTCTCCTGGCGTCGACCGCAGTAACTTTCCTCATGAATTGCAAGTGGAGACTAAATCACCACCATCACTGGAGGTTGTATCTCAAATGGAACAACCCATGTCAGCATAATTAATAAGGCTGAAACCCTAACATGTGGTTGGAGGTAGTAATTACTTGCCTATAAAGCATGTTAATCATGGTAGTCTGTAACCATATGTTCAAAGGTCACTCATTTACATACACATGTAGTCATCAACTGAGTGAAAGAACTTCATGACTTAGATTGATTACAACTTAGTATACGGTTAAAATACAGACTGTGACATGTATTCAAGGAGCTGCCACACACATACACAGTGTGGCCTTTTCATAAGTTATTGAGCAGAGGAGGGAAGTGTTTTCCAGACGGTCATCAGGTACCAACAGGCCTTGACACACTAGTAGTGGCTTTGTTTGACATTACAACTCTACCTCTAATTAACTCGCACCCCCATGACTACACACACATATTATTTATTCTCCATCTGAATAGACAATTTGATGCCCTTTGTCGCATTTGGGTAGGTCAGGTCTGTAGCGTAAATTTGATGTTTTGGGTTGGTCACAGTATGAATTAATGAGTTTGAGTGGCTCTCGGGTATGTAAATGAATGTTGCCCTCTGTCCTTCAGCCTGCCTGATGCTAACAGCACTCTCACGCACAGCGGCAGATGGCACGAGCGAGTGTGCTCGGTAATCTGCGACATTCCACATATTCAGATGCCATGAAGTGCAAACGTTGAGCTGTCTCATGCAAAACCGTGAAAGTGGAGGGCGAGAAAGAAGGGGTGGGGTGGGGTGGGGGCTTTAGTAGAATGTAAATGTCACTCGTCACAGAAAAAACATTTGCAAAAGCATTTGGACTTTTCCGTCCATGAAGGTGACAGGCCAGTATAATGGATGGAGCGCAATGTGGATAGACTACTGTGAACAATGATTAAAACTATCATTAATTTGATGGAAAGCTTCATTAGTGGGAGATGGTAGGCATCATGTTTTTATACCGCATCTCCATTAGTCTCTATATGGCCTTCATTTTACATGTTTGCCACAGGGCCCTGCTCGAACATATTAGTACAAACTTGGTCTTCCGGATATTGTGGGCGAGAATCATTCGTAACTGTATCTTTGCCAGTGATCATAAAGGGAAAAGTTAGGTTAGAGCAGCTGAATCTATGCAAGTAATATTGCAATTACATGAGATGGGACTCCGCTGTAGAAATCTGCACCGTGGAAGCTGATAGGTCTGCTCTGTTGCCCCAGAGAATGGCTCTTAATAGGTTGAGATAGAAGATGAGGAAAGTGTGTGCTCGTCAGTAGCGGAGCCCCCCAGTGATTTATGAATGATGTGATGTGACGGGGACTATGGAGGAGGGGGTCCACTGCGGGGCTTCCTAAGATTTTGTCAGAAATTATTCACAATGAGGTGCAGTCAGACGGTTGGCTGTGGCAGCAGCAATGGTGAAATGACATTTCCTCTATTCATCTCACTTTTTGGGCAGTGGTAGATTGAAAGAATCTGAGTTTTACTTATTTCTGTCTTCTTTCACTTCTGTGAGGCTGGCGCCGTGTAGTATAAATGTTTACAAAGCACTGTAGCATTGGAAATCCTGACGTTATACCTTGTACTTTATTTCTCTTTATGTTTTCATTTGATTTTTAGGCATAATATCAGTTTTCCTACCTGCGAGACATCCAAAGAATTGTTACAAAACATTAAATATTGATATAATTTAACTGACAAGAAATAACTGTATCATTAACGACATTCAATGCAGAGAAATGTTCATCTTCGTCAGGTCTTCTTCTACAACAGGATGTTAATTTTGGATCCTTGCTGCAGGGGTACATGGTGTGTGCAACCTAAGATGATAAGGGTATTTTGGGCGTAGGTATAGCCGAATAGAATTACTGCATAGCTCTGCAGAGGCATTGGCTTGCCTCGGAGCATTTTCAGATGTATGCACTGGTCCTGGGTCAGATTTCTCCTCGCACACATCCCACTGCAACCGTTTAGGAGCTGACAAATAGAGTAGGATCTCGGATCAGTGATTCTGTAAAGCCTCTATTCTACTGTGTCAAACGGCTTCCACCAGCTCATGAGGACCAGCTGTGAAGGTGTTTTTTAAAAGTTTTTGCTGAAATTGCTACATCGTCGAGGGGCACAGGATGTTATATTCTTGGTTTAATGTTCAGTGTTTACAGAAAACGATCAGTGGGAGTGTAGAGCTACTCGTGAACAGCAGGCACTAATGTAGCTATTTGAGTATTAAACACTCCCCTTCACCTCCCACATTTTGTGCTTGACATGGTGCTTGGAATGATGCCCTTAAATCTTGTTGAGGGTGCTGAGTCTAGACGTTCACTATTGAGGTACATCAATATGATTTTTCTTCCTCCGTTGATGCTTTTTGGTAATATAATTTAGGTGCTGATGATATTGGCTAAAGGATGGCTTTGGCTTTAAGTCCTGCCATTGCTGTGTTCATGAGAGATTTTGGGATTACAGATGTCTGGTCGTACTTTACACTGTGTTCTAGGCGTTACTCTTTCTTTGGCTGCGATCACTGGGCACTCGTGTTTAAACAAAATGTGCAGCTGTGAATCAGTAACAGAGAGCCAGAGGTCAATGGGTGCAGACACATTACATCAGCATTCTTGTTGCTATGCAACACAAGGGTTGATAACAAGCAAGATACCCATGTTGCATGAGCTAGTTAAGTAGAAGTAACAAATTGTTGAAAATAATCACATGCGTCCAAATGACTAAATAAACTCTTTTCTTTACATTTTTATTACCCTGCCTCTGGTTTTCTCTTCTAATTATCATAACAACAATCAGCACAGACACAATGCTGTTTCTGTGTCTGTTCTAGACAGTTAGTCAGGCCTGGCTGTTGTGTATATGAGTGATCATCCAGTGTACAATTGTCCATCTATCAGCATGCAGGCTGTCCGGCCAGCTGGTGCCTGCTGGGTTGGAGAGGCAGATTGGGCAAGCCTGGAAGTCGCCGTGGTGGCAGGTGGGCCCTGCCATCAGGTACCATAATGCCCACTGGCACAGACGGGGCTGTCTCAGAGTGGCGGGATGGGAAAGGGACGGGACATTTGTGGTGGAGGAGTGAGGGAGGCATCTTGAGTCATGTGTATGCCAACCCTGACAAATTGGATAAAGCCTCCAGTGGATAGGGAGGGCAGTGGCAGTGTGAGGCTGACATATGAGGAGGACTGGCACAGTGGGTGGAGTGGGCAGAGGGTGGGAGGGGTGAGGGTGGCGGAGAGCAGATGTGTGTGTCATCATAAGCCTGGCATCATGCTGAAGGAGAGAAAGCATTAGTTACGCAAATGGACATAAACAGACTCTGTATATCTGTGTGTGTGTGTGAGAGAGAGAGAGATGACCTGCCCTTAACAAGGCTAACAAAATACTGCCGATGGTGCTATTTTCACACGTACACAGTGTGCATCTGGGGATACTCTTCCTCCTATACCTCATTAGTTTTTTTCACGTGTCATAAACCAAATTTTTTGCCTTTCTGCCCCCTATTACCTCGTGTGAAAAATGACTTGAAAGTCATATTTTATATGCTGATACATTTATGCTTTGTAAAATGGGCACGGGCACAGCAGTGTCAGGTTAGATGCACTGTTTGTTCCATCAAAATAAGAGGCCAGACAGTACATAGCAATCTCTAGAGAAGTTGGTTAGCTAGTTATTTAGCAAGGGAACAGTGCTACCTAAACGTAAAGGAGGTGTTAGGTGTAGGTGTAGTTCCCACTACATGGTTGTCAAAGAAAAATTGGCAACACTGAATTACCTAAAATGTAATTTGTTACAATTGAATTAAATGATATATTCAGTGAAAAACATCATGTCATACTTCAAACTCCAAACGGAATTAGGTGCTCCTAATAGATCCTGCTGTAAACTCTCTGATTGGTATTATTTTGCATAGTGTACGTAAAGGTTACTATGAGGTACACTGATCACTCTCAAACTTGTATTTTGCTGCAACCAACCAGGCCACGCCAACCAAGAAGTTTACTTACTGAAAAAAACAAACAGGTGGCTAACTGTCAAAGAAATTGCAGGTGTGAACTGAATATTTTGCATCATTACCTCAGACCTTCATTAGCAAGCTGCAGCAAAAAAAAAATCATTTACACTAAATTAAAGCAATTATAGATTTCTTACAGTTGGTTTCACCTCAGAAAAATGGGGATTTAGTGTCTTAAGTGTCTCCTGCGTTGCAAAGACTAACCTTTACTTGTCAGTCTGTTCATTCAAACTGATTTACTGGTTTGACAAGACATAAACAAAGGCTGGGTCTCAGTTGGCAGATGGAGATCTGTATTTGCCTCATCCCACTTAAGGATCAATCCTGTCATCGTCTTTCATTTTATTGATCGGAATAATACTGCAATGACCAACTCCGTAGCCGACTATGCAGCTTTTATTATGTAATGAAGACATTACACAGTAAGTAAATATATCAGATGTTATGTTGAGAGCAATACAAAGTCTGTCTGTATTGTTAATTGAATTTAACCGACATTGATTATCTGAACTGCTGGTCTGAGGGAGCATATCACGATGCAAGCAATGTAGATGCCCCCTAAGACCCAACAAGCAAGGGTGTTAGTTTTGGGTCGATGTGTCTGAAGGCATCCTTTGACTCTCATTGAGTCCACATGACCCTTAACTGTGGGCCACATGACCTCCAAACTGAGGCTGTGATGCCCTCACACTCATTAGAAAGTCTACAATGCGTCACCATGCCTGTTTAAGGCCCATTGAATCTTTATCAGCAGGATGCTCGGCAGATGTCTAATCAATAGGCAGGGAGGCAGAAAGGAACGAAAGAGCCACTTCTAAAACATGCCTCCTTTGTAAGTAGTCACCCAAAGAAAGAGCCTGGTTCGCTCTTTTTGAGCTATTGTTTACAAGGCTGAATGCAAACGACTGAAATTTGTTCACATTTTGGTAATGTTCTTAATGGTCTATGAAATATTAAGGGTGTTAGTCTTTTTAACTTTATCCTTTCATCCTTTCCATGCTTTTAGTCAGGCAGACTTGTGTGTGATATTAATGTGCACTCAGCAAGATTTTAGCTGTGTTATTGGACCATAACACTGTGAAACTGCAGGGGGATGGCAGAGTTCAGGATAAACACCAGTGATATAATGATTACTTTACTCATTGCTGGGATTTCTGGCATTCAGAATTGCACATTCTGGCCCATACTCCTGTAAACAAACCCCCACATAGTTGCATTTTCAATTTCTCAATGAAGGAGGAGGTGCGTGACTGGCAATGTAACACCTTTTATTCTCAAGACAAATTAGCTTATGGCAAAACAGTTAGATTTTTCACAGTGATATATCATCTCCTCACAAAATGTTTGTTTTGCATGTCATGTAGCTTGTATTGATATTTTCTGCCCTTTACTCGAACTGTTAATGTTGCATTTACTTGGTTGCAGACAGACATCCAAAAAGCTGTAAATTATTTACTTTAAAATCAAATCATGAAAATGTCTCCCTCCTACCACAGAAAAAGCCTCAAAATGGCATGACCTATTTGTATTTTCAATGTTGTTTCTTATCTGAGCCATGACAAAGCGACAAGTACTGCCAGGTGCTCTGTCAGTCTAGAAGTAGTCATGACACTTCATCTCTCTTGAGCAAAAAAGCTTTGTTTCGTATCCCCCATCCAAACAAGGAGAGTTCAGCCAGAGTTTAAAAAGAAGTTGAGAGGGAGAGATTTTCACTTCCTCCTGTGTCAGTTACTCCCCACCTGGCAAGAGAAGCGTTTGATTTGACAGCTGGTAGGGGTTGCAGATTCTGTATGTGTGGGAAACATATTTCTTTCTACCAGCTTCTTATGTGAAACAAGCATGCAGTAAAGGAGAGTTTGGCATCTTTCAGGAAATATCAAGAGGGATCTCTGACTCAGACAGCCCCAGGGAAACACTTTCACTAATCAAAGATTGTGAAGGAACACTGCACAAACTGCCCGGCCAGTGGAAAAACCCATGTGACACAGATTTGAACTTAAAAATAATAGTTAGAAATAGCAAGTTAGAAATGATGCATGGGAGAACAAAACAGCTTGCACCTTGGGTTTGGTAGAAAATGATGACAGCATGATGAGGAATTGTGTTGAACATGTCATTGGGACTTTGAGGGCAGGAGGACTCGATGCCAATTACTTAACTGCTCTAAGGTTAACATGCCCTTTGGCAAGGCTTGATGTTTTGCATGTATGGACGTATACATGCATGTACACACATTCTCACAAACAGGCACACCATGGTTCCCACGGGTCCTTGAACTCCATGAGAATTTCTGCAAAGCCTGCTAGTTCTCATTCTATAATTTCTCAGCATTGTAAAAGTAACAAACCTTCATCCGTGTCTTAGACAATTGTTTGGTCCTTAAATTTGAGGGCCTGGAAGGTCCTTGAAAAGTCCTTCAAGTTGATGTTGTAGAAGGTGTGGGAAACCTGACACACACACATACAGACAGCCTTACTAAGTTATTTGCTTTGTGTAGTAAGTGATCCATGTGCTGACATGCTCTGTGGCCATGCATTGATGTGGCTTGTTATGTAGACAGAATTGATTTCTGATGCAGGCCATAAAGCACAATGCAACAGCTCTTCACTGTCAGAACCTACAAGGCCATTACCTTGAGAGGAAGTTGATGCCACCATTGAACAGATTTATGGATAATGCAATGGATATAGAAAAAAACAACTTTATTCCACGATAACATACTGGCCTATCGTGCTTTTGCTGTATCAACTTGGTATCTCTACTGCGGCAGCAGTATATTGGATAATAATCTTGATACAAATAGATATTTTCAGCCAAACACTCTAATTCAAGGGTCAAAGAAAAGTTCCAGTACACATTTTGTGTTTCACTTCTGATGTACTGAAAATGGTTATGATGGAGATGCCCCTATATGTTCCTCTTTACTTTTTCTAAGTGAAACTGAAATAAAGTGACACTGTTGTCAGCTGCCAGTCAGTTGGTAAATCTAACACAAGTATACTGTACAATTCCCTATGGAGTGTTTAATCCCTAGTAGCTCTGTGGAGCTTTTTTTTTTCTTGTCTTGTGCATGTATGTGACGCAAACCACAGTCCTTCCACTGGTTTCACAGTATTGCACTGACAAACCAAGATACAGTATGTTGCAATGTACCACCAAAGTAAGAGAAGAAGAAAACGGGTAAACATGGAGGCAATGCTACATTTAAAATACATAAAAACTTAAAAAAAAAACATCTTTGCAAAAGTTTAACGAGGAAGAAAATGTATTTATCACATTAGTTAGAGCTACACAATGCTTTTTGGTGAGCGACGCTAAGTGTAAACATAACTTTTGCTTCTATTTGCGCGGTAGAAAACTCCACAGAACACATTTTTAGGATTAAAGCGAAAAGCTTTTTTTTTTGCTTTCTTTCAGTTACACTTAGTAATCTCACAGTGATGATAAGACTCCAGGAAGTTCTTGGCCAATACATTTTCTGTCACACAACCCTCCTTGAAACCATCTGTTTTACAGGTTTATTTTAGCAAAAGCAACATGAATAAGAGTCAGATACTATGTTAAGTAGTCTAACAAATTTAAAACCTAAGCCACAAAGATCAGTGCAACTGATTTTCATCTGCACAAGATTTAGTTTGGAGAGTGTACATTAATTTCAGGACAAGTCAGTTCGGTCCTAAACCTTGATGGATGTTCCTTTCACATAACTACCACTGCATTCATAATCACAGTAAAAAAAACAGTACTATTTTAATAAAGAGTAGCTTTAGACTGCATAGAATATTATGTTGTAGGTATCTGCCTGTATCTATATCTGGATCCTTGTCATTATGTTTTGTTATTGTAAGAATATCCCTGAGATTGATGTCAGTGTGTATCTGGATCCAATGCAGTAAGCTGCTTATATTAGGTTTTAAATCCCTCAGATCACCAAACAACGTCTTGGCTTTCATTTTCTAATCACACCATTCACACAAACTTTATTTGGAGGCTCCAAAAAAATCACTGATGGATTGCCAGAACCCTCAACCTTATAATGTCCTATAAATCTGCAGCTTGTAATCCAGTCGATGTTTTCCTTTTGCATATCTTACTTGAATGGATAGATGGGTAGGAGGATCTCAGTGGCGGGTGAAACGGCTTGTGAGGAGGAATAAAGTCTGTCTCCTCTTAGATAATCGATCATTGTCAGGAGTGACGTGCCAGCCTGTGCATTGTCTGGCTCCCTCCACAAAATTGACTTACATTAGGCTTACTGCTCAGATATTGCTCTGCTGCTCAGGGTGTCAGAGAACTGTTCTCAGGCTTATGCTCCACACCATGACACCAAAGTGTATCATTGAGTCATTGATTGTCGGCCTCTTAGAGTTCTTGCTATTCACTGCATCGGCTGCACAAGGTGCCATTGTCACTGTGGCTTACAATGGCACGGTTTCTATAGCTAGTTTCCCTGTTGATGACAACTGTACTGTGTCTGAATTGTTTTTAACTCACCCATTCAATTATTTTAAGGCTTAAAGTTATGCATAATTAACTTACATACAAACATTAGGATGCCTGCTTTGACCGATAGGTGGATGCCGTGACAGATGGCTTGTTTGAGCACCCAGGCGTCATTCAGCCCGCCTCAGGTCTGCAGATGATCCATGTCTTTACTGATTTTTATATTAGCCAGCAGGTGGAAGTCACAGGACTACCAACATGATGGTGGCCAGAGATACCACACTCTGAGCTTCACCTTTGGGTGACGTCATGGATTCGCAGTCCAATCTTTATACTGTCAGTAGTATTTTGCAGATCCCAAAATTGAGTTCTGAATACATTCCCAGTGAATAAATAATAGTCAAATATTTGTATCCGGCCTTGGTAATGATTCCCTAGTGTCACTGACTCAACGTGTGTAGGATTCAGATGGAGCTATCGCCTTTCCCTTATTGACAGTTCTGACAAATTAAACCATCAATATAATATTACCACAAACCTGTCTTAGGAAAAGACTGCTGTTAAACGTGACACTCTGTTTGAATAAATCTCATCTAATGTGTGTGGTTTATATGTGAATTTTTTTTTTTAGTTCCGCTCCAGCCTCTGAGTCTTGCTACCGGTGGTCTATTGAGACATGGAGCTGTTCAGTAGAGGGCAGGTAAATATGCAGTGGTTATAAGAAATGGCCCTTTGGCTATGAAAAAGGAAATTGAATGGTAACTATATAATGGAAAAGGCACAGGCGAGATTTTCCAATTTTCCTCTCTTGAAACTCTGACAAGACATAAAACTTTGTGGTTCCTCTGCAGTATTTGTTATTCATGCTGTTCGCCTCATGTCATGTTTTCTACACCGGAGAATGGTTTTAGAACTATATTTTAGTGCTGCTCATGTTCGGTGGGTTTTTTTCTACTTACTTTACTGCATACTACTGTTTAACAATTCATATAGTATAAATATTTCTGAGTACAGACATATAGATAAACTATATTTCTAAAACCTGTAAAAGAGTCACAGCTTCTTCTGGTTCATTTTAATTGAGTATAATAAAAGTATAACGCAACATGTTGGATCACCACATGAAATATCCCCATACTGGGACGACCTTGTCGACTTCACACAAAGCTTTACACTCTGTTTAGGTTGGCGAGGGCTTTGCTTTGCTGCCACAGATCAGAGCCTTGCTTGAGGATTAAAGTGACTTTCTAAGCGTTTGCTTCCAATTCAGCAACATAGTTATCACAGCCACATGATCACATTATCAAAGCTCATGCCCACGCCTCAGCATAAGTGTCCACCAGCCCTTTTAAAAAATCGAAACAGCTCTGCGAGATGAAGTACCCCACAGTCATGCAAAATAGCCTAATTGTGTCCTCTCGCTGTAGGTGTGCCCGACGGTTCCACCTATGTGCAAGCTCAATGACGGCGTCAGTGCGAGTTTTTTCTGCTCATTAGGATTCTGCAGTGGCCGCCGAGTGAGGCTGAGATGAGAAGAACTGATGAGACGAGAGGCAGCGGAGAGCCAGAAATAGATCAAAACCAAACTGGAGTCCAGAGTACTGGTGGGCACAGGGAGGGAAGGAATGTTGGCCCTGTAAGGCTGGACACGCTAAATGGAGCTGTCTGACTGGATTGCAGATAGAGAGGCGCCCAGGAGAATGATAGAAACAGCGAACAAGCTAGGCTGCTAATGATGGGAAGTATTTAGGAATGCTGATAACAGTAAGAAGCGGTCTTGGTTGTGATTGGGAAGGATGAAGATTAGAGAAACCCTGAAGCTTTCCTCTGCTCTCTTTTCTTTCACTCCATGTCTTTCCTCTCTGCCTGTTATCTCCTTTTAGTTTTGCTGTTCTGACTGTGATTAGTCGAGAGATAAGAGGCTCATGATTCTTCTATTTTCTGCTCCATTAGTCTGACTCACTTCATGCGGTTGGTCTGTCAGTGGCCAAGTGGCTGTTTGTCCTCTGGCCTTCATCATCTTTCTACTGTTTTTCAAGGCCTCTCAGTCTTTCATCTGTCGAGCTGCGCATCACAGCAGCGCAGGCAAAGTTTGAGTGCATTTCAGTTTCGAGGGCGTTAAAAGCACATTTAGTTTTCTGTCGTAATGATTTATCGAAAGGAAGTTTTTTTTTCCACAATCTTTTTAGTATGAGCTGTGCATCCAGTGTCCAAATTAGATAATTACAGCTCCTTGAAAATGTGACCCTCAGTTCAGCAAGTTCACTATCTCACTCCATGCCTCCCCCTTCTCTCCGAACAGACCATTAGCTGTGTGCTGGTCGTTCTGGTGCTCTGTGGATGGACGACATTTAAGAAACATCGCCTTTAGTCATTTCTCTTCTTCATCCTTCAAGTTGGTTAACCTTTCTCTCCTCCTCTACATACATCTCATTTCTCTCTTTTTTTCTGATTTTCCTCCAGTCCTTCTTTTATTCAGGCAATATTTTCTTTTAGCCTCCTCTCTCCTTGCTCTGCCTCTCTGTTTGTCCCCCCACCCGTCTTTCTTTCTTGCTTGTATTTCTGTGAATCCATGAGTGGAAAGGAAGCAAATAGAGCGAGGCAGCGAGGTAGAACCCCACTACCTCATCTGGTAATGAGCCTGGAAAGTTCCCAGTCAAAAGTACACCGTCTCCATGGAGACTGAGGTAAAGTTGCTGGCACTGCCCCGTGCTTGGTGTCTTTGAAGGCCCTGGCTAGAATAAACAATACCAAGGTTAATGCTTCTAGGGTCTGTGCCTGCATCTGTGGCCACAAAAACACACCGCAGTGTTTGAGGATGTCGTGGGAGCTTGTTTTTGGTAATCTTTTTCTCTCAGGACCTTTTCATTAGATTCACTAGACCACCCTCACCGTGACTACCACCCAACTCACTTTGTTTTTTTTTTATTCCTGTGCAACCCTCTAACTCACCATCCTTGTGTTTTACTTTTTGCCTCGTCTGAGAATTAACTTTCTAAAAGCCATTTTTTCTCCAATGCACAGATGAATAATTCCATACATCTCCATACAGCCTCAGCACAACATTTTTAATGTGTGTTTCTTCATTTGATGTAGCTGTAACACCATCATTTGTACAATTTGTGCAATTAAATGCTTTCTTTGTCCTTCTGCTGCCTGCTGTTCTCCGCTGCCATTACCCGCCTCACCGTCACCCACCCACCCTTGGGCCACCTCCATTTATTGTTCAATTTAATTATTAATGTTCTTAATTCTAAACGAGAGCACAAAGCTGCTATGTCGTTTATTTATGCCTTTAAGCTCTGACTCACTCTCTTGCTACCACAGTTGCTGCTGCAGAGTCACAAGTCATTACTAGCCGGCTAATTACATACCGAGGCACCTGCCCACACACAAAGCACAGACGGGTGGTTTTGTCACATTCGGTTGTTAAGACAGCCCCTCTCGCACTGTGAGCTCAGTGTAAGCTTCAGGTCATATCTGGAGCTGGTGTGGGCAAAGCTGTGTCTTGGAAATAACCCAACACAGCATTGTAGCTTAGTTTCAATGGCTGCTGACTAAACAAAGGAACTAAACAGAAATAAACAAGATATTAATTCCCTTTTACTTTTAAAGCTGAAAACAGAAACACTGTGCACCATTTTGTTTTGGCAACCTCGGCAACCTCCGTTGCTGGGAAATGAAGCCAATGTGCAAGCGCTGAAAACTGTAATTCCACGAGCGGCTGCTTGAGACAGGCTGCAGAAGTGAGTCAAGCTCCATAAGCAGCCGTATATAAATGTCCAACTTCACAGCAGAAATAAACATGTTTACAGCCTGATCTCAATAGCTAATTTCCCCATTCATGACAAATATGAGGGGGGTGAACTCACCCGCTCAAATAGTTGCACATAATTACCAGCGTTGCTGCTTGATTATAGATACACATGTCTTATTCGAGCACCCTGACGTCATTCTGCCTGCCTCAGGTCCAGTGATGATCCACGTCTTTGCCGATATTTAGATTAGCTGGGAGGCAGAAGAAGCAATACATCCAATGTGGCGACGTCCAGCGTGTCATATTTCCGGGTTCAAAACAGCGCTTGGGAAACCTACGGGTGATACTGTCATTGATTTTTAAACAAACCTAATGTTGCCTGATGACGTTGTTTTTATTTGTTTTGAAATACTTTTAAATGAAAGTTGCTGGGCTGCTGTTATCAGCTGCCCCAACAGTTGACATCACCTCTGCAAAAAATAAAATAAAATAATTTTCACAAGCCTACTCAATTAAATCACCTTCATTTTAATTCATCCCCATGAATCTATCTAAAAATCTATCTGTGCAATCGTCTGTGACTAATAAATATAAGGTTCCAAATTCTGAAAAGTAATGCCGGCTGTAGGGATTAATTAGAGAGGAGCACTTCCATTCTCTAAAGGTCGGACAAAATGGTAATGTTAATGCTTTTCTTTTTCCCAAAGTCTACATTATAAGCAATTTTAGACCAGAGTGTGATGAGACTCAACAACATCTACATTCACACACTGTTCACAAGCATTTAGCAGCATATGTGACCCTTCAGGCTTGTAACAGTGCAGGTGCTTGACATTCTGCCCTGTGATGCGGTGTTTGTGTATAAATTGTGCAGCTCACATGTCAGAGTGCCCAACACTGTCCCAGATGCTACGGGGCACATATCTAGCCATTAATTGGAGCCGAGGGCACACCCAATACAGATGGTATTTGCACTATGTGATGAAGAGGATTTTCTGGGTTTACTGCAATCTGCAGCGCAGCTAAGGGAGGAGAGGACGGAAATTGGAAAAGAGAAATGGGGGAGATGGAAAAGATGAGAGAGGGGCTGAGAAAGAAAGTGACAAACATTCAGTGAGGAGATTGAAGGCAGGGATGCACAAAGAGGAGGAAGGAGAATGAAATAGATGAGATAAGACATACACAGACACAGCAAGAGCATGCCATACTCCGTTTGGTCATTATGTTATCACCCTTTGTCTCTCCTTGTCTCTCCTTGCTTGAAAATCTTGTAATCTTGGGATTTAGGCTTAGTTTAATGTTATAAAAATCCAGATCCACGCATGATTTTATGTACAACATCCTCGTTAGGTGCTACGTGCAGTCTGGATAAAAGGTTAACCCATTAAAAATCTTCCCCCACTTTAAATCCCAGCTCATCCTATAATTACCTCTGATAGAATCTCCTAGAAACTCATTCAACTTCCTAATGTGCAAAGTTAACTTGATGAACGGCGAGTAATAATGCATCTGCGACCTCCATCATTCACCATTAAAACTGAGAGCTGGCCATTGCATCTCAATATAGAATTATTAGCACCGGGGTTTCTCAAGAAGATGGAGCGCTGTGCATACTAAACCAGACAAGAAAGCCTCAGTGTCATGCTGAAAATGAACAGCTTCTCCACTGTAAACTTTCGGAATGGCCGTCAACCATGATGAATGTGTGTGTTTACTTGTGCTGATGAGTGGATTTTAACTTAACAAACGGCAGCTGTGGATACTAGAACTCTAGTGAGACACATCGTCTGTTTCCACAAACTGATTCAGAGTGCCATCTTCAGATGTTCACATTTTATTCTCTGATATTCTCCAAACCCACCAGGATCCCTCGATGGCACACAGCGTCTATAATTTACACAGATGTAAGATATAGCCTGCACCTCCCAGATCATTTTCACTACGCTTACTCTTTTTTTTTTTTTTTTTTTACATCCCTAAAGATTTTCAGAATGGACTTTTCTGATGAACCAGACAATAAAGTCCCCACTGACTCACACATGCTGCTGGCCCACACAACATCCCACAAATGCATCTCAGTTCATCATCCAGGGTGAAGACAGCTTTCTGTTCCCTCCTTCACCACAGATAGCTGAGATGATGAATGCGTTTCGATTTGACAGGCTTTTTTTTTTCTTCTTTCTTTTCACTATGTGTGAGTTCCATTGTTGCATCCAGGAGCTGCTACGTAAGCTATGTAATGTCAAAGTATACAACAAACCAACAAAACTTTGGGATCCAGTGTATGGTACAATTTGAAAGAGATTGACTGTAAATGCTCTGTCTGCTGGGAAAAGCTATTACATGCGGCAATGGTCCAGAGTAAGCTCGAGAGACATACTGAGACAAAATACCAGTGTGTGGTGGTGGGGTGCTGTGTGAGAAAAAAAAAATCACTGTGAAGGAGTGCCATATTTGAAAGAAGCATGTATTTTATCCAGCTATTACAGTAGACCCTGCAGTCGCTAACAGCAGTTTGGATTGCCATGTTTTCTGTTTTGATATTTGGAGGATTTGACCCAGTGATCTTCATCATTACGGAGAACTCTTGTTGCATCCATAGACTGTATAAAGAATGGACGTTGTATCAGTGACATCACCCACAGGTTTCTGAAGGGACGTTTTGAAGCTCAGGATGTGATGGTTCTGGCCACTGCCATGTTGAGTGTTGGGTGCCTCTTCCGCCTCCTGGCTAATCTAAAAATCAACAAAGATGTGGGTCATTGGTTGATCTGACACCTGGGTGCTTAAACAAGCCATCTGTAACGGCACCCACCTGGTGGTCAAAGCAGCCAATTACACATGATTTTAAGCCTTATTAAAATTTTACGGGTGAATTAAATAGAAATTCAGACTCAGTACAGTTGTCATGAACAGGGAAGTTAGCTAAACAAACCAAAACAGTTTTTTGTACCAGGCGGTAAACATGTTTATTTCTGCTGTGAAGTTGGACATGGGGCCTTATGGAGATCGACTCATTTTGTAGTCAGCTTCAAGTGGCCATTTGAGGAACTGCAGTTTGTGGCACTTCTTGGTTGCATCTTGATTGTGGTATAAACACCTCTAGAGCTAATAATTGTATGGCGGGAGTATTAGAAATAAACAGCATAACGGGTCACTATCAATTTCTTTATAGCATTTTCTACTGCATTTACAGTGCATGCAAGCAGCTCTGGAAGAGTAATCACATGGATACATGATAAAATTAAATGATTTGTTTGATTGAAATGATCTTTAAGCTGTTGTTTATGAAAATCAACAATAATAACTTGGTTTCCTGTTTAAAAGAGAGGTCTCTGTATCAACCTTATCCTAGGTTGATGCTGAGACTTCTCTTTTCTGTGTCCTTTCCATCCTAGTTTGATTATCAATGATGTTTCATCTCATCTCATCTGGAAAATGCATGTAGTTGCAATATTATTTCTGGGCAAAAGTTTTGTGTTTTGTGTAAAATACTCATATAAACTTACAATAAACTGCAGCAACCTATCTCACCTCTGACTGAGCAGGAGACTAGGCCGCGGAGTCGCATCTCTCCCTTGCAAAAATGATGGATCGCAAAACAGCCAGTGTGTAGAAAAACAAAGCCAGCATTTAAGCTCCTAGCAGCCCACTGTTCTTTGCTGTCGTCTATGGAATAAATCTCGGTCAAGGCATACAGAGTGCTTCCTCTAAGAGGGGTGAGAGAGGTTATTTGTTTCACTTTGCGGGGGAGTCCGTTGGAGGTGGGTGGTAGAGATTTCACCTTATCTTAGCGAAAGTTTTAGACCCTGATGAAGGAGTACAGACAGAACAATACTGAACAGACATGGATATATGATAGTGTTGTGCCATAATATGCATTATTAAAAACATTGTCAGACTGGCACACTTTATGAGCTTTCTTTAGAGTAAAATAAACCACTGTCTTATACAGTATATTGGCTGTGGATACATTTGATGGGAAGGATTGTAATTCTGTCCTGTACAGGAGTAGAGTTGAGTGATTACAAGTTTCATATCAAAAAGAAATCAGACAGTCATGTCATTTCTCTCTCTCTGTCTTACACACACACACACACACACACACACACACACACACACACACACACACACATTGGCAGAGAATAAGGTAGCTAGGGATTGGTTCAACCACAACAACAGCTGCTCATGTCTGGCCACTGCCATGTTGGCCACAGCCAGCCTTGCAGTCTGTGAATAGGAAGACACTGTTTATTTTCAGTGTATGAAAGCAAGCGCTGTATTTGTACCAGACACACAAAGTTCTTGTGCATTACACAACCTGCTCTGAATGCCGTATTTTGCAGTTAGTTGCGATTGTATTCAGTAGCAGGGCTGTAGAGTCAGCTCAAGGCACAATGCAGGGTTCACATTTTGAAGCACACAACACATTGATGTTTGACTAACTACAATCTGACAATCCGAAATGTATTTATATCCCGATTAAATATTTAAAATGTAGTTTTCTGTAATACTTTATAGATTTTTATGTGAAATAAGTTTCACGTAATAAACTAAATTAGTTATAATAATTGTAATTAAAAGCTTATTTTCAAATATGAAGCAAAGTGTCCTCATTAAGACAGTCCTCTCTCTCAATCCTTCTGTCCCCGTTGGATATAATGACACAACGAGCTCCCTCCCTCCGAATACTGTATGAATGGCCGAACTTTGTCGGCCAAACACACTTAGGTGGGCGCACAGCCCAATTTCTAAAACTCTAATGGACGCAGCTGTTGTGCTGCATTATACAGTGTGAGAAGACCTTCAGAGGTGGCGTGAATGCAAAGTGAATGGGAACATGCAAATTGAGGTAAACAGATGAAGATTTGTGGAGGAAAAAAAGTGTGTCCACTGAAGTTGAAAAAGTTATTCACAGTGAATGTCTTCACTCTGGCCAGAATACCAGTCTGGAGGTCAATTTAAAAAAGTTTTTGTTACTGATATCAGCTCCACAGTGTGTATCTTTCTTCTATAAATCCCATTATACTTCTAAAGTTAAATATCTTACATTAAGTCAGCATTTGGAAAAAAAACATGTCTTAATATCGCACTTAGCCATTTGTTTACCCCTCTCATTGTCATCAGTCAGCATGATTCCTCCTAATCACAGAGTAAACAAACAATACATATTCTGAATTGTTCTCCAGCTTCAGCCTTACACCAATCTCTGGTGGGTGTCAACCATTTCATCAAACATCAACACACATATACCCATTTCCTTGCCTTCACCACTGTTTAGGGACTATTATTATAGCCTTGCTGAATTAATGTGAGGGTAGGGGTGAAATCAACATTACTGACCAGAGGATTCATAAGACATTTATGTGCTGTGACATTTTTATGAACCTCAGATATGCTTCAAATGACCTCCACTTTAAACTGCCTGTCCTGTGAGTCCTGTCTCATGTGTGATGGTGTGTGTGTGTGTGTGTGTGTGTGCCCCCGTTGATCAGGGCGTGTCTTCAGATGGTCATCAGGGGGCCAATGAGAGGATGCATGGAATGGACACACACACACACACCCCACACACACACACACACACACAGACACACTCACACACAGATTAACGGGGTAAGCTGTGGCGCTCATCTGGGATAAATGTGGTCAGAGAGGGGAACAGCTGAGCAAACAGCTCTGGCAAGAGGCAGAAAGCAGGGCGGAGAGGGAGAGAGGGAAGCAGGGATGACGAACTATTCATCCCGGCACAGTGTTGGAGACCGGCTGCCACGTTGGATATGCATCAGCCCTGAACCTGGGAGAATGGGGACAAGTGGAGGTAATGGCTAACAGACACATATGCATACTTGTTTTTTTGTTGGTTTTTTTTTTTGCCTGGGGCCAACGGCAGTGTGAATGGGAACTAGATACTGTGCCTTGGAAAGATTATTGCGATTCCTGGGAAACCCCTTGTCCTTTTTTTATAGTGACAAGGACAGGTGACATTGCTGGTCTATTCAGTGTCATAATAAGTCATAATATGTTTTCCCTCAAAAGTACTTGAACTTTTGTATTAAAAATGTAAAAAAAAAAAAGCAAGTGACACTGTAGAAAAGAAGCACTGTTAAAAAAATAGAAAATTGAAGAGCCGGACTTTGCTCTTGAATGACAAAATCCTAAAGTTTTCCATAAAAAATGTACTCTCTTGTTTGAAGTGACATGATTTGCAGTACACCAGATGTGACACAGTGGTTAAGTAAGTCCTGTCCCTTTAGTTGAAACAGGAGCAGAGGTATTATGATGGGACATGCATCCTTGTTGTACAGTACATTATGAGGCCAGATGGCCCGATGCTGATAGTCAGTTATAAACTGATGGAACTGGTGTCATTAGTATAGATAACAGTGATCTGCCACATTAATCCACCACTACTTGGCTCAGATGAAGGGGAAATGTAGTAGTTGTTGAAATAATCATCACCTAATTGGCTGGGTTGCTGCTTGGTCTTTAATTGTGGGGTTAGATCGTGTTGCAGTAAGTACTTGAATTATCTTTTTAGTTCTTTTGCTGAAATCAAACAATGAATCTGTAAAGAAAAGATGTTCACGACAGGTAAGGTGGATTAATCGTGTCAGCTACACTTTATTCAGCACCGCTGTAGTGTCAAACACATTAGTCTGTCCCTCATCTATCTGCACAGACAAGTCAAAACTAATAGGCAAGGCTCAGTGCAATTTAGGTTGCAAATTGAATTGTGACACTTAAAATCCACTTTCGTCTCAGGGCTTTCAGAGGTTGTCATCTTCTGGACCTGTTTTGTTGCTCAAAGTCAATTTACTCATACTGAAACCTTCTTTTCAGTGTCGCGACAGGCTTTAGGAATTACCAAGCGAAAAATTAACTGTGATCCTGCAGTCTCATTTTGGCATGTTGACATTTCTAGGACAGACTTGTTGTCACTGAACACGGGGAACTGCATGGGTGAATAAAATAAAATAAAACAAAACAAAACAAAACAAAATCGTCAAAAGAATATCTGATGCCTCAAAAAAATAAATACCGACTTGAACATCTCGAGACATCATGTTCACTTTTCTTTACTTAACTTTTGACACGTCAAGGGTTTGTTTTGTCTGGTTCTCTGCAATTGTTCCCCTTCATGTCCAAAAGTATTTGAAGTCCAAAAACAGTTGTTTCAGAAAAGGCCTTTGTCAGCTGCTCCTCCTGGTGCATGAAGACACTACATATAACCAGTCTATTAGGCAAGATGCTGGGGAGTCAAAGCACTGTTTTGCAACTGCTTTGTGAGCAAGATGTAAGATGTTTTCTTCTGGGTGAATGTCTGTGTGACCACTCCTGCTGCATACTTGCACAACACACCTAGCAGCTGTTGGATTTTGAGCATCAGTTGTAGTCTTTTGTGAGCTATGTGTGCAGTGTGAGTTCATATAGCGATGTCTTTATTTATATATTGGCAAAGCAGGTCAGCATTCTCCTCAAAACGCAAATAAATTTGCAGTTTTCAGTCAAAATAATTGTCTTTTTTGTCATTCTTTCAGTAGAAGGGTGCTCAACACTGCATTGTACCTATAGTATGTAAATTAGATACTGTATTGTGTTTGTGGTCTAATTGAGGTGCTGCCTAGAATGCGAGGAAAACAACCATTTAACAACTATCTTATTTTATTACAGTCATGTCACTGGACCTTGTGCAAAATGAGGTCCACAACATATAGACTGTACAAAAAGTCCCGAACAGATGGTTTGTTCAGTAGTGCAGATCAGAAGGAGCTGGATGTGTGTGGGTACATATGGCTGTCCGTACCTGTTTGCACATGTGCATGCCATTTTGATTTCGTGCGTGTGCCTGCATAATTGTACACGTGTATATGTACAATTATGCAGGCACACACACAAAATCAAAACCCTGCGTCCTCTTTCTGTGATAGCAGTGGTTTTGTTGTCTCGTGCCATCACCTCGCCAGATTGGAAGAGCAGCTGATGGCGCTTATCAAATTCCCGCTGCTTCTCTGTCGGTTTACCATTTATGTCCTATGCACGAACCTCCTGCTAGTGTCTCGCGAGGTTCTCCCAGTTAAATCAAGGTTAAATCAAATCAATTCCCATGTTCACGTGATTAGGCCTTACCCAATTGTTAATTATCCAGGGCAAGGGGGAGTTTATGGCAATGGGATGGGTGGCAAGGGGATAGGAGGCACTTTGATAGAGTCCTGCGGTGGAGTGTTATAGTATTTGTGGTTATGCACATTCTCTTGTCCCAGCTAAAATGTGAGGATCTGCTCCTTTTTTCTCAGTGTTATGTTAATAGAAATGAAATGCTTTGCATATCCATTACAGCAAATATAATCAATTAATAAAACTTATCGGTATTCCTGTCGTACTAAACAAAACTGCTTTCATGTCTGTGGAAGTCAATACTTTTAAGCACTGTGCTTTGGGTCAACCAAAATAACAGCAATGTCAGACAAAGAACCAATAGTGTAAAAGTCTTTTTTACACTCATTTGGCCTAAGAGTGAATCATTTAAAATTTAGCTCCGGTGTCTGAGCTTTCCTTCTGTTGCTCTGCCAGAAAATGGCTTTGTCAGGCTATTTTAGTGGAGGCTTCAAAGATTACATTTCCACAGATTTGCTATTCTGGGAGTAAAATGGCCTTTGCGGTGTAACAAGCTTCTGATGGGAAATGCTCCTGAAGGGAGAGAAAGCCTTGGGTCACTGTGACTTTTGGGCCTGCAGAGATGCGGATCTACAGCAAGTCTACTGCTGTTCACTGTTCAAAAGCCTGCTTTATCTGTGACACTCAAAGATACATATACACAACACCCACACTCTTTTATTTTGATACATGCTGGTTAATCTTGTTGCTGCAATGAAGATTGACAGATGAACAGGTCATGTCCTGAACTTTGATCACAGTCTTATAGTGGGCTTAATCTGCCCACACTTAGCTATTCCACATAATCTCAAGAACGTTCTTTAATCCCGCGGTTGTCTGCAAGCTTTCACTATAAGCCTCTGGGAGGCCACACTTTGCTTGTGTGTTTGTGTGTGGGGTTTTCTGCATGTTTGCATTCATTGTCGTCGTCTTTCCTGCTCTAGCGCATTTGCTGACTTGACTTTTCACACCACTCAGCAGCAGTAATGAGTATGAGGGTGGTTGTGACAGGCTTCATACAAGCTCTATGCATTATTTAGCTTATGGTCAGGTGGCAGATGCTGGAGTGCTTGTAGTGAGACCAGTGTCCCTGTGGGCATACGCCTCTCCAATCACCTCATTTTTTCGAAGTGAGATCAGTTATTTTTCTCTTCGGTGGTCAGTGAGCTCACTGTGGTTTTTCTGGGTATCCTCTCAGTAGTTAATGTGGCCTTGCAGGGGCTTATGTCTGAAAGCTTTCACCCACCCACAGTTTTGACAGCTATTATCTGAGTCTCATTTACACGATGATTAAAACAATTTGGACTATCCACGCCAGGATACCAAAGCAGGCCAGAGACAAGTTACAAGTCAAAGCCAGTGGTGTGCTCAGTTTTATTTTGGCTTAAAACATTAGGGGGGTCATGTTTCCTGTGATCTCTGATCATGGTCGAATCAAAATCAAAAGCAGGATTGATGATTTTTGCAGTATTTATTTCTCTCCACTCGTTAACACGTGCACATCTGACGTGTGTCTGTAGAATTAAAAACAATGTTGACGCAGCGTAGTCAGCTGCACTCTTCACTTTGACACCATGGCCACAGTCAGAGTCAGTTCCCTAAACCTCACTGTCCATGGTTGCTAAGGTTATTCATTACCATTGTTTCTACTTGTAGCATTTGTGGTAAAGTAAGTAGTGTTTCACAAAATTCTGCTGTGACGAGTTCTGAAGGACGGAAAAGTAACACTGCATTCTGTGACTCTGGCAAAGTGCAAGCACCGGGAGAGACTGTCTTTGTCACACATTAGGGTTCAGGCTACCTTCCTCAAAGGGGGGTTTATCAAACTTGATATGGTATCAAGTTTATATTTTTAAAGAATAATCTGAAAATGTAAATAACAGTTGTTAAGGCATAAAACAAATAATATGTGACTGGTTGAAATGTACAATTTAAGACTTAATAGTCTAACAATGACCATCAGTGCTTAAATGTTTATCTTGAATTAAATAATGACCTTAAAACTGAATGTCATATCGAATCATGACACCCCAATCACTGATTAACTAATAAACTTTATATAAGTAGGTTAACACATTCAGAGAATACTTACAGCTGTTATTATTGACAGAGAAACCGTATCTCGCTTTGCTAATGGTTAATTGTGAAAGTTTATTTCATGTAGAGTCAATTTATGAATGAGTAAAAAATATTCAAGGGAAAGGTCAATAAGGAAAATAGTTGTAGCCTTATTTGTCCTTGCATGGTTTTGCCTTGTGATTACGCCAGACTCTATTCCTCTTTGAGGCCGTATGAGGTAGATGTTTCGGGGGGAAATCAGGTCATCTAATTAAGGACCTGAGATATCAATTGCCGCTCTCATTATAATGTTGAATACACAACAAGCTAAATCGCTTGTCCTACATTGAGCTGTGTGGCAAAAATCATGAAATATCTGTCCAAATTTACACCAGCTCGAGCTCGAAATCTAATGATGCTAATTGCAGTCATTAGCTTGGCTTAAGGGGAGCGGCTCAGATGTTGTTTGGACATGGACTTTCGTAGTGACACATTCTGTTGTATTGTGTAGTATCATCCATAGCTAACTGGAGCACCATAGAGTGCTGGCTGGTGTAATTGGGATATGCTAATTAGTCTATTGGATGGAGCTTGTACCCTCCTGAGTATTGCTTTTGTGCGTTGCCCTTTTCTGTGTACAAAGCCAACCTAATGCTTGTGTCAGTGTAAATGTCTGAATGTGTGTGTGTGTGAGGAAGAGAGAAATCATAGGACAGCACGAGTTTGTGTGTCTTTGTTTGTATGTATACACGCAACACTCTCGGGGTTCGAGCTAATGAGGCAGTCATTTGTTTAACGTAATCACCCACTAGTTTATGCCACCCGCTTCCCCTGGCACAGGGACAAGTCCTATTATAAAAAAAGGGTGTGTATGAAACACATTAACACAGCAACAGCCACCCCCACCTCCTTGCCCTCACACCCTAACTCCCCAGTCACATGGTGAAACAGACCATCAATACCCAGCTGCCAATGCCCCACATTAATGATGCCATTCACTGGGGATGTGCAATGGGGCTGCCACTCTTGACTCTTTTTGGGTCCCTGTGGTAACCTCCACTAAAATATGTTAAATACTGAAAAGAGGCTGTTATATGTTGCAAATAGCCAAGTGCTCGGATTTTTGTGCACAAGCTGTCAAAAGAGGCTTCACATGAATTGTTGCCACACATGAAGGAAGAGAGGTGGTGAGATGGCAATGAAGCCAAACATGTCTGAATAGGCTCTTTTTTCTTCTTCTGTAAAGCAGAGCGGAAAAGGAAACCATTCTTTGCATTTGACGGTGTTTCCAAACAAACCTTAAAGTTGGTTTTGAGTTGATGGGTGTTTCAAAGCGCTAAAAATGTGGAGTCAAGTCAGGTCGCATTCAAGTTGGAACAGAAACCAAACTGAAACATTGCGTGAGTAAAGTGGAGGGATGAAATCACAGGATATTTACAGGGTGGGAATGGTGTATGTACATTGACCCTCACATATTGCAGTCTGATCAGAACGGTAATGACAGAAACAGTTAAGATCTAGCTTATATCAGCCATATGGAGCGGCTTAAATAGCCCTAATAGGGCTGTAAAACTATTGACACGTCTGATTGATTTTATGGGAGGAAAATATCCTTTTTATTATCATGGTAGTCGGGCCAAGACTTGATGACTAGTTAATCAGTCAGACAGGCCATTTGTAATTTGACAGAAAGCAGCAGACAATCTGCGTATCGGTTGACAGACAGCCTATCTGATCCTCCAGCTCCCTGTCTTCTACAAGATAACAAACATCACCCGATAGGTCAAGAGAGAGGATCAGCTGTTACTAATGAAAACAGGCCTTTCATCACTCTTCAGTCTTGGAGAGAAAATAGAGTGGCCGACATTTATAAAGCAGAAACTTGGCCTGAAGTGCCTTTTCCCACATTTTTATTGGAAAAAGGAATAAACACCTCATATCAAAGTTAAACACACGCACTTCTGGCTGCATCGTTAAGTTCTCTAAACCAGTGTTTGTTTTTCATCTCCTTATGTTTCAGTTTTTTAAAAGTAGCCGCAGATTGCACTTGAGGGAAGCACTGTGCAAATCAGGGGTGAGACAAATGGCTTAATCAGAGATTACACAGAGAAGGCTGCTGAAATCAGACAATTGCATTGCTAATACTGAGATCAGGGTGGAGAGGTTCAGTCGCACGTTATCAGAACTCCAAATCATATTAAATAATGTTGCACAACACAGGGACTAGCTGAAAATTGAACAGACATACAGTCACAATAGAACATATTAGTCTATTTTTACATATACCATAATGTTTTTGATTCATCGATTAATCTTAGTCTATATAATGCACAAAATGGAGATATTTTGATATATTCAAATTTGGCTGGGTGGTTAATAACACTTAGAGTACATATTTATTCTTACTTTACACAGACTTTAATGTGCCCATGACTTTGTTGTGTTGAGGCTACCAAAAGCTAAACAGCTTGCAGGTATTTTTAAGAGGATGTATCAGAATAGTAAGCAGATGATTACACTTTGTCATGTACACAATGATCTCTGGCCTTTTCTCTGTACAAGTAGGACAGATATTAAGTTGAGACATGCATGGAAGCTCATGAGAAAGTAGTAATTTAACTTGCTGCTTGTAAGATCAGTAATCCTGCTGTCGGTCAGGCACTTGGCAATGCTGTTCAATATCAGACAAGTATTTTTTCTGTTCTCCTGCAGCTTGAAAAACATTGTTTTGGCTATGAAGTGCTTTTGATGTAGTATCCTGTGAGGAGAAGGAGAAAGAGAAGAGAACAAGAGAGGAGAAGAATGATATATGGAAAATGTAAAATACGCTGTCACCATCTCTGCTGGATAATGAAAAGGCCTCACAACACAAGAAGAATCCTACTTCAAAAAATTTGTCTGTAGTCAGAAGGGTACCTTACCCTCTTCAGGCACAGTCATAAACATCCCGATTTCACATTCTCTAAGATCTGGTTCTCCTTGTCATGAAGGTAGACAGCGTTCTGGAGATTTTGGAGTCAGTTTATAACAAAAAAGACATTTGTAAGAGTTAAACTCGAAGGAAGTATTTATCCTCAAGTAAACTGCCTGATGGAGGTGTTGAATTAAACATGTAGAGCCTAAATGGACAGAAACAAGCCACATAAATGAAATAGACCATCAGAGTGAAACCACCCCAAATGGCATCTTCAAATTGTGCAGGTGCCTGTCAGTCAAGTTAGACTTGGGGGCACTAATAGAAGGGAAGAACCATTATGTAACCGGATGAGCATCTGGACATTTTCTTTCTAATTGGAATAATTATTAATGCGGGGGGCCAAGAGGCCAGCTGAGCCCTGCGATTGCACTTGTGCTGTCTCCTCTGGGAGGCTAACTGTCCCGTGGAGCTGAGGGCCAAATCAATGGCTCTGATTTGGACTGCAGCTGGGTCTTCTCTACAAACATTATCTGCCACACCACGGGCGATGTCGGCTGCCTTATTGAAATTGATGACTGTTCATATTAACAGCTGTAAGGTGCACATGAGAGAGGAAAGCCATTCATAAATGTGACACGGGCATGTGGTAAATATATAATAGCGTTAGCTGTCATTTACCATTTGATGATGATGCATGGTGGAAAATTTAGCAGTTTGACCTGTTCTGAGCGGTATCTTTCTCCCTTTCTTTCTTCCTCTTACTCTTTTTATCACACGAATTCATATGTGAGTGAATCTAAACATTATCCATCATACTTAAGAAGAAATAAGAAATCCCAACCTTGCATGTGACAGTCTAAAGTAGGCTTTATTCTCAGAGTGAGAATGAAGTAATAATTATTTATTATTTCTGACCTACATTCAAGGTGGCTAACCACTCACATTTGTCCTGTTGAAGAGTGATTTTACTCACGTCCCTCTTTTTGGCCAGCAGTATTGATCACTTTTTTGATTGGGAGCAAACAAGTTCACTTTGCTTTATTATTGTTTAAGTGTATAATGTATCCCATAAAGCATTGCTATGCTCTTATTCATTTCAACCCATCACATCATTTTTATAGGCGAAAATGGATCCAGCAGTCACCACAGCGTCTAATATGTGGTGCCAAGGGAGCAGAGAGGCTGCATTTATCACAACTGCAGTACAATCATCTACAAAGCCATGAGTTCACTACCATATACATGACACCATACATCTTATATGTAGCCATGGTGATTATTTTGATATTGATCTTTATTGCAAAACCAATGCTTACCTCTCCAGACTGCTTAAGGTGTCACATGTAATTCCAACTGATCAGATTCAGCAGACAATTTAAATCTTTTGTGCTTGTTTGCCTACTTTGATTTTGAAAATGAATGCATATTGCTCCAACAAAGCAGTGGTAGTGAATAAAAAAGCATTACATTATATGATCACCACATTAAATATACAGATAGTGTAAGGTAGCCAGTGTATTACCTTTGCAGAACTGGTTGATTTACCATGCATTATATGGCTATAGACTACATTACCTTGTTTCTCACTGTCTGCACAACTTTCCGTTAAACAAGCAAATCGCAGCAAACAAAGGCAATCTTAAGTAAACTGTGGTGCTAATGCTAATGCCAGTGCCAACACACAAACCAGAGTTCTCCGAATAATATAAGGCACCGATAGTGAAAGTGTGTTTCTTCTCTGTCTGTCAGCATAGAAGGTATAATTCAGAGTGACAATCCTTGTTGATATTGCCAAAAGCAATTTGTTGAACATATTTGCTGCCTAATGAATTTGGAAATGAAATACAAACAGGCAGAGTAATGTTACAAATTGACTGTTTGATTACCGGAATGCCGTCTCTCTAGGAAGAGCAAATCACTGATATACAGCAAATCAAATATGTAGTTACAGCAAGCTTTGGGTAAAAGCTTGCTGTAACAGCAAAATCAATTTTTCTTCCCGGATTACAGAGGAAATACAAACTATGTTCGCTCGGGAACATACAGTTTCATAATGTGATTAATACTAACAAACCAGCAAAACAGACTTTTGCATTCTAACCGCGGCGCACGGAGGAGGTTTTTTATTTGTTGTTGGAAATTTTCTGTTATTGAGCCTCTTTGGCAAAGTAAGATATTATAGCCTCTCTTTGATTGCAGTGTTGTGATGTTTGTTTCTCTTATAATAACCCCTTGGTCTTGTGCTTTTTTAGAAGCTTGAACAACTCCATATTTTCACTTCCCCTCCCTCCATCAGGCAAAATGTAATACTTGATGGTGTTATATGTACGAATCAATCCGTGTTTCTCCTCCTCTGGTCAATCTGGTCTCAGTTAACTGTCAATTGCTATGTGGTAGAAAATGATTTAGCTATTTAAAGGTTTGGAGTTTTCTTCTCCATCTCATTTTTTTCTCTATCTCTCTGATATTGATTGTCTGATATGTATTTTTCATTCTCTCCAAATGTTAACTTCAGGTGTTCTCTGCTTATGCGTTTGAGTTTTGTGCATTCTCTTAATTGAGATTCCTGTTTGTGTGATTTCTCCTCACTCTTCAGCTTGTTTTTAGCTTTGCTGTTCCAGATTTATTTTTCTGTGATTTGTTTAAAGGTTAGTCAGTGTGGGTGGACTGATGTGTTTTTCTTCTTCTCCCTTCCATCTCAGACACATGCTTCTGTAAGCTATGTATGAAAATTAGTTGAGCTTTGGCGGATCTAACAAGATCCTGCACCGTAATGTGGCAGGAAAATTTTGTACAATTAGGAGTTGCGCCATGGCTTGACAGTTTCTCTCTCTCACTCTGTTCCCAAAGGACTCTCCTTCGCCCGAACTTGTCCTCGCCCCCAACTACGCAATTTGTGTCAGCCGCTGAGGCAGTGACAGGATTGTTCCAGGTCAGCCATGGAGCTTTGACCTCTACTGTTCTTTGCCTCTTATCCAGAAAATGGCACACTCGCTTGGCTAAGCCAGCTTGATTTCACCTCAGCCTTTCGTCACGCTCTGATAAGTGATTGACTAAAATGGCAGGCTGTCACAACAAAACTGGGCACTGAACTCACTGACTCCAGATATCCTGGGTTACCTGCTGATGCTTGGTTGGCGAAATCAATTCAGCAGTAAATCTAGGATTGTGAGAGTCTGAATGTGTGTTTTATGGTGAAAAAAAAAAAAGATCTGGGTATAGTGTTACTGGTTTCTTCCAAATAGCCATCAGCCTACTACTTAAAATGCTAAACTAAAGTGCCTGCCACACATCAGCATTTTACCATTGTTATTGGGGGCATATTCTTCTTCTCCTTCGTAATAATGTCTTTGTGTTCTCTTTATTCATGTCAGAAAACTGCAGTCTTACTGTGGTCCAAGCCTTACAGTTTTATTTTGTAAGGAGAATGATGAGTGGTCTTTTTGTTGAAATTAGTCTTTCTTGCAGCTGCTTGACCCCAATTTAGGATAAACTACTTTTTTTTTCTGAGGCTGTAACCTGTTGTTTCTACAACCTGAATTTATTGTTTCTTTTTAGATCTTACTGCCAGAGACAAAATGAGTCAACTGGCTTTTGTGATGTTGGATCTTGAGGCTTAATAGATAAAAGACCTTTATTTGTCCCTATGATACACTAACTTTTAAAGCTGGCGTACAGCGGTATGCTGCTTCATTCATCAAATCATCTGTCCCCAGACACCTTCTGTCTCTCCCTCTTCCCTCTGGAAAGGTGTCAGCTGGCACCAGCATAATTAGAATCTACACATAAGGTGTCAGATTGACATTGGACAGGCTCACTCAGGCATTTTTTAGATCTTTACAGCTTCACAAATGGAGTAATCTGTCATACATTTGTCTAGACTCTGAAATGTTGAGGCTAAGGAGGTAAAAAGTCTACTTTCACTGGAAACCTCACATAGTTTGCACTTCTGAATTCGATGTTAGGACTCTTCTATCACACACCGATGAGATGCTTGTGTTATTGACAAAGTTATAAGGAGAATCATTAAGCAGGCACAGAATTATGTCAGTATAGATCAGGGATTTGACTGTTGTTATGCACAGTGTCATCCATTGACAGTGCAACTGTGGAAGTAGTCATATTTTTCATTTGGCTTTCATCATTTGATTTGAGCTGATTGCTGTTTTTGCACAGCTTTGGGGAAAAGAGGTGAGAGGAGGAGAGAAGAAGCTGTCATTGTCTAATTTGCATGGTAACCTGTCTGACACAAACATGCACAGGCCGGATGAGAGCAGCCTATTCTTGTTTGGAGAGTGAGGACATAGCGGTAATAAGATACCAGTGGACAGAAGGGACAATTGAAACAGAGTCAGGGGAAGGAGAAGAGATAGGAGGAGAAACCAAGTCAGACGGAATAAACAAACAATGACTGTTAATGGAAGCTATTTAAATAAACACCCGGAATATGACACTTTAACAGCTACACTCACGCACACACAAATTAGAAACTGAGACAATTTGTCAATGAGTTGATGACTAAGACTGAGAAAATTCTACAGACACGACTGATTCACATTTTAAACAACAAAGCAAAAATACCCCCAAAAACAACAGAAGTTATTCTAGCGGTGAAATAAAACAGAAGTTGTTTCTTGTCTAACTTTACAAGTAAAATGAATATGTTTGGATTTTTAGGCAATTTGAAAGACTTCAGGAAATTCACTAATGAACATCATCATTAGTTGCATGACATCATGTCAAGGAAAGAATTTCTTAAAGCAGTACAGCAGTAAACTAAATCCAGCAATTTATTTGTGTGTGACAACCTCATAGGAAAAAATCCATCACTGAAATAGAGACACAAAAATGTCCACTGACAGTAGCCTGTGTGTGTGTGTGCATGTGTTAACTGTAGTTCATTTCAGTTTTCTCTGGACAAACACACTCTTTGTTTTCTTTGCCGTTACTATCACTATTATTAATAAAGGCTGGCGCAATCAGATAGTCAGTCTGCAATGAATCTGTCTCAAGCTCATAATGCGTCGCTCATAGAGATAGATACTCATAGAGAGTCACTCAGTACTGCAGTCATTTTTGAGGCTATATTATGTGCTGCTCACATACTGTGCTCAAAAACACCATGCCATATAATGAAATAAACCATAACAACATTACAAATTATGATTCCAATCCATCTGTGATGCAGTATAAGAAATTGGAAATATTACAAGCTTTATGAGCAGAGCAGAGCTATTGTATTTGATGATTTCCAAGGTGTTAACATTGTTAGTGGATAAAAAAAAAGTTAAGTTAAATTCTGAAGGATTTATCACAACATACATTGTGGAATGCCCTGAGGTTAAGGTTATCCCTGTGGGGAAACTTTCCTTAAAGTACAGCATGATGGCAGCACAATAGCTCTGCTGAGAAGCTATTCTTTTTTTGTGTGAAGATGATGAGCTGATGAAAAGGGAATCTGAGCTATACCCACTCTGAATCACCTACTGAACTGTTATCTAAGCACTTTATTAATCTACAACTCTAAAGTTAAAGGAAGGAATGGTACCTATTGAACATTAGCATTACTCCATTTACCATTAAGGGCAAATAGAGGATATTTATTTTCCACATAATAGTTTGCAGCATAATTTCCAGTTCATTTATTTAAATAGCTCTTCATTGCAAAAGTGTCTCAAGTGACTTACAGATAATACAAAGGATCTACGTCTAACTAGTCAACAATCAATAGGAGGATGAAATAAAGCAATACATCACAGAGAAATAAAATACAAGAAAGCAATCAAAGTACAAGACACATAGCATGTCGGGGATATATAACGTAATCCCCTTCAGTTCAGATCAGTGTCAAAGGACATTGATCTGAACTCCATCAGTGCCTGCTCCTTCTGTGCTAAAGCCCTAAAAACACGCAAGGAAGGTTAGATGGGACAGCAAATGACAGCTTCTCCACCTGCAAGGAAAACTGACAGGAAACAAAAAAAAACAGACAGACAAGGAACTAAAATGCTGACTCGTTGGATGAGTATCCTTGAAGTGTGGGAGAGCCCGGAGTGACAGAGAGCGATTCACAGGGGAGATCTAAAGCCAGAGAGGTGGAGAGACAGCCGGAGACACGGTGAAAGAGAACGAGAGATCTAAAGAGGGAGAGAGGCAAAGTGACACAGTAACAGCGAGTACGACAGACCTAAAAAGGAGAGTTTGTGGGGCAGGCCAGCCTCGGGGCCTACTGCAGAGGGATTAATGATGCCAGGTCAGACCCTAAGCTTGTTTACAAAGACACACACTGCTGTTTTCACTGTTGCTGACTTTCTTTGCTATGCTGGAGGGCAAAAAAACAAACTCTACAACTACAGTACCCAACATGCAACTAGAGAGAGAGAGAGAGAGAGAGAGAGAGAGACACCTGAGGGGCAGAGGGAGTGTTTCATGTATAGGAATATGTGAAGGATGTAGAGGAGAAGAGCTGGACTGTAGGGAGCTGAGGGGGGTCTCCTGAGGCTCTTGAGGCACGCTGGCTCTGCGTTAGGTACCGAGGGCTTATTCAATGGACATATTTAGGGCTACCAACTAGGACACAGGTGTAGTGAGGGTAGAAACTTGACTTGTGTTACTAAATGAGGGCCACACAGAGGGTGATTTGCCTGTTGTGTAACCTTGACCAAACATTATCCACTCAGCATCCCGAGGTTGTAGTAAGGATATATATATATTTTTGTCTCTTAGCCTCGGTACACTGTTCTCATCTCAAGAGGCTTCTATTCATAAAAAGTGCAAGCAACTACCACACACTCCGCCACGTTGTCTGTGCGTAAATGACCCCAGTGGTGATGCTGCAGTGAAGTATCCATTACAAGAAGCTGTTTTTAACTGAGAGCCCTCCCCAATCTAATTTAGCTGAGGCGCAACTGTAGGTGACCTGTGACCAAACTACCGGATTGGCTCCTCCACTGTGCTATTTTGAATATAGGACACTATCAGGTCCATGCAGCAAGTCAGCTCCCTGATGTCACGATTCTAACTCTGCAGACAGTCGTTGGCCGTTTTTGTCTTTCAACCTCAATACTAATTCAAGTTGGGGCCCCTTGTGCAAAATATAAATAACAAACAGAATGTATTAAATTCAAAGTGATGCTACATTTACAAATCAGTTTGATCATGAAATATCTGTTTGTACCGTATTCAGTTAAATGTAGCTGAAAAAGAATTTGCAAACCATTGCATTCTGTTCTGATTTATGTTTTTCAGAGCGTTTTAGGACCTTTATCAGAAATGCATGTTTGCTAAAAAAGCCGAGGTTCGTGTTTTGTGTCTACATTTTGGGCATTTTTCCCCTAAAAGATTGGAGGTTGTCATCTAGTATTCCAAAAGCACAACTACAAATATGTTGAATACCGAAATGTTCTAATGTGAGGTTTTTATACCAATCAGTCCAAAAGCAAGGCCTGCTGTCTAGACTACATATTTTCCACCAATGTCTACCATGTCAGGAAAACCTTTGATTAGATTATTATGACTGCCAATGAATCAGTCTATAACCCGAAGACAGCTTCAATCCAGTTTTATTTATATAGCGCATAATTATAACAGAGGTTATTTCATGACATTTTGCTTATAGGGCAGGTCTAGACTCTATTCTTTATAATATTATTGACAGAGACCCAGCAATTCTCATCATGAGTAAGCACTTAGTGACACTGATATGAGCCAGCAATTCCTCACTGCTGAGAAGCTGGAACCAGTGAACATAGAGTGTAGTGTAGTAATGATTATTATTTTGGCCTTTCTAAGCTTTATTTGATAGAGACAGCTGAAGAGTGACAGGAATGTGCGGAGAGAGAGATGGGGATTGACATGTGGGAAAGAGCCACAGGTCGGTTTCGAACCCTGGGCTTCCGCAGCAAGGACTGAGCCTTCACACATGGTGTAGTAACGATTTTAACGGTTTATTTTAGTACTAATTAAAGTTGATTCTTGACACTGTTTCATTAGTTGCAGGAGATGCAATGAGTGAAACAACATGAGCTCTGAAGCCATCAGTGGTTATTGGCGAGACAGCCACAAACCTCTCTGTCAGTTATATGTCAGCTGTGGTGGAAATGAGAGAAATAATTGTCAGGACAGGGCAGTAGCTTGACATGGAGAGTTGTGTAATAGCATGGGGACAAATTTAGTGATAGAGCTACTTGGCAGGGTCAAAAACCTGGCAGTGTCATGGTTCAAAGAGCACCAACCTCTGCCTGTCGATCTCCTGCTGTTGTTGGCAGTGTTTACTCAAAACAGCACTTCTTGTTGGTGGCAGGCAGAAGAAATGTCAACACCCAGTAACCGCCGCACTTAGAAACTCCCTCCACCTCTTTGCCTAGCAACACATTGCAGTGACAGCATACATCACCAAGCTTGCTGGCAGAGTGCTCCGCTGCAAACCTCTCAGCGGTTATCTGCAAATGGGAAAAGGCAAAGCGTGATACATGAAAAAGTGACAGGAAACGCTTAAAAGGCACCCAGCTGACAACAATTAGGCTCCATTTTGTGACATTGTTTGTCAGACATGAATTCTTGTAAGTTAATGGTGGCTTTGTGGTCTGTCTTACTTTGTGCCTCTGATGGCGTACGCACACATGAGTGCAGTGAAAGCATCTCATGTTCAAGCCATCCAGAGTGTCATTATTCACCTGTGTATGTGACGTATGCCTTCATGCTTTTCAGCTAACAATCTAATTTATTCCCTTCCAGGCGGCAGTCATGAATTTCATGCTCCTGTCTGTTGTAAATGACATCTCTCATTGTTAATGATTTCTCCATTGGTAACGCATGTCTTTAGAGGCGTGTATTTATTAGAGGAATGGAGCTTTGTGTCATTTATTATATTAGCGGGGCAACAGGGAGTCTAATTATCCCTCATATGGTCCCTGCATCTGCTTTTCATTATAAATTTAACTATCACAACAAAGTGTACACAATGATAAGAATATTAATTTAGCGCTCTCAGTCGGCGCATATTCCCAGTTATATTCGCCTTTTTATATTTTCGAGAGTGTTCTGGTTAAGATTGCTGGAGGAACCAAATATTTTCTTTTCCCTACCATTTTCATGAATCCCGGATGGCATGAATGATGAAAATTTTACTCTATTAGGTACGGCATTTTAACAGTCACGCAGTTGTAAGCACACAGAGACCTGCGTATGCCATCAGACACACTCGCAGCTATTCAGAGATAAACGGTCCAATTTCACTGTGGGGATGTCAGATTAAATCTCATATGTCTGTGGCTGCTGCTGTACAGTATAGGACTAACATGTTTCTAACATATAATAAAACAAATACATTAATAGATACATGACTCCACTGAATGTTGGAAAATGATATGGAACCATCCTCAGCCCTGGTATCTTTTACAACTTGCTCTAATCCGTGATGACACATGGAAAAGGCATTTGAACTGTTTTATTAATCCTGTGACTGGAGTGACAGTAAATGTCAAGTGTTTGCACTGTGATCAAACATACGTGCCAAACCCTTTATTTATTCACACAGCTAGTCATGTGCCATTCAAACATGGCGATGGTGATGTCACGTCCAAATAGTGTTGCATGGCCTTTGAACAAGAGTTTTTTTTCTATATTTACATTCAACGCATGCTTGATCTGGGCTGAAAATGTCAGATATTTCCGTCCTCCTGAGAGGATGTATTAGACAAAAGGCCTGAGCCCTACAGCCATTGTCAGCTCCTACAAAGATAAGTTGGGAGAGCTGCATGTGTAATAGGCTACTGTATAATTGTATATATTTCCCCTCTGGATGCCATTACTCTGTCAACTCTAGTACAAAGATATAAACATGTGTCTTTAAATGTTATATGGTGTATATTGTTGTACATTCATCTTGCTAGAAGGAAAGGTTTTACAGCCAGTGAGTTTTCCACTCCGTTCTCTCATGGCACATTGACTAATGTGACCGCTCCAGTGCCAACCCCCAACCAATATGTCTCTTAGGAGCTTGTTAGCCACAGACCTGCAGTGACCCAGACGCCCTCGCCTGTTCCCGGGAAGCCGAAAAAGTTACTGATTTTCTTTATTTTTCCTCCTAACTGCCTTTTCTAGATGGGAGAACTCAACTTTAGGCGACAACCAATTGACCTTTTAACTGTTTTCAAACGTACACGAGAATTTAAAAGACGTAAATGTCACTATTGATTTAGATGAACAGGGAGGATTTGTTTTGATAATGTTTTGGTAAGTTAGATTAGGAGAGTCAATTCATTTTTATACTTCAGGAAATTTGGGTATAAAAACTTCCACACACAATACACACATATGAAAACACACTGTGTAAGCACAGTGGGTGTGGATTGATCCATAATGCACAAGCACGTTGCTGAAGCTCAGATGCTGATTGGTGCAGACTGCAGCCTGCTGCCCCCTGCTGAGTTTTCCTAGAACCCCTCTCCCCTCCTCTTCTGTCCCCTCCTTTCCCTATTAGCCAATCAATAAAACTCTAAGGCACACCTGAGCGGTTACCGCCACAATGCTGCTGCTGCTGAGTGCTTCTGTGGAGTGATGAAGAGGGTTTGTTAGGCTTTATAGAACCTAACAGCCATCACACGAGCATCTGGAGATGCTATGTGGTTATGGCTAAACTTTATAAGCAGGCTATTGGAGCCATTATTTTTGAGTGTGTGTGTGTGTGTGTGTGTGCATGTGTGAAAGTGAGTCAGACGATAAAAAGGAGAATAAGGCAGCCAAATTACTCATTGTTTAAATCCAACAGAGCGTTTTTATACCCATGACCCAAATAATTCATAATATTCATCTTTCTCTAATGTTTTATGTCAAGTCAGTTCACATAAATTATGTGCACAGGCCTATGGGACATATTGACCTTTTGAGTCTGTGCATTTGGGGCTTGTGGATGAGAAGAAAAGGTTTCCCTCCCCAATAGATATTTTGGTGGAAAAAGGTAGCATTCCAGTCATAATGAAAAATATGTAATCAGATAAATAGGCCTATTAAAGAATTGAAAGTCATAAAACAATGCTTATTCTCCCAAATCCTGATTTATTATGCAGGTGAGGTGACATGCCTTACACATTTATCTTTTTTTTTAATATGGATAAAGTTGATAAGCACTCTTGTTCTTTCCCAGCCTCACCATCCTTCCCGCACACACTGTGACCCACCTCTACAAGCATCTGGGAGTTGCTTCCTCCAGTGCTTCCTCAGCTATCTGCTGGTGACTGCTGGAACACTCCACTGGAGCAGCGAGGGGTTAAGTGGCTTGTTGAACATGAACCCCAGCTGTGTCAGTTGATAGAGGAGGAACTCGTTCACTTTTCCCACCCACATTTCCTAAACCGATCTGGGATCTGAACCCCTTGACCCGTTCTAGTCTCATGTGCGCCAGGCGTCGGTTTTTCTCTATTTCCGGATTTTTCATCTTCATGGAATCTCACACCCGTGCAAGGTCAAAGCAACATGTTACTGTATGTTATGTCTGCTTTTTTTCTCCTCATGAAATTATTTTGATTGCAGTCAGGTAGTGTAGTTTCCAGAACAATCTGAACTCTAGTCCTAGACAGGATAAAACAGGTTCATAGTACATTTCCACACCAGTAAATATCCTATGAAAAAAGCAAATTTTGTCAATGTCAGGCAGTATTTCTTTGCTTATACAGATGTCACATATCTTGTTATACCAAGTTATTATTCCTAAATCGTGTTCAATACATGCAAAAATCGTTGTTTTGTGTTTTACTGATCAGTTCAGCTTTTAAAAGACAATCAAAGAATTTATTCTGAACAGACAGTTATAATAACAATATAAAACACTTTGCACTATTTTACTGTATGAAAAATTTATAGCTTGGCTACCAAGAGACAGAGACTAGAGTAGTTTGTTCCGCTATCCATATCTCATGTCCTCCGGAACTCTGAGGAAATACCAGCATCATCATTTGGTATTCATGATGCAGGATTTTCCCTGGTCGATGACTGAATTGCTGAGTTGTGAAAAGATTTTGATCCCGATGTGTAACATGCCTCAGAGCCCACTGAAGTTTATGTCTGACGGTTGGTTGGCCTTGAAGTGGGGGTAAGCAATGTTTTACTGGCAATTTGTTTTGCAGTCTGAAATATTGAATAAGTAGTGTATCGCTGGGCACCGTCATGCTCCGCGAGCTTCACGGTAGTTTGGTAACCTGTTTGATTTGTTGTATCTGCACAGCTTTGCTCCTCTCTGGAGGAGGGTGAGTGTTTCCTTCCTTCTGAGACCAATTTGATGTGCATATTGACAGAGAGTTCATCTATGTACGCAATATAATATTTTTTTTTTTTTTACATTGTAGAGCATTATATTACTGGAATTTGATTGCATAAACATTTACAAAGGTTATACTGTATTACAGCCTTTTCTACCATGAAGCTTGAGGCAAAAACTAACCCAGATATATGTAAGAAAAAGAGCAAAATCTTCACATTTTAATAATAAACAAAACAACCAAATCGAATTAATCCTTTTAGTCTATGCAGACTGACAAACATTTGTGATCATTTTTACACTTTCATCAAGTTTTCCAACTTAGTTATGAAACTTGAAAGTAGGTCTAAAGTCATGCAGGGGGCAGCAGAGCAGAGAGAGTTTTCTGTCACTCTCTATTCTGACATACTTGCACAAATAATGACCAAACATGAATTTTATTTGAAGTTAAAGTGAAGACTGGCATTTTTCTATTATTCAGCTTTTCAGACCGACAAGCATGCATAAACATTTTGTTAACTTTGGCCGATTTCAAGATATTGAAATGAATGCAGCTGTAGCTCACTTATTAGGCCCATCACTCAGCATTACATGATACCACATGCAGTGAAACAGAGTCACCACTCTGTTATACAGTGTGCTTTTATCAGGTGAATAGAATAGTATGAATAATTTAAAAAATTTAAAATAAACAAACAAAAAACAAAGTAAAACCAACATGGATGCATTTAGTACACAAACACATAAACACACACACACAAAGACAGTTCACCTTACATACATGTACTTCCCTCAAGCTTTGCTCTCTCGTTCCTTTTCATCCACTGCCTGTCATTTTTCACATGTTGTCTTATAACTGGGAACATTTGTTGTTGCTTCCGGGCAATGCTGTGGCGCATCTATCATAACACACGTAGCCACGCACAATAGCGCAAGAACACATATACACATAATAATCCCTGAATGAACAGACTCCTGTGTTGCCTACAACTGCCTTAATTGGAAAGAAAAATCCAATTCACGAGTGCACACTGCTGCCCTGTGTATCGACAAAATACAGCGCTCACTGAAAGGATGAATTCGCCCAAATCCCTCTTGATCATTTCTCATTCTGAGTAAAGTTGTTTTCTTGTTTGAGCTGTTTGATGACTAAGTTTCTGATTCTAGTTTTATTCTTTTTTTTTTTCTGGTTTGTTGTTTCAAGACCACGAGCAGATAGCTATTATTGGGCTGAAAGAGCTTCCAAAAACTGCAAACTCGTACCAACTCCACACTGGGTGGCTATGACCTTTAAGGATTGGCAGAGCACCAAGCCAGAGTATGACGTTCCTAATACACTTAATATATACTACTCAAGCATTATGAAACAAATGATGCTACAGGAAAAATAGCAACATTACAGCAACAATAATGGATTTTGACTTAAACTAATAATAATTAGAGGTTTGGATGAACAAAAAATGTTACATTTCCAAAAGTGTCTAAATGTTTAAACATCATTCATACAAATGCAGTTTAGCCCAGTTTAAAACTCCCTGTTGAACGATACCAGTTTAATGTCAAACTGCATGCTTTGCCTGGACGAGTCCAGACTCCCCACTTTGAGAGAAATTACACAGCAGGCAGTTTAATGTCTTCAATATGGCATCAAATCCTCCTGCCAAAGACTCAGCCACATCAGTGGGGAGAAGAAATACATTGCCAGCTCAGTTTTCCTGAGAGTTTCCAAATTTTCACTGCCCTCTCCTGGTGTCCTTCACCTACATTCCAGTCCAAATAAAAACACAGCACACTGAGGCAGTCAGGATAGAAGTCGAGGCGTCCATGGCCACCATCGTGATGTTTCTGCAAATGTGAGATACACAAGTGAGTTCATTTTCAGTTCAATGTCGAATCAGTGGCTAAGTTTTGCACAAATTGAAACACAAAACTGAAGGCTGAATTATACTCCATGTCAAAATGTTACTGTTAACTGAAAAACACCCAAACAAATGTAATGTAGCCAACAACACAGGTTTATATTTACCGTGGGTCAGAGATGCTGTGATTTAAACAGCACTGTGTAGCACACCATCATTCGCTAATGTGGTTGTCAGTAGCGACAGTGTCACAAGCTATAGAAGATTCTCCACAAACTCTGCTTTGGTTCACGTTTTCCACAAAGTGCCGTCGCTCTGCAGAGAAATATGAACATCCCGAACAAAAGGCTCACACATTACAGAATCCATCAATTTGCCAGCTTTTCTGTTCTTGTCTTGTTCGCAAATCGGCTTGGTGTTGTTATCGTGCCTGGATGGTAGTTAACTGTCATCACTCAATATCGGCTTTTGATGCTCGCCTCATTTCCCAAATGTTGCCTGGGAGTGTTAAAGGGTGGAAGATAAACAGACTGAAAAACAGTTAGTGTGTGTGTCCGAGAGAGAGGGAGTGAGAAAGGGAAGAAAAAAAACAGCTGAAAAGGTAGGAAGAAGTCAGAAAAGGCTACATTTGCAGAAGGTAAGAGGAAGCAGAGACAGACAAGGCGGGAATGAGCTGAGATCTGGAGGTGGGAGCAGGAGTCCTTTTAGGAGTAGAGGACAGTGAGAGAAATCATGTACAGTCAGCAGATGAAAGAGAAAGTGGGGAAACTTAGATGGGTATTTGTCAGGTGTTAGTGAGTTTGAGAATGTGGGGAGAAAGTGGAAAGAGCTTGAGCCGAAAGCCTCTCATGAACGAGAGATAGAAGGATTGTTGCTGTCTGGGATGAGTTGGAGAGGAGTGGGTGCTTTATATCATAATGGGAAACGTGTGTGTGGGTGTGTGTGTGTGTGTGTGTGTGGGTGTGTTGTTTTCTCCCAGCTGCTGATTTGAGTAGTAAAATAAGTTTTTTCTTTTTTTTTTGCTTTTAGACACAAACCCGAAAATCATAACATTATCTGACAAATTATACCGCAGACCCGTCGCCACAACAGACTAAAACACCATTAACCTCTTTTGCCTGTGGCACACCATATGGCCCAGAATCATGTAGACGGAAAGAGATAATAGCTGCTGTTGCAATCTGCAATGATTGAGTCATAAATGTAAAATGTAATAAGAAATAGGCGATTCAATGTGGCATTTTATATTTTTTTTGATAAGATGAGATATACTTTATTATCAGCAAGGGGAAAATTGACTTGGACAGTAGTGCTACACACAGCTACAGTCCATTTAAATACACCAAAGACAGACTTATAAACTAAATGCAATAAAAAATAACAAGAATGTGCAACATATTACACTAGTCTCATGAGCTAAAGATGTATAAATACATAGAAGACTTTATTCTCTGCATTTAAGATAAATATGTGAGAATTTACAGTACCAACCGACACACTCGCTTTCCCACTGCAGCATATTCAGATGTGACGGTTTTCTTATGCCTCTTTTGTGATCGCTCTCTCGGCTGCTGAGCTCTTTCCATCATTCCCACCCACTCTGCAATTACATTACTCCTTGATTGAGGAGATGGAAACTTCATCTTCATATATTGTCTTTATTTCCTGCCATCTCTCCCTCTTAACCTTCCTCCTACTTGTTCATTACTCCCTGTGCCTCGCTGTTCCCCTCATTTTCTCCCTCTTCCCTCCTGTCTCCATCTCTCACGCTCCCACTTGACATATCTGCTCACATTTAGTCTCCCTTTTCTCTTGCTCACTTCCTTCTGCCTGTCCACTTGCATCTGCCGCCAGAGTAAGCCTCAGCCTTTTGACTGAACCTTCCCTGTCAGACCTGCCACCCAGCCCAAGAGACTCAATTAGAAACCCATTAAAGTGACAGAGGTAGAATATGAAATTTCCACCCCAAACACTTTGGTATTTAAGTAGCTTTTCCAATGAAATGTTATGAAACGCTAGTAAATTATCATATTATGTAATATTACACTTAGCAGCACTAAGAGATAAGCTATGAACAATGCACATAACATCAAGGTTTAATATGCGTTGCCATGGCAGGGGAATAATAACAACAGCCTCCCAAGGTCCTTTGGAGAATACAACATTTGAATAATTTTGCGCTGCCTTTGAGTCATAATTGCTGTTAAAAGCTTCTCATGAAACATATTTGGTATAGACAGTATTTATTAAATTGATTCTGTACAAATTGAGGGCACTGAAGAGGATTTATTTTAAATTTTACCTTCTAGGTTTTTTGTATAATTGCATCGGGATGATTATTCAAATATCTTCATATTCATTCTTGAGGCAAGTTTTAAATATACACAGTTTCACTGATTTTTGTTTCATATAATGTGGTTGTTATGTCCCAAGGTACCTTGCTATGTACTACAGTATGACTATGTGTTGTGAGAATATCATTAATGCAGTATTTTTGGTTTGGCTATTCTAAATTTAAGTAGTTTTCCGATAAATGCTTCTAGCTTACCGGAAAAATACGAAGATGGTATCGATCTTTTCATCTAACGCTGAATTATTTAGTTTGTGACTTGTAATTTAGAAGTACTTTTCTCCTTATCGTTCCAAAAATGTAACTTAAGAATTTTCCCACGATAAACGAATTATTCTGTAAATTTGACAAAATGAATATGCCCATTCTTTAATTTATCCCCATGACTGCTTCACACCATCTTAGTGCACCATGGGGTCTTCACACATAAATGGCAGGTCAGTTAACAACAGCTGTCTCTCTGCTTCTAACCAATAACAGTTAGGTGTTGTCAATGTCTATACTTACGAGACTGTTGAAGGATATTGAATATGAAGGCTGTAAAGATAAGAACATATATTATTATTATTTTAGTTCTATTGTTTCCGTCTCCCAGAGCGCTTTGATCCCAGGGACAAATATGGCGTTGAAGTGACCATGTACAGGCCATTTTGAAGCTGTAGTGCCTGCAGGCACCTGTCTCTTGTCTGTCATAGAGCTCTACAAATGGGCCATTTTTCCAACCCTGCATACAATGGTGATATGTTCATTCCCTTGATGGCCACTGTGACAATGACATTCACACGCTAACAAAAGCCAGCTTCTCCTCAGTTTAGTCTCTCAGGCAACAGCTCATTTTCTCCTGAGTCCTCCTTACTCCAACTAATAACATCCCCAACCTACACACTTCCCATGAATGTCCCGCCCAATACATTCAGCAGCCTTTCATTACAATATGAATTGACAACATGTAGTCTAGAGATTCAGGAATGGTTAGCATGGGCGGATAAACGTTAAGTGCAAGCTGCCCACCATCACACCCCTAGTCCTTTCGTTCTATTTGTCTGAGGGATATTTATAGGGCACCTTGAACTGGGGTCTTGAGGCAGGTGATGAGAACTGGGGGGCTGTCCCAGCTGGTGGTGATTAATGCATGAATATGTGAGTTTTATCACAAGTCCAACAGCCTCGGGACCAAGGACTGTCAGTGCAATTAAAGACGAGTGGCAGACGTAAGAAAAGCGAGGCAGTGGCTATCTGCAGATTGCAGACCGAGTCGGGGAACATTGGCGGCTCAGTGAAGGTTCCAGCAACGGCGTCTATTCATTCCTTAATCACCTCCACTACTCATTAGGGTCTTCTTTTGTTCCAGCCGCCGTCTTCTCCTGCACTGTGCCAGCAGATAAAGTATGGCAGGCTCAGACGAGAGAAGAGCTTGGGGAACCCCATTAAACGGTGACAGAGAAAGGATGGAGAATGAGGAGGGAAAAAGGAGAAGTGACGTTGGAGTGGTGGAGTCAGTCAGCTAAGGAAGAAGAGAGGACTCAGGGGAGAGGGGTGGTGACAGCAGTGTGAGACACAGAGAGAGAACTGTCCGACCATGAAGGCCAGTAATTCCTCTCGATCTTCCTTTTAGGACTGTTGGAACGCTCAACCAGAGGAGCGTTACAGCATGGAAAGTTTGATATTATAACCATGGAGAGTTCAGCTCATTATAGCTGTGATCACTTGAATTACATCTACAATAATATCCACAAACCTGTGAACTTGAACTGAACATGAGGTATTGCATTTTAGTACAGTAACTGGATGTAAATTAGAGGTTTTATTCAATCATTCTACTTCCTAATGGAGTGCAGGAGTCCCTGTCTTGCTATGTAAAGGTATCGAGGTCTTTTATAAGTTATCATTATGCCTAGTTAATGTGTTCCATTGAGAGTAATCTCACCCTAAGTGCTTGCCAGTGTCAGAGCTATACAGAGAGAAAAGGGAAGAGGAATGTTTTGCATGTGATTGTGCCAACAGCTGAGAACCATAACAGCTAAACCGCTTTAATATAATGTCCACACTAGTGATCATTACAGTGTTTGGAGGCTGATTACAGAGAAATACTCTGTGAAATATAAACTTCTGCCAGTTTAAACTGAGCAGATGGACATATGGGCCAATGCAAATATAGTAATACTTCCCATCTCTGCTCAGTTTACGTAAAATTAAGCCACAGTTAACAATATTATGCACTCGGAAGAAGAACTATTTAATGACACCTAGTTTTAGAAAACAATCAAACTGAGGCGTTACCTCAGCTTCCTAGATTTTCTTTTGACTGACTACTAAATACTTGGATCCCCACAAGCAGAAAGAAAAAGTCTGTAGTTTAAATCTCACTTAAATCATTGGGGCAGCAGAGGCTTGGCTGCTTTTATTCTGAAGGAATAATTTATTTTTGGAGATGCATCCCTCTCTGACGAGGATTCTGTGTTTCATCCATGCTGAGAAGAACAACAGGAAGCTTGTGTGACAAGGAGTCACTGAGTCCTCCATTTAAGTTTTACTGCAACACTGCAAAGTTTGGCATCACACTCATAGGATTCACCAGTTAGGTAGGGCCACTGAAGAGACACGTCTGTTGAGTCTCACATTCAAAATAATATTTTTCATGGTGTTATTTCAAAGTGACCTTATACAGTACCCAACAGGTGCCTTACAACCTTTCACTCAGTCATTCAGTTATTATTTGACCAGTGTCCTGAAAACAGTTTGAGGTAGATAAAATGATTTAAAGTAGTTTAATTAACACTTTCATTCTCATTATTGCATTATCAGTCCATCCTGTCAACATAGAAATTGTTTAGTCCACCAAATATCTTTTCTTTTCTTATAAATATTGAAAATATTGTTAATGTCTTTGTCGAATCAACGCCTCAAAACCAAAAGAGAGTCAATCTGCACAGATATGAAAGAAAAACGTAGCAAATCCTCCCATTTATGAAGCTTAAAGACTTAAAGATAAATTTGGCATGAAAGAAATGTTTCCATCAGCCACTTAATTATTTCATCACATGTTTAAAGAATTGTATCCAATATAAATACTGAGCAAACTAATATTATATTTAAAATCTATAAATAAACTATATAATGAAGTCATTTTCTAAATAACCTCATGCCTAGTTTGACATTCTCTGTACTGCAGTCTCTTATTCTTTCCAAAGACTTCGGACCAACTACCGGTTTTCTTTTCTGTATGTATTTCTGTATGTACCTGCAGACTAAAGGCTTTAGATGATTGAAATGAAACAGGATGTACGATGTGTTATCTGACAACATTTCAAACAACACAAATGTTGATGTGTGTTCAGAATGGCTTAACAGCAGGGTGGACATTCTGCTGTCATACCTCGCATCTCACCGTAACTCTGATCTCTACATGAAGAACTACGTGTCTTCTGAATGTCTTTGTAATCTCAATCCAATACATTGTCCAAATGGGGATATATTGGCACACACTTTTGGCCTGTATGTGAAGACTGAAAAGGTTTATGGATTTCAAACTCAACCTCACTGTGGAGATTGCAGATTGTCTGCTTCTGAAAGTTGAATGTAATTAAATTTCCTGTGAGCGGTATGCAGTGCAGGAAGGAGCTGTTTTAAGTCTAACGGTTGTTCTTTCAGTGTAAATAGACCCTGTTTGGCAAGGACACGGTGATTTGGATAATTACATCATTACAAAGCCACATGGTGTACAACAGTTGTTTTAGTCTCTGTGCCAAATCATTATTTATTTCATCACAGCAGAATTACCATTTCCCTCAGTTGTGTGCTCGGCTGGTTAAACAGCTTATTATTGATAAAGTAAATCAAGGAAGTTTGATGGTGAGGAAAATGTAAGCAAGCCATAAAGTGTGATAAATTCTCATCAGCGTTTAAAGAAAAAGTCTCTCTGCAGCGCAGTTCATTGCTTATATATCTTACAAGATTTTTACTACCCATGTCTTGCACAGCGATTGTGTGCACATAAACCTTTTCACAGAGACAAAAAACAAATATAAGTTTAATGTGAGGAAGAAGATAAAAGTTATATGAACATTAAATTATTCCCCATAAGCTGTCTGTTTTCTAGGTAGCTTGAAAGAGGAGTTTCAGACAGATTATCGTATTTCAGTTATGAAGAGTAAAAAGACAGATGATCCTTTCAGCCCACTTCTTTCTCTTCTTTTATTAGTCATCATTTTACTTTTGCAAACATAAATATCGCATATGCTCAGATTTTTATGCCAAAGAAAAAGAAACTCTGTGGCAGACATCCATACTTGCAGAGAGATGATAGGCGAGCTTGTGTCTTTGTCAGATAATGCTCCTGCTGGCATGTGAGGAAATGAGGAAAGAGCAGAATGAAAGTGGAAGCAGAGAGAGGAAATGATGCTCTTATCTCAAATCCTTAATAGATCACCCCAAACACAGCAAGCGTGAGTAAAGGTTTGTACAACGTTGTACTCTCATTGCAGGTAGCGAATGCAGGGAGGCAAAGCAACAAAAAAAGATGATGTTTTTGATTATCTCTACAACTCTCACCAGCTTCTGATGTCTCCAGTATTTTTCTCCCACCCACTGTCTGTCTACCCACTCTGTGTTTCACTGTTTTTCTGAGATAGAGACTAAAAGATCAATACGAGGCACTTGGACCTCATCAGACATTGATTCAGACTTATGGAGAATGACCTAGAAAACATTGCAATTACCTGCTTGATAACTCAATGTAGCTTTTAAAAAATAAAAAATCCTATTGCTATGCACTTGCACACATACACAAACACACACTGCTGCACACATCACCACAAAGTCTGAAAGCTGAAGCAATAATAGGAACAGCAGCCTGACCATTCTCTCTCCTTACCTCTAACATCCAATTGGTCTACCAGGGAATAGAAATCATTAAAAAATGTTTGCAGCCGAAGCAAGTGATAATGATTTGTTGCTTCATGTATCTTGAATCTGCATGGTTCTGCAAGATTTCAGTGAAACAAACAGTTTAACAGAGTGAATCATTAAGAAAGACTGCAGTGGAGAAAAACATCCATAATTGTGACTCAATAAATGAGTCACACTATGTATCCAAATTATGATAAAATAATTGTTTTTGTGCTATCATTAGTAGGAAATCTCTCATAATAAAGAGTCGCATGCAAATTAATTTTTTGACATAATCAGCCAACCTATTAATAGCGGGCAATGATTGCTTACAGGTAAGTAATTGTATCAGGATTGCATTTATGTCACAATGATTCAATAATGAAAAAACACTGAAATATGTGTGCTACCATTTGTTTTATTTTAGGTTTAATAGGCTATTTACATTCATATTTCTGATGCAACACTGTGGCAGTAAGCATTTTATAATATCCAAGACTGGTTTTCTGAGTGAATACAGTGCATGAGTTTAGTAATAAATAAAAAGTTAAGTTCATCTTTTGGAAGTTTTTCACCTATTGTTTTAGTTTCAATCTCACTTTATGTTAAACAGAAAACAAAATGTCAAGTCACACTTGAGCTTACTGTAGCATATTCCTCCATATCAGCTCTTCCTCTCCATCCCCGTCAAGCAACCATCATAGTTTGCTTGTTCCTTTGCATAAATTCCACTAAAGTTTCTAAATGTTGTTGAGAGACGGTCAAGGGGACAACACAGGGAAGATAAAACATTTTCATGAGGCTACTGGGCAGCAGTGGCTTGAAGCTTGCCAGATAAGTATGAGCTGTAAATTACAATACATTATTCAAAAAGAAGTGACAACTGTGTTCCTAATACCAAAGGCTGCACTGTGGGCAAGTTTGAAAAATTATACATTTGCAAGGTGCTCTCAACTAAGGTGTCACCTTAGGTGAGAACAGTTAGCCAGGCTATTATTTGTAGCCTTATAAAGTCCAACTCGACAAGCGTGATTAGTAATCTTGCCATAATGACAGCGTGCGCACACACACACACACACACACACACACACACACACACACAACTAGACCTCAAGCTCTTCACCCAGACACATCTGCGCTCAATTAGTGCAAATAATTCAACAGCATGTTAGGTGGGCGGTGGACTGATAGCAAGAGGGACAGAGGAGCTTATGAAAGAGATGTAGTTTGCTGGAATGTGAATTTAACGGAGCATCCGTCATTTTTTTTGCCAACCAAAGACTATTTATCTATTTAAAAAAAAGCTCTTGTAACACTCGGAATGACCTTTTTGCAAATTTTACTTTGGAAAAAACTCTCCCTGCGTCTGTGGGCTGGAACGGGAGGACAGCAGATGTGGACAGCACATGCTGAAGTGACAAAGTCATTTAGCAAACACTTTTATGTGAGCTGACCCGGAGCAATGCTTTCAATATGTATTCACCGCGTGCTACTGGTGAGTCTGGCCAAAACTATATTAGAAACCACTGAACCTCACCAGAAATCAAATCACACTGTGGTCATAAAAATGCTAATATTTATATTCAGCAGTCTCTCAAAGTAGTGACTTTGTTTGTGTGGCTGCATGTGTTTAAGCTCGTAGACTTTTGCCACAGCTGTGTGTTCATACTCGCCCCAGAGACAGTAGCTGTGTTGATAAATGGCAAGCTACTGTGGAGTACAGTGTAAGGAGTAAAAGTTCATTATGTGTGTCTTGAGAGGAATGATGCAGTGTGCTGCATTAATCATTTTGTTTCCCAAATGTCTTCATGCATTCTGTTTAAAGAGGAAAACTTACACTGATGAGGACTGCATGAATGAAACATCATTCGTTCATGCAGTTTGTGTATACACAGGCCTTTTCCGTCTTTCTCATTTTGCTGGTGCCATCTCCATAGTCGTTTTTTAAATGTTCGAAACACATTTTACAGCTCCAGTTGCAAGTCTGTCCTACATGCTTCAACAAACACCATCCAAAACATAGAAACACGAGTTAACATAACCATAATCAGTGGAAGATATATTTGAAAATCTCTTTGTATTTGTCTTAAATTGCTTAGTATCTTTGCATGATCTGCTGCCTGAGCTCAAACTTTATTTCCAAGAGCACGGAAGAATTCCACTATCTGTCTATCCTTGTTATTGTTCTAAATGCCTTCATAGTGTATGCCGTCTGTTAAGTTAACCCTGTCTGTCATTTGTTTTTCTCACAGACCCCTCTTCGCAGCCGAGGCAGAAGCCGCCGGCCACTGACCTCTGCTACAAGACTGAAATCAGCAGTCTAATGGACTTCAACTCTCCGGATGCTTCCCTGGACAAAGGTAAGACCTGATCAGTTTGAACCAGAGCTGGTTGGATTCAAAGTAGATTTTTTGTGTTCTGCAGTGCCATGATTGGAGATGTTGTGGCAATAGGACAAACATACAGTATCCAAAAATGGAATGCACGTGCAAATATGGATCATTTGCCACCTGCAAATGCATTTTGCCTTGAGGTAATCCACAGTATGAGGTAAAGTGCTTTTACAGAAGGTAAGCCAGGATTTCATAATGGGCGAGAACAAGAGCAGCTAATAGTAGCACTTCTGTTCACATCAGTTCCTTTTCTCTCTCTTCTCTTCTTTCAGCTTTTGCAGCTTGCACTTGTCTTCGGAGCGATAGGCATCTACTACACATTATTCTAGCTAACAGCTGCTAATGAACCCAACAAGTCCTGTTTTTAAAAAAAACATCATAGACATTTCAAATAATCACACTGTTACAAAGGCTGCTTCTTTATTTACAGCGTGCATGTTGGTATTGAACCAGAAACAGAACAATAATTTACCACTGCATGTTTATGTTTATGTGCAGTTTATATTCGAGTAGTTTGGCCTTTTTTTTTTTGCATACTTGAACAGACGAGCAAGGCAGAAATTATAACTCTCACTGCTACATGCATAGTAATAATACAGTGAGCAAATAATAGTCCTAGCTGAAAATGTTCTCTAAGACCATAATTAAATGCATAAATTATATTTGTAAGAATAACATATGAGCTCAACATCATGTGAGTAAGTACAAGTTTTATGCAATTGGTTAAACATGTTGAAAAGTTAGTAGCAATTGCCGGTAAATCATGGTTAATTATGTAAGAACCAACCACAATACAATGCTGTTAATATAGGCATAGTTCAGTCTGTAACTCTCTTAACTTACAAACATTATAATGTGAAATATTGTAATTTTAAGCCCCTTGCAGCAGCTGTTTACACTTTGTGAATTTCAAAATGGATGAAAATTCATCAGGAAAATGTTTCAATTCAGTGAGCTGAGTCAGTAGTAGCCTGCGTTCATATTTCATGAGCTCTGAGCTAGTGAAGACATTCTTATGGTTCTTGTGAGGACAAATCTGAATTGTTATTGCTTTTAAATTTAATGCATTCATAGCCTCCAGTCCTCCTGTAAAATGATGCTACACTGCGGCTCTGTCAACAGTGGATACTATCCTGCTTCATACTTGTCTTTTTTTACAGTGCTGCTGTTAGTGCTCAGTCATCATGAACCATCTCAAAAAGCAGCCTATAAACTCTAAAGTCTTTATTTATTCCCAGACTCTTATCTAAGTGGGTGGTCAGACGGTCTCGCATTAGCGTCATCCGCTCTCCAGACAAACACAGTTACAGTAGTTTATCTGTAGTCTGTTTCCATGTTCTAGTTCTTTCATGACAAAAGCTTCTTTTCAAGGAGCTGGAGTCTTGTAGAGAGGATCAAAGTAACTAACCATGGCACCAGTACAGACGCATCTCATGGATTGTGGATCCTGTAAAACTGCCAGATCCAGTATGGATCTCTAGTGTCACCCAGGGAGCCCTCCGGGGGGGCTCTTTCCTCATTAAAGAGTCCTGCTTAGGGGTCTATTTGGCTGCCAGTTCTCTTTTCTCTCCAATTAGCATCTGTCAATGTTGCGATGATACAGAGAGTGTTCCCAAAGAAAGGGAACAGTGTTGCTGGCTTTTGGGGTATTTTGGTGTATTAGTACAAACCTGTTACCATATGTGACACTGACTCGCAGTGGAGGAATATAGTTAAATATAGTTTGAGCTACTTCTTTTGGCATATATTGTACTGTTTGCTCCACTACATATATCTGTTATAGCAGCTATAGTTTTTAGTTGAATATTTTATACATCATACAGTCGATTAAACTACCCAACTGTGTATAAAGTTCTTAAAGTTACAGAGTTTTACTTTTGATATATTTTAGTACATTTTGTTAAAAATGTAAATTCCGGACTTGAGTGAAAAATCTCAGTCGAACTTCTACCACTGCTGGTCTGGGGTCAGCTTTTCTGCTGATGTTTGTGTCGAATTGAATACTGAAAGGTATAATGACAGTTGTGTATATTTGTATTCTTTGGGAGTCATTTAGAAGTCAAAAGAGCCAATACTGTTACTTGATGAGGTCAGTTATGGACAAATGCATGCAAATTTATAAGTCAACATGTCTGTACATGCACACGTATGCACTCTCCTTCAGCACGGACCAGCTGGTGCATTAGGTCTGCGGTCATTTCCTGGGTGCTGGAAATGTGCAGGCTCAGGAAAAACACATACACACACACAGCGACAACCCCTGCAGTGGCCAAGGCCACGTGCATCACCACAAGTTTCATCAGAATGAGAACAGGGAACTGAGGGGCTGTGTTATCAGCAAATTCATCTCAGGTCTGCAGCAAGAGAGAGACAGGGAGACAGGGAAGGAGAGGGGAAACAAACGTAAGCAGTGAGCACTGTATCATTATTGAGACAGGTGCTGCTTCTGCACATTAACACTGGCAATGATGTCACTAGCCGCGTCAGGCTTGGCTTGTGGGCTTGTTTAAATAGGAAGGTCAGTGCAGAGAGGTCAAACAGGGTGTCCAGAAAAAAAAATAGGCTTAGGAGCAAAGGAGAGACAGAGAAGGAGAGGGGAATATAGGTGGACAAAAACAGTGAAGAGCCCTGTGAGGAGAAGGACAAGGTGAAAGATTGCATGAGGACATAGTGATCCGTGCAAATGTATTCTGATTAATAAGAGAAAATCATGCAGTGAAGAGAGGGAGCAGAGGGAAATGAACAAAAGAACAATAAAGAAAGGGACAATGTGAGGGTGTATGTGTCAGTGTGGGTGAATGTGTGGAGCGGTCTCTGCTGAGCACTTTCATTTTTCTCATGCGCTGACACTTTCCAAAACACCTGCCCCCACCGAAGCCCTCTTATAGCCATTGGGAGAGCGGCACTTAAATTGCCTTCAGTAACAATATCCATGCCTCTCCACTGTAATTTACACACATTAGATATAGCTACTCAGAAATGCTCAGACCCAATAGTTGTAGTCGAACTTGTTAGAAATGTGACTCATTTAATTACGCTGGGATACAATAACTGGATATTGTGTGTATTGTCATCCTCAAAATCAAATTTGGAAGTGGTCATGCTTGCATTGTGATTAAAAACCCTGCAGTATCAACATGATCCAGCCAGACTGCTCATCCGACCAAAAAAAGGAGAGAAAAGGTAATACAGACTTGAGATATATAATCATTGTAGACCTGTTGTGGGAGTTTCACACTATGGACATGTGATTTAAGAAAATCTCAAAAACTGTGCTGCAATGTTCATAGACAACAGGGTTTTTTGTGTGTTTCCTCCGGCCTTTTCTACTAAAAGGCTACTGCGAGGTTGAAACTGACAAAGAGAGCAGAGCAGCAGTCTGATTATGTGCAGTCTCTGTCACTTTCTAACTACTTCATTAAATGCAGCTGCTGCCAAGTGGAACTCAAAGGTCACAAAGTTAAAAAAAAACTACATTTTAGGACATAATTCGAGCAGTCATCAAGTTATTTTCTCCTCTCTTTGGCAGGTTGCACCAACAAGGGATATACTGTATATAAATAAACTGACCTTCCAAAGTGTTACATTTAACTTTCCCACATACTGCATTATCTTCTAAATTTAGATCTGAAGCTGCGCTTTTCAATTAATCAATCAATCATTTATATACTAAAATGCTCTAAATGCAGGTCTAAAAATGTGCCTGAACATACGTCAGTCAAGCACACATTACCTGTTTTCATTATTTTCCTCAGTTGCTAAGCACTGTGCTTGCTGCAGGTATGAATGTGTGTGATGTGTGCTATCATTGGATCCAAAATTACCAGGTCTCAGACTGTTGTTGTAAGCACATCACTTTTTCTTTAGCAAATGGACCGGAAACAGCAAATGTGCATTCAGTGGCCTTTGTCTTATAGCTCAGCAAGCATTTATACCCAGTCACATCAAATGTATCTAGAAGAACACATGTGACATCAAATACCCCAAACAAAGTCTACTAGATTCCTTGTAATGGTTGATTTGATGTATTCATAAGTATTACATCTAAGTTGTTTCGAATTGAAACCACTTAGTGATAATTAAACATTATCCTTAAGATGTTGTTAAATATGTTTGTTAAATGGGCGGTGGACTTGTATTTATATAGATCTTTTCTGGTCTACTGACAACTCAAGTGCTTGTCACATTTACACATTCACATACTGATGACAGAGGCTGCCAAATGCTCATCAGGACTAATATAGTACTTCCATCCATAGATAGCTTTCACAATAATACTCAAGCTCACCCATACGCACGCACACATGCACGCATTCACAGCAATTTGGGGTTCAGTATCCTACTCAAGGATACTTTGACTGGACTGGGGATCAACCCTATAATTTCTACGCTACATGACCCATTTTACCACCTGAACCACAGCCGTCGTTTTAAAATGGATAAAATCTTTTTATCCTATTTTTTTGTACAACCTGAGTTACATTCAAAATTGAAACCTTTCTCAACAAAACCAGAAAAACCTAACCCCAAGAACTAACCTTTACTGTTGGACACCTGTAGTTAAAAAGCTGTCATGAAGAAAGATGTTTTTCAAGTCTTGGTTCTACACCAAATCCATCCAAGTTGAAGTGCCGACTATTCTCACAGGGATACTGGAAGGAAAAAGTGTTTCGAAGACTTGGAGAAGGCTTTTTAAGTATGTCCCATTGGATGTCTGTGGTTGTACTCGGACCATTAATCTGACAAATCCTGTCCGTGTTCACCTGGAGTGAGAGCTGTGTTAGTGGGGTTCAGTCTGTCCCAAGGTTTACATTTTTGCTTATTGCCAGTGAAGTAATTCTGTTCAGTGGGCCGTGTCCTCCACTATGCACTATGCGATGATTGGTGTGGGAATCTACACTTCCAAATCTAAGGCTAAGGTGCAAAGATGAAGCATGAGATGAACTGGTAGATATAAGCAGCTTTGGCAGGGATGTGTTTGATCAGAATTGATAAGTGCATCTTCGTTACCCTCAGCTGAGGTCATCCAAGCAGAAATACTTTGCAAACTGTCTGGACTCCTCCAGAGGAGATCAGACATCTAGAAACGCACTAAAGAACTACTCCAATACATGTTCGACATTATATTGTACAGCACTCTGGATGAATCACCTGGCTAGTGTTTGTTTTGCAGCCTAAGAAAACATTCCAAATTTTTCACTTAGCACCTACTACACCTCATTAGGTTGTGGATTTACACCCTAGTGCAGCACTGTGCCAAGGTGGTACTAGTGGTGTGTTTTCTATTTCTGAATTCCACCTTGGAGTCTTGACATGAGGCGAACAGCCAACTGGTACAACCAGTCAATGCTTGTAATACCTTCTGCCTGCCCTTCAAATCTCCGTTAAAAAGTCCCACAGGCAGCTAATTTGAGCTGGTGTCTGGCAGTAGTGAATTGGTAGCACAGGTGATGGTGGAGAGGGACAGTGGCTGTCGTAGTTGGAAGATCTGGACGAGAGTTGTAGAGTGGCACCTGTACCTGTTGGTTCCTTCTCACTGACTACCGAACATGAAATTGGGAATAGAGCCAAATCACATAGCTGATGGAGACGAAGATCGACAGAGCTGGTCTGGGTGAGTACATGGAAAGGTATAAATAGAGGATGCACAGTAGGACTCCAGTAGCAACGAGTATACTGAGAAATCGAGCAAGCAAGTCAGTTAGAAAAGTCGAAGTGCAGTAACTTTTTAGACTCACAGTAGATCAGCAATATAAGATTGCACACCCTCAGGTGTCTTTTCAAACAAAACACTTTAAGTTGACATTTTAACGTTGACCCACCCTCCACATGTATGTGTTTTTGCCTGAGGTAAAAAAGTAAAACTGTTGGGGGAGGGTTAAAAAAGTTATGGGAGAGGAAATGACTTACTTTTCTAGGACCTCAACATTCCTTGTTAAATCCCTTTAGTTTTCCATCAAGTGACTCTCTTTGTTAAAATATGCATAGACACATAACTGTCATAAATTTTAAAAATCCACTTGTCAGCTGACTGTACTTTTGTTAACGTTGTATTTAGATCAACAGCACTGCGACAAAACACTCCCAACAAAAGTATTATTAGCTTTAAGTACTTATTATGGTGACTTTTTTCCCTTTCCATTAAAAAAATTAATTATTAATGATGTGGACGCATTTATGTTGTAGTTAAATGAGTTGTAGCTCTATGAAACTTTAACTGTTATTTATATTGTTGGGATGTTTAGTAATACATCTATAATATATTAGGAATACATCTAGAAGAATGAATCAAAGTATTTTTTTTCATTCTGAAATGTAGTGGAGTAGAAGTATATAGTAGAATAACTAGAGGTAATACAATGCCTGGAATATGGACAGCACAGTACTTCGGTAAATGCATTCATTTTATTTTCCGTCACTGATCTTTTCACTGTTACCTATAGCAACATATCCAGAACTGGTTTAGCCTTCAGTGTTTTACAAGGACTCAGACTGCTATTACCATGACATGACAGTGACATTTCCCTCCATTATTTTTGTTGTGTAGGTAATAATAAATCCTTCTGTTTCTTCCGTTCTACTTTGTCATCTTTACAGTTCACTAGCTATTTTTTTTTTCCACTCCTAGTTCACACTTTGTGGTTTTTCAGATGGGGATGTGTCAAGGTTTTGCAGTGCAAGCTGCAGTGTTGGGGAAAAATCATGAGAACAGGTAAACTGCAAAGTGTGAGGAGAGGGTGTCCATTGATAACATGACTATGTTTACATCAGAGTATAATCACCTTATAAAAATGTTTTTATTACATTTTATATATACAGAAGTTCTCCATTTTGAGAATATTCTACAGGAGCCCAGAGCAGACAAACTAAACAAATAGTGTGTTCAACAGACTGTTCCTTTAACACATTGTGCATTGTGTCTTGGAACAAAGGTCAGTTGCTGGAGCTGAAGACAGCCATTAAAAAGATGGACAGCACCCTGCCACAGAAAAGAACTGCAGTGATAAAAAGTTGACCATCTGCACATGCACAAACACACA